>NC_059118.1:29107340-29407340 GCF_020740685.1 Jaculus jaculus | reverse complement strand
TGTAACCTGTGAGCCATCTTCCAATCCCCATTCATATTTCATATTCTTATAAAGGACAGAATTTTATTCTTGTCATGGCTGAATAACATTCATATATATATATGTATATATATATATATATATATATGTTCATATGTGTATGTATATTTACTTCATCCACTCTTCTGTCATTGGATACTGGCATTTACTCTGCATCCTGGAAATTACAAATAGAGCCACAGTGAGCGTGTGAGTGCTAGTGTTCCCTTGACCGTACGATTACCTTTATCTCATTAGATGCACACCTAGCTGTGGGGTTGCTGGGTTATGTGGCAGTTTTGTTTAGAGATCTTATTTATTTATTAGAGACAGAGTGAGAATGGGCACACCAGGGCCTCTAGCCACTGCAAACGAACTCCAGATGCATGTCCCACCATGTGCATCTGGCTTATGTGGGACCTGGAGAATCAAATCTGGGTCCTTGGGCTTTGCAGACATGCACCTTAGCTGCTAAGCTATTGCTTCAGCCCAACAGTTTTAATGTTATTTATTTGAGAAAGAGAGACGTAAAGAGAGGGAGAGAGAAAGAATGGGTGGGGTGCACCAGGGCATCTAGCCACTGCAAATGAACTCCAGATGCATGTGCCACCTTGTGCAGCTGGCTTATATGGGTCCTGGGGAATCAAACCTGGGTCCTTTGGCTTTGCAGGCAAGTGCCTTAACCATAAGCTCTCTCTCCAGCCCAGTTCTAATGTTTTTTTGTTTGTTTGTTTTCTTTTGTTTTTGAGGAACTTCTATACTGATTTCCATGATGGCTGTGCTAATTTATAGTACCATGAAGAGTATATGAGAATTTCCTCTTCTTTTTTGTTATTTTATTTTTATTTGTTTGTTTATTAGAGAGAGGAGAAAGGCAGGGGGAGAGAGAGAGGGGGAGGGAGAATGGGTACGCCAGAGTCTCTAGCCACTGCAAATGGACTCCAGACACATGCACCCTGTGCATCTGACTTAAAGTGGGTATTGAGGCATTGAACCTGGTTTTTAGGCTTTGCAGGCAAGTGCCTTAACTGCTAAGCCATCTCTGTAACTCT
The DNA here is from genome assembly GCF_020740685.1 of Jaculus jaculus. NCBI lineage: Eukaryota > Metazoa > Chordata > Mammalia > Rodentia > Dipodidae > Jaculus > Jaculus jaculus. The sequence goes on along the minus strand of NC_059118.1, from coordinate 29,406,270 downwards.
GGATTCCTCTACTTAAAAAAATTTTTTTTTTAGTTTTTATTTACTTATTTATTTGACAGAGGAAGAGGGAGAGGGAGGGAAGGAGAGAGAACGGACACGCCAGAGCCTCCAGCCACTGCAAATGAATTCCAGATGTGTGCACCCCCCCTGTGTATCTGACTAACATGGGTCCTGGGGAATTGAACCTGGGTCCTTTGGCTTTGCAGGCAAACACCTTAACAGCTAAGCCATCCCTCCAGCCCTGGATTCCGCTTCTTATTAGAATATTAAATTATTTTTTTAATGTTTTATCTATTTGAGAGAGAAAGAGTTAAGTGTGCTAAGGCCCTCTGCCACTGCAGGCAAACTCACGATACATGTGCCCCTTTGTGCATCTAGCTTTACTTGGGCACTGGAGAATCAAACTCAGTCCCTCAGGCTTTGCAAGCAAGCACCCTTAACCTCTAAGCTATCTCTCCAGCCCTTAATAGAATATCATGCAAAAAAATAAAGGAAATTCTTACTTATGTTACAGCATCAATGAATATTAGCTCAATAAGCTAAGTCGAAGAAGCCAGTGATGACGTGACAACCCTGTACGCGATAATGGAGTGAAAAAGCATAGGCTGGGTGTGGTGGTGCACGCCGCGCATTCTAGCACTCAGAAGGCAGAGGTAGGAGAATCACTGAGTTTGAAGCCAGCCTGGAACTACAGAGTGAGTTCCAGATCAGCCTGGGCTAGAGTGAGACCCTACTAAAAACAATAAAACCATAGATATAGGAGGTATAATGGTGGCTTCTCCGGGACAAGGGAATGGAGCATTGTTGAATAGTTTGGAGTTTGTTTTATAAGAAAGGCTTTATAGAGGTGGATAGTGGTGATGGCTATATGACATGCTGAGTTTATATTCACCTTAAGCTGAAAATACTACAATGTTAAAGTTTATATATGTGTATTTATCCAAATTTAAAAACAATTGAGGGGGCTGGAGAGATGGCTTAGTGGGTTAGGCACTTGCCTGTGAAGCCTAAGGACCCATGTTTACTCTCCAGGTCCCATGTAAGCCAGACACACAAGGTGACACAAATATGCAACGTCACACATGCACACAAGGTGGCACATGTGTCTGGAGTTTAATTGGATTGTAGTGTTTGGAGGCCCTGCTGCACCAGTTCTCTCTATCTCATATGAAAAAAATTACCAAAATAAACAGTTGAGGAGAGACAAGAACTGCCTGGATAGTGGGTAGGCAAGCTAGGAAAGGTGGGGACCACTTAGCAGCCTCCCTTCTGTCATTTCCCTTTTACTGGTCCAAGCAAGGTGGCTGCAGATGCTGGGGCTTTTTAAAGATGTGGATGCGTGTGCAGTGTGTACGTGGGCTCATATGTGTGAGTGCTGTGCACATGTGCATGTGGATTCCAAAGATTGACATCACGCGCCCCCTCCGTCCCTCTTCACCTGATTCCTTGCTACAGGGTCTCTTGTTGAACCTAGAGCTCACCAATTTGGCAAGATCAGCTAGCCAGCAAGCCCTTGGGATTCTCCCCAGTGCTGGAACATGCTTTCTGGGGATCCCAACTCAGGGCCTTATGCTTGCACAGCAAGGGCTTTTCCACTGAGTAGCTCCTTGGCCCATGCTGTATCTTTTCCCAACCAGAATACTGGTGTCTACTGTGATTTTTTTTCCTCTGCTCCCCAGTATGCCAGAGGCCAGCGTAACAAGGCATGCAATATTTCTGTATTTGCCAGGTAGGCAAATGAGGAGCCCAAGCGTTTGTGGACTCTCTGCTACAATGATCTTGTCACTGCCGAAAAGATCAGAACGTCTTTTCTTCTTAGTTTTGTGATAGTGTGTATGTGTTTGCGGTTGTGGTGTGTTGCTGAGTTGAACCCAGGGCCTCAAACATGCAAGGCACGTGCTGTAACACTGAGTAAGTAGTACCACCAGTCCACTCTGTAATACCCTGTTATTTTCAAACAGGAAGTCACAGGATTGTATGTGCTTGTTAGCACAGAGCACTTTTACAGATGCACCCATTGATGGAGTGTTGGTTAACAGAGGTTATCATTTGCTGCAACTTGGTGACTTTTTCAAAGTGTAGAATTTAAAATATTCATTTAATATTGAACTTAATACTATGAATTGCTAAAACAGGTGACTATCTTCTTGCCAGATGAAAAGTTAAGCATATCAGTATGTGAGGTATGGGCCTTAACTGAAGCTTGTTAAATATGTGGAGAACTAAAAGAGCTGGAAAAAAGGGGAATTTCTTGTACTTTGTGTCTTAGAGCTTCACTGTCCAAGATGTTAGTCACTGGTCACATGCGACTGTTATTACTGGAAATGTTTGTTTGCACATGTCTGTGGAAAGATTAAAACTACTGAATTGTGCATTTAGGGTGAATACTTTTAAAATTTATTTGCGTGTGTGTGCACTGTGCATGCATCAGGGTCTCCTATTGCAAATGGATGCCAAACATACACACCACTTTGAGTCTGCCTTTACATGGGTACAGGGGAATTGAACCCAGCCTTTGCAAGCAAGATCCTTGAATGGCTGAACCATCTCCCCAGCCAGTGAATATTTTGGTGTGTAGATTTCATCTCAAAATAGCTATAAAAATTCAAAGCCAGCAAGGCTTCCAGGCCATAGCCATGACTGGACGCGGAGCCCGAGCCACTTCCTGGCCGCTGTCCTCCACAATGGCCCGGGTCGGGAGGGCCACAGCTCAGCCTCAGCCACCAAGGAGCTACTCAGTGGGAAAGTCCTTGTGCTTACAAGGCCCTGAGTTGGGATCCCCAGAAAGCATATTCCAGCCCCAGGCCTTGCACTTTTGCTACAATCGAGTTGGTTCCTCCTCTCTGGGATTTCAAGCTCAGGCAAATACATGAGCCTACCAGTAGGGGCTTGGCCTGGGATAAAGAATTGCTTTCTATCCAGTGCCCACTACAAGGGATAGTGACCTTATGAGTCCCCTAATTCTAGTTCAGTTGGCCTCCCCAAAATCCAAGATAGAAAGCCTCCAGGTGTTGTACAGGGTCCTTATTTTCTGAAATCCAAACTGCTTATCTCAAAACAGTGGGGTGTGTCAGTGCTAGCTTCTGACAAATCCACGGTGTCCTATTGCCACAACCATTGCACTGGAGAGTTCTTGCCTGTGGCCTAACATTGGGCAAAGCTGTTTATATCTATGGACATGTATAGAGTTTAAGAAAATGAAGTAATTAAACAATATAAAGTCAAAAAATTCAAAGCCTAGGACTGGAGAAATGGCTTAATGGTTAAGGCACTTGCCTGCCCAGGACCCACGGAGCAAGTTGCACAAGGTGGCACATGTGTCTGGAGTTCATTTACAGTGGCTGTAGGCCCTGGCGTGCCCATTCTCTCTCTCTCTATCTATCTGTCTCTTTCTCTCTCTCCTGTCTCTCTTACTCTCTCAAATAAATAAATAAATTATTTAGAAAATTCAAAACCTGGGATGGGATGTAATTCAGTGCTAAAGTGCTTACCTAGCATGTTGGAGGACCTAGGTTCAACCTTTAGCACTAAAAAATCAAAAATCAAAATATAACTACCTAAATAACATATAGTTGCTTAGAGGATCCAGATTTGGGATAATCAATTTTTCTTTTCCTTGTAGCACAGTTTGCTATCAGACTCTACTCACTGGGCCAGGGTGTTGGTGAAAGCTCACTACTTAATGTCATACCACCTACACAGGATGTAACTTTTTGTGGGGCTAGTACTTACCTGTAAAACCCCAATTTTTAAAGACTTATTTTAAGGTTGGAGAGATAGCTTAGCAGTTAAGGCAATTGCCTGCAAAGCCAAAGGACCTAGGTTCAGTTCCTCACTACCCATGTAAAGCACAAGGTGACACTTGTGCCTAGAGTTTGTTTGCAGTGGCTAGAAGCCCTGGTGTACCCATTCTTTCTCTCTCTCTCTCTAATTAAAAAAAAAAAAAAAGACTTGTAGGGCTGGGGAGATAGCTCAGCAGCTTAAGGGGATTGCTTGCAAAGCATGCTGGCCCAGTTTGATTCCCTGATACCCACATAAAGTTAGATACACAAAGTAGTGCCTTTGTCTGGAATTCATTTGCAGTAGCAAGAGACCCTGGTATGTCCACTGTCTCTAAAACAAACAATTAGGATTTTTTTGAAAAATAAGAGACTTGATTAAAACTGGTTATTATTTTTAAAAAATTCAAGATGATTATATCTTTGCCTGTTTTTTTAACATTTTTAATTTTTTTTGCTTATTATTATTTATTTATTTGAAAGCTAGGGACAGAGAAAGAGAAAGAGGCAGAGAGGGAGAGAGAGAATGGGCACGCCAGGGCCTCCAGCCACTGCAAATGAATTCCACATGCGTGCGCCTCCTTGTGTATCTGGCTAACATGCGTCCTGGAGAATTGAGCCTCAAACCGGGGTCCTTAGGCTTTATAGGCAAGCACTTAACCACTAACCCATCTCCCCAGCCCTCCCTATTTTTTTAAAATTTTTTTTTATTTATTAGAGACAGAGAGGGAGGGAAGGAGGGGGAGAGAGAGAGAATAGGTGTGCCAGGGCCTCTAGCCACTGCAAACGAACTCCAGATGTATGCGCCACCATGTGCACCTGGCTTACATGGGGCCTGGGGAATCGAACCTGGGTCCTTAGACTGTGCAGGCATGTGCCTTAACCACTAAGCCATCTCTCCAGCCCTACCTACCTACCTATCTATCTATCTATCTATCTATCTATCTATCTATCTATCTTTTTTTGTTTGTTTGTTTGTTTTGTTTTTTGAGGTAGGGTCTCACTATAGCCCAGGCTGACCTAGAATTCACTCTGTAGTCTCAGGGTGGCCTTGAACTCACAGCGATCCTCCTACCTCTGTCTCCCAAGTGCTGGGATTAAAGGCATGCACCACCATGCCCCGGCCTATCTACCTATTTTTAATCTGCCTGTTACTATACAAACTATTTATTAAAATTGGTAATACCATGTAGATTTTGTTGTTGTTGTAAGGATTTATACAAGTCCTTGAAGACACTGTCTGCAGAACTGGTACCTTGGCATAACTTGAAGAAACAGGATGACAACGAAGGCATCAAAGTTGAAGATCTGTTATTTATGGTAGATATCATGTTGGAAGAAGTTGAAAATAAGGAAAAGGTATGCTTTATAGTTACATAAGTGTTCTCACTTTAATGTTTCGTGTTTGACACTTAGATGTGAACTATCTTTCTCACCCTTTTTTGGACAGGACAAGAACATGCCAAACTTTCAAGCTTTGCAAGCTATTGTTTCTCACTTTCAAAAACTATTTGATGTACCATCTTTAAATGGAGTCTACCCCCGGATGAATGAAGTGTACACGAGGCTTGGAGAAATGAACAATGCTGTGAGAAACCTCCAAGAACTCTTAGAATTAGGTAATTACCTTTTGTCTTTTTTTTTTTTTTTTTTGGTTTTTTGAGGTAGGGTCTCACTCCAGCCCAGGCTGACCTGAATTCACTCTGTAGTCTCAGAGAGGCCTCGAACTCACAGAGATCCTCCTACCTCTGCCTCCTGAGTACTGGGATTTAAGGTGTGTGCCACCACGCCGGCTGCCTTTTGTCAGTTTTGGACCCTATTTAAGAATATACGTTAACAACTAGGAAAAATTTTTTTGAGGTAGGGTCTCACTCACTGTAGCTTAGGTTGACCTGGAATTCACTATGGAGTCTCAGGGTGGCCTCAAGCTCATGGCAATCCTCCTACCTCTCCTCCTCAGTGCTGGGATTAAAAGCATGCACCACCACGCCCAGCTTAATTAGGTAAAAGTTTTAAATTATTTTTGTTTTTATTTGTGAGCACAGAGAGAGAGAGAGATTGAGAGAGCGAGCGAGCAGGAGCATGCACACACGCACCAAGGCCTCTTGCTGCTGCAAAGGAACTCCAGATGCATGTGCCACTTTGTGTACCTGGCTCTATGTGGGTACTGGGGAATTGAACCCAGGCTAGTAGGCTTTGCAAGCAAGTGCCTTTAATCACTGAGCAATCTACCTAGCTCCTTTTTTATGTGTGTATTGTAGAATTAGGGTCTCCTGTGCCAAGGCTGGCCTCACTGTCACTGTGCAGCGAAGGGTGGCCTTGGACCCACCCTCCTGCTTCACCCACCCAGGTGCTAAAGTCATAGGTGTGTGCCCACTACGTTCTCCACCCCGACACAAATATTAAAAGTTTAAAAAACTGACAGCAGCTGAAGCATATAATGTATTGATTTTGGAAATTCTTTTTCTTAACTATCCCATTCTGTTCTTTGGTTGTTTTTTGCAGATAGTTCATCCTCATTGTGTGTGGTGGTAAGCACAGTTGGAAAACTGTGTAAGCTGATTAATGAGGGTGTGAATCAGCAGGTTAAGCAAGTATTAGGACCTGAAGACCTCCAAAGGTATTTATTTGAAAACTATCCCAGAATGCTGGGAGTGGTGAAATTAAAGACTTACAAAACCTCCACATTATGTACCTTCAGTGTTTGGAGTGGCACTTTTAAAATAACTTCACACCCTGAAACAACCAACACCCTTAGGGATAGAGACAAAAGATGAAAATAGATTGTTGGGCCTGTAAGCTCACAAGCCTGCTCCCAGGGAGGCTTGTATGTGGAGAAATTAAAATCTTAGCTGCCTGTTGAAGTTCAGATTGTATCCTATAATCTATTACTGAATGACTACTGTCTATTTGTTATTCAGTTAGGAGGTAACCAGTAACTATTTTATTTGAAGAACAGGTATCACCAACATCAAAAGCTGACAGTACATGTGCTTAACATGCATAAAGTACTGGGGTCAGTCTCAGGCACGTGTACCTACCCCTAAAAACCGGAGACAGAAGCCAGGCCTTTAATCATAGAACTTGGAGGCTGAGGTAGTTTGAGGCCAGTCTGGGCTACAGAGTAGGTAAGTTGGGCTAGAATGAGACCTTGCCTCAAAAAACAAAACAACAAGGGCTGGAAAGATGGCTTAGCGGTTAAGGCACTTGTCTACAAAGCCAAAGGACCCAGTTTCAATTCCCCAGGACCCACATAAGACAGATGTACAAGGTGACACATGCATCTGGAGTATATTTACAGTGGCTGGAAGCTCTGGTGTACCCATTTTCTCTCTCAAGTAAATAAATATTTAAACACAAAACATCCCAGCCATTATAGCAACACTTAAAGTAACTGTCCCCAGTCCTCATTCCCAGTTTTACGCTACGTTTGGGAAAGGAAGTGTTTTTAATACCACACCATCCATATATTATGGAAGAACCCTCATGTGATTTGTCATTTGAGTTTTTTTGTATTTGATGTTTCCGACCATTTATTTGTCTTTCTCCTCCTTTGCTCAGTTTTATTGACCACTAATGCTCAGTGTTTAATAGTACACTGGTAAAACAAAACAAAACAAAACAAAAAACCTGTTTTCAGTGACTACTATAAAAGCATGATCTGAGAAGCCTCAGGCTTCAATGGGAAATTCACCATGTAAGGAATATTATATAAATTTTACCAATATTTACACTGGTGGTAATAAGATGCTCTTTTTAAAAAAGGAAAAAAAAGTATTAGATGAATAAATACTCATCAAAAAGGAGGGCTTGTAGTAACCACTCCTTAGGTTTGTATTTAGCTTAGCAGGATAGTTTCTTTCCACTTTAAAATGTTCCAGCCAGTAATGGTGGTGCATGCATTTAATTCCAGCATTTGGGGACAGAGGTAGGGTGCATTAATTTGTTTTGGTTGTTTGAGATAAGGTCTCACTGTAGGTAGCCCAGCCTGACCTGGAATTCATTATATAGACTCAGGGTGGTCTTGAACTCACAGTGATCCTCCTACCTCTGCCTCCCAAGTATTGGGATTAAAGGCATGCACCACCACCACGTGGCTAACTGTGCATTTAAAAAAATTATTTATTTATTCGAGGGAAAGAGGCAGAGAGAGAGAGAGGGAGGGAGAGAATGGGCACACCAGGGCTTTCAACCACTGCAAACGAACTCCAAATGCATGTGCCACCTTGTGCATCTGGCTTACATGGCTACTGGGGAATTGAACTGAGATCCTCTGGCTTTGCAGGCAAGTACCTTAACAACTAAGCCATCTCTCTAGCCCTAACTGTGCATTTTTTAAACAGCATTATCAACAAATTGGAAGAACATGAGGAATTTTTTCCAGCATTTCAGGCTTTTGCTAATGATCTACTTGAAATCTTAGGTAAGAACTCTGTTCTTTATGATACTTTTTATTTCTGTATTTATTTATTTGAGAGAGAGAGAGGAAAAAAAAAATGAATGAATGTGGTCACATCAGGACCTTCTGCCACTGCAAACTCCATATGCCACTTATATGGGTACTGGGGACTTGAACCTAGAGTGTTGGGCTTTGCAGGAAAGCACCTTTCACTGCTGAGCCATTTCTCCAGTCCCAAGAACTCTACTGATGGTAACTAATTTTGAGTGTTCAGATATCAGTGGCTTTGAGGCAGGTGTTCCTTAGTTGCTGGATTCCTACCTGAAGCATCTGGTAGAAGGTGTCTGGAGAGCACTGACAGCTCTGGAAACACCCTCCTACCCTGGAGGTAGAATTGACTGGGTTAGCCCACAGAACTGAGAAATTGCGCCTTTACAGAGGCATGGACTACTTTGAGGACCTTTGAGAATGTCGTGATTTGATGACATCCCGTTTAACCTCTGTTCCCATTGCCTAATAAATATCAGTAGAATTGATGACCTTAGAAGGCCTTCCTTCTTTCCACTTTTCCTTTTTTTTTTGGTTAAGGCATGCCTTTAATCCCAGCACTCAGGAGGCAGAGGTAGGAAGATGGGATCACTATGAGTTCAAGACCATCCTGAGATTACATAGTGAATTCCAGGTCAGCCTGAGCTAGAGTGGGACCTTTAGCCTCCAAAAAAAAGTAAACAGAGAGTGAGTGAGTAAATACGGTGCCCCAAGGCCATCTGCCATTACAAACAAATTTCAGATGCACATGCCACTTTGTGCATCTGGTTTTATGTGAGTACCAAGGAGTCAAACTGAGACCATCAGGCTTTGCAGGCAAACACCTTTACTTCTGAGCCCTCTCTCCAGCCTCAATTTTTTCTTATCCTGTATAGTTCACTTTTTTTTTAGAATGTGCATCCCAGGCTAGCCTTGAACTCCTGAACCTCCTGTCTCCTCCTCTTCAGTGATTTCCTACCGGCGTGTGCCACCACAACTGGCTGTATAGTTCACTTTTTTTGTTGTTGTTATTGTTAAATTTTACTTATTGAGAGAGGGGGGGAAGGAGAGAATAGGTGTGCCAGGGCTTTCAGCTGCTGCACACAAACTCCAGACGCAAGCGCCACCTTGTGCATCTGGCTTACATGGGTCCTGGGGAATCGAACCTGGGTCCTTTAGCTTTGCAGGCAAGTACTTTAACTGGAAGCCATCTCTCCAGCCCCACTTTTAAGATTTCTTTTCTTGGGGCTGGACAGATGGATTAACTGTTAAGGCACTTGCCAGCACAGCCTAATGATCTAAGTTCAGTTCCCCAGTACCCATGTAAAGCCAGATACACAAAGTGCCTCATGCATCTGAAGTCTGTTTGCAGCAACCGAAGGCCCAGTGCAACCATTCTGTCTTCTATTTCTCTCTGCTTGCAAATAAATAAAAATAATGTTTAAAAACGTTTCTTTCCTTGGGCTGGAGAGATGGCTCAGTGGTTAAGGCACTTACCTGCAGTGACTCACCACCTGGGTTCAGTTCCTCAGTACTCACGTAAAGCCAAATGCACAAAGTGGTGCATGCATCTTGAGTTAATTTGTAGTGGCTAGAGGCTCTGACACACCCATTCTCTCCCCCCCCCTCCTTGTAAATAAATAGATAAAATATTTTGAAAAATTAAAAAAAATATTTTCAAGGTAGGGTCTCACTTTAGCCCAGGCTGACTTGGCACTCACTCTGTAGTCTGTAAGCTCAGGCAGGCCTTGAACCCCCAAGTGCTGAGATTTAAAGTATACATCACCACACCTGGCTGGAAGATTTAGGTTAATTTTGAGACAGGGTGTCCATGCAGCCCAGGCTGTCCTTGAATTTATGATCATCCTGCCTCAGCCTTCTGAGTGTTGGTTTACATGCATGTATGCCTAGCTCTGGAAGTTGGTTTTTCTTTTTTTAATCACTTTGCTGGCTGTGGTAGCATACATCTTTAATTCTAGCACTTGGGAGGCAAAGATAGCAGGATCACTGTGTCTTCTAGGCCAGCCTGGGACTACAGAGTAAATTCCAGGTCAGCCTGGGGCTAGAGTGAGACCCTAGCTCAAAACCAAAATAAAGAACAAAAGGAGGGCTTGAAGGATGGCTTAGTGGTTAAGGCATTTGCCTGCAAAGCCACAGGATCCAGGTTTGATTCCCCAGGACACACGTTAGCCAGATGCATAAGGGGGCGCATGTGTCTAGAGTTTGTTTGCAGTGTCTGAAGGCCCTGGTGCACCCATTCTCTCTCTCCCTCTTTCTCTGTCAAATAAATAAAAATAAAACATTTTTTAAAAAGGAACTGACATTTGTTGAAAGGAAGAAGGAATGATTCCATTCTGGTGCACAGGTGAATAAACAAAAACAGCACCGTTGGGCAGCATGGCCTTGAGAACACGGAGAGCTTTGTGTCTAGTGTCAGAAATCATAGAAAAATATTACTATACTTGAGATGGCCATTAACGAACTGTTATGTTCCAGTTTTTCTTTCTTTTTTTGGCGGGGGGTTGACATACACAGGGTGTTGCTCTGGCCCAGGCTGACCTGAAATTCATTCTTTCATCTCAAGCTGGCCTTGAACTCACAGTGATGGTCCTATGTCTGCCTCCCGAGTGCTAGGATTAAAGGCGTGTGCCACCACACCTGGCTTGTTCCAGTTATTATAAGTACTACTTTGTACATTAATAAATATTTTAGTTGATTCACCAAGAATACATGTACAGACGCTTCTTGAGAAACTCCCTTACCGTGGCTCATGTAAGCAACATCATTTGCTTCAGAAAGCCAGCTTTGCTTTTTTTTTTTTTTAATTGAGGTAGAGTTTCACTCTATCCCAGGCTGACATGGAATTCCCTTATGTAGTCTTGGGGCTCTCTCAAACTCACAGCAATCCTGCTACCTCTGCCTCCCAAGTGCTGGGATCAAAGGCATGCACCACCACGCCCAAGAAAGCCAGGTTTCTTTGCTAGTCAATTCTCTATTTTGGTCAAAACTAAAATTTTGATGTTAAATATATTTAATGGTAGAAAGTTAAATGTTTAGCAAAAGGTGACTTTTTTTTAAAATTAGTCAATGTCATTAATATTGAGGGACAGAATAGTGCTGAGTGACCGGAGCAGAGACTACCTTCAATATACTTTTTATAGTCTTTCTTATACAAGTGCCATGATTGGCCGATAAAATTCCCATTTTAGCCAAGATTGTTTTCTGTGAGGTTCATTTATACAGGAAGGTTTCTTATTTAGAATATAGTTCCAGAATGGGAGGCGGGGTATAACTTGATTTTACCACTATGTAAGAAGTGTACTAAACCTCTGTTGTTTGGTCTCTGTTGTTGCCTTTCTTCTGTCTTAACACTTTGTAAGTGGATCTGGACAAGTGTTCTGACTATCGCTTAGAGAACTAGCACAGAGTGGGGTAGCATCGCCACGTGCTTAAGCTAAAGGAAGATGGAGTTGAAATCCAAGGAATCATGCTTTAAGTCAAGGAAATTAATTTATAAACAAGGGCTTAGCAGAACACACTAGAAAAAAAGTAGTAGCTTTCTTGAGACTACCATTTGGGGTCATTATAAGTGGGGCTGGTATCTGGATAAGAGAAAGCCCATTTCTTCCTCAGTGACCCTCAGCCTTAAGGGTGAATTCTGCCTTAGGCTCATTGACATGTGATAGTTTTAGGAAGAAAAATTTGATTCAGAAAGAATCTTCTGAAGACTCTGAACTGCCTTGTCTGATAACCCAGACCAGGACGTGCTGTTCACCTTCACCTGCTGTTTGCTCTGAAGTGTTTCACGACTCTATTGGCAGATCCCTTCATTCTGAAAATCCCAAGAGTACTCTATGAGAATTTTTCCTAAGAGAATCAAGAGGGTGGGGGCCACCATGTTCTTTCAGAAGTTCAATTCCCAAGCCCTCAGATGGAGAGCCAGGAAAGGGGTGCCTCTGTCTGGGATTTCACCAAGTTGCCTCCCCATCCATATCTAAGGAGGCACTCGCAGTCCATGAATGTGACCAACATCACTTAGTAAGTTAATGCCAGAGTCAGAGGTTCTTGTGGGTAAGTGGCAGCTTTTACAAACAGATGTCCTGTGAAGCGTCTCTGAGAGGCAGTGACAGTCTGTCACTAGGTGTTGTTATAGTTGCCCTGTGTTTGAGGCTTGCCTCCGCACAGAGGCTGCCATTTCCTCTGAGATTATCGCTAATACTTAACTTTCCTTTGTAATTCCTTTTATATTTCAGAAGTTGATGACTTGGATGCCATTGTACCTGCAGTAAAGAAATTAAAAATACTTTCATACTGAAAACAAATCATTTTTACTGTGTAAATTGCATTAACATTTAAGTATTTTATAGGATTGACCTTATTTTAAGATAAGAGTTCTAATGTGTTAGTGCTCAGAGTTCATCCTCTTCTTAGCCCTGGGTCACTATCCAATTAACTTTTTGATTCTTTTATTGAAAATACCTAGGTTATTAAAGTAATAAATTAAGTTTAGGTCCCTTAATAACTTCTTGAATAGTTCTTGAGTGCTTTAAAATTTGTTTAAGGTAGGATTTATGAGTCAGAAAGAGAACAAGGGGGGAAAGATTGCAAATAATAGAAAAGTTACATTTAAGAAGGTTTAGAGATCTTTTTGTCAGGGCAAAAAGGAATGCCAGTTACTTTTCAAGTCCAGCCAGTAAGAAGCTACTGCTTTCCTAACAAGGATTAATTGGCACTTTCTATTGAGACATCCCTTGTGGCTGTTATCCTTTCAAAGCAGGACCAAGAAAAGAATATTTTGTGTTAGCATAGGAAATGAATCATGAAGTAAAATAGATGAATAGGTAGAAATCTCTGAGAAAATGTGTCTTTTGCAATATTGATGTGATGTATCTTTTTTTAAATAAGGACATGAGAGCTTAAATAAAATTTCTGTAAAGAATTTCCAAACCTCAGTGTCCGAAGTGGCTTGTTTTTATCGCTCGTCCATACCCAGTCCCCGAGCCGAGCCTGCTGTGGGCAGTGGGCTGTGCTGCGTTGTACAGTTGAGCGCTGCTCTCACGTTCTATGCTCTCAGGCTGGCTTCTCCTATAAAGCCCGGGTTTCCTAATCACACCCACGAGGAGAAGCTCCACTGGCCCACCTCCGCTCCCCTTTCTAAGAGCCGACAGGGAAGAGCCGTGTCGCTCTTGCTGGCCTCTGTGTAGCAGCAGCACGGTGGTGAGGAGTGGCAGCAGATGGCCACCCAGCTGCCTGGGGCGGTGGTGGGTGCAGGATGCCTGCACCGCCTGCGCGTCTGTGCTTACGCACATACTTGATATGCAGCTGGTGGTGCCTTTGGGAGGAGTGTCTCTGGATGCTGGCCTTGAGGTTTGTTAGTCCAGCCCCACTGGGTAGTCAAAAGTTTACTCATGGGCCAGGCAGGCATGGTGGCACACACCTTTAATCCCAGCACTTGGGAGGCAGAGGTAGGAGGATTACTGTGAGTTCGAGGCCAGCCTGAGACTACACAGTGAATTCCATGTCAGCATAGGCTACAGCAAGACTCGACCTCAAGACAATGGGAAAAAGTTCACTCACTTTACTTCCTTCCTGCTGCTGTAGAGATGTGACACCTAGCTGTCAGCTCTGCCATGCTTTGCCTACCGTGAGAGAACACAACCCCTCAAAGCTAAGAGCTTTGTACTTGGGGAATAACATAAAATAACCTCTTAGGTTTCTTCTAACTTAGTTTTTGTTTTGTTTTGGTTTTTCGAGGTAGGGTCTCACTCTAGCCCAGGCTGACCTAGAATTCACTCTGTAGTCTCAGGGTGGCCTTGAACTTACAGTGATCCTCCCGAGTGCTGGGATTAAAGATGTGTGCCACCACGACTGGCTTGGTTTCTTCTAACTTTAACGTTCTTTGTTTTGCTAACCTATAGTTAAATTTCTAATTATAGTGCTGTAGAGATGGCTTATTGGTTAAGGTGCTTGCCTATAAAGCCTAAGGACAAAGGTTCCATTCCAGATACACAAGGTGGCACATGCGTCTGGAATTTGTTTGCAGTGGCTGGAGGCCCTGGCATGTCTATTCTATCTACCTTTCTTTCTCCAGTAAATAAAAATAAACTTAAAAAATTTCTAAATATTAGTCTACAACTTGAGGGCTGAGTAGAAAACTTTTTGTATATTCAGTTATATACTCTTCCTTAAAAAATATTTTTATCTGGCTGGAGAGATGGCTTAGCTGTTAAGCGCTTGCTTGTGAAGCCTAAGGACCCAGGAATCAAGGAGGCTTGATTGCCCAGGACCCACATTAGCCAGATGTACAAGGGGGCGCACATGTCTGGAGGCCTGGTACACCCATTCTCCCTCTCTCCCTCTCCCTCTCTCTCTCTCTCTTCCTCTTTCTCTCTGTTGCTTTCAAATTTTAAAAAGTAACAACAAAAAACAAAGACTTAAAAAAATTTTATTTCTTTGCAAGGACAGAGACTGATAATGGTCGTGCCAGGGCCTTTTGTTGCTGCAAACGAACTCCAGAACATACACCACTTTGTGTATCTAGCTTTTTTATGGGTACTGGGTAATCTAACCCAAGTCATTAGGCTTTGTGGGCAAGTGCCTTAACCACTGAGCCATCTCTTCAGCCCAATAATATACTCTTAATTGATTTAATTACTCCATGAAATTCTGTGAAACAGTTTAGAAGCCTTGATTATATGTGTGTGTTTGTGTAAGACAGGGTCTCATGTAGCCCAGGCTAGTACTTTTTAATTTTTTAAAAAATTTATTTGAGAGAGAGAGAGAGAGAGAGAATGAGCATGCTAGAGCCTCTAGCTACTGCAAATGAACTCCAGACACATGTGCCACCTTGGGTATCTGGCCGACCTGGGTCCTGGGGGAATTGAACATGGGTCCTTTGGCTTTGCAGGCAAGCGCTTTACCACTAAGCCATCCCTGTACCCCCCACACTAGTTTTGAACTCTGTAGCTAAGGCTCACCTTAAACTCCTGATACTCCTGCCTCTACCTCCCAAGTGCTTAGATCACAAGTGTACACCACTTATACCTGGCCTTGACAATATTTGAAAGAAAGAAATGTAGTTAAAAGATTATGTCTAAGTTTTGTTAGCTAGTTTAAGATCATATACTTAACTCTTTGTTTCAAACATATTCAAGGGCTGGAAAGATGGTTTAGTGGTTAAGGTGCTTGCCGGCAAAGCCAAAGGACCTAGGTTCAATTTCCCAGTACACACATAAACCTGGATGCATGAAGTGGCATGTGTCTGGAGTTCATTTACAGTTCATTTACAAGAGGCCCTAGCACACCCATTTTCTCTATCTGCCTCTTTCTCTCAAATAACTAAATACATATTTTAATTCACAATACTCTCCAGAGTCCTAGGGGATCTTTGGAGGTGCTTCAGGGCATCTTAAAAAGACAGTAACACTAATGGGAATGGTTATAGGGCCTCTTAATCAAATCTTTTTTGTTTTTTTCAAGGTAGGGTCTTGCTCTAATCCAGGCTGACCTGGAATTGACTATGTAGTCTCAGGGTGGTCTTGAACTCACAGTGACCCTCCTAACCTCAGCCACCATGCCCAGCCAGATCTACTTTTATCTAATGTTAATTATTTATAATTAGAAAAACATTACATGTAGTCTCTGCTTTATAGAAATATTTAAATATAAACATTTCAAATATACATTTATTTTAAAACAACTTTCATGTATAATTAACATAAGAACTAAACATAAAGTATATAATTTTTACAAAAAGCAACAAAACCCAAAAGCTTATAATCTTCTAACTTCTGATGCACATCTATCTATGTAACATCACTGCCACAATACAAGGTTGATACATTCATCCCTCCAAGTTTTCTGTCTTGCTGATCCTTGTTATCTCCCTTCACAAGGCAACGGTCAGATCTGTTTTCCACTACTATAGATGAGTTTGTACCTTATAGGATATATATAAATGGGATTTTGTGTTTTCTTCATTTAACACATTTTGAGATTTTTACCTATTTTGTATTAATAGTCATTCCTGGGCTGAGGAGATTGCCCAGCAGTTAAGACTCTTGCTTGCAAAACCTGTTGGTCCGGGTTTGATTCCGGTACCCACATAAAGCCAGATACACAGAATGGTGCATGTGTTGAGTTTGGAGTGGTAGGACAGAAGACCCTGATGTACCCACATTCTGACAAACAAAATATTTTTTAAAAAAAATAGAGCCGGGCTTGGTGGTGTATGCCTTTAATTCCAGCACTCTAGAGGCAGAGGTAAGAGGATTGCTATGAGTTCAAATTCACCCTGAGACTACAGAGTGAATTCCAGGTCAGCCTGGGCTAGGGTGAGATCCTGCCTCGAAAAAAAAAAAAACAACAAAGTTTATTCCTTGTTACTATCTCATATTTTGTTACACAAATGTACCTGTTTTAACTGTTGATGGAAATTTGGGTTGTTTCCAATTTTTGACTTCTTCAAGGAAAACATGTTCATGTGGACATGTCTGATGACTAGTTTCTCAGACTGTTTCATGTATTTTGTCCGATTTTGTTATGATTTGGTTATAGGTGGAAGGGTAAATTTGGTTTCTGTTACTCTGTCTTGGCTGAAAGTAGAGATTAGAAGAATAAGTTGAAACCTGAAAATATTTAGGCTTGTATGCTTAAATACTTAGTCCTCAGCTGCTGGTGCTGTTTTGGGAGACGGTGGAGCCTGGCTAAAGGAAGCAGGTGGTTGTGGGGTGGGTTGTGAGGGTTAAAACCCAGCTAGCTCCTGCCCAGCCATGCCAGAAGCGCCCGTCCGTATCAGCAGGACTCATCTGGTCCAGCCATGTGCCTCCACCACGACGGACAGTGTACTCTGTGAGCCAAGATAAATCCTCCCTTGTTTCTGTCGGATACTCTATCACAGCCACAATAATAATAATATAGTGTTTGATTGTTTCTGTGGTTTTAGAAAATTGTAAATGAGCTTATTTTAGTGGTAGGGATTGAATCTATGGTCTCATGTTCCACTGAAGTATCTCAGTCCTTATTTATTTTTTTTAGATAATTATTTGAGAGACAGAGTTAGGGGGGGAGAGAGAGGGGAGAGAATGGGTACACTAGGTCCTCCAGCCACTGCAAAAGAACTCCAGATACATGCGCCACCTTGCGCATCTAGCTTATGTGGGTACTGGGAATTGAACCTGGGTCTCTAGGCTTTTCAGGCAAGCACCTTAAACACTAAACAATCTTTCCAGCCCTTGATCATTTATTTTTATTTATTTATTTGAGACAGGGAAGGAGGCAGAGTTGTAGAGAGAATGGGCACACCAGGGCTTCTGGCCAATGCAAACAAACTCCAGAAAAAGGTGGCCCCTTGGGCATCTGGCTTACATGGGTCCTGGGGAATCGGACGGAAGTCCTTTGGCTTTGCAGGCAAGCGCCTTAACCACTGAGCCATTTCTCCAGCCCCCTGATCATTTTTTTGTGGAGTTTTTTTGTTGTTGTTTCCTTCTTTTTATTTATTTATTTGACAGTGACAGACACACAGAGAGAGAGAATGGGTGTGCCAGGGCCTCCAGCCACTGTAAATGAACTCCAGATGGCATGCACCCCTTTGTGCATCTGGCTAATGTGGGTCCTGGGGAATTGAGCCTCGAACTGGGGTCCTTAGGCTTCACAGGCAAGCGCTTAACCACTAAGCCATCTCTCCAGCCCATGATCATTTTTTAAATAAACAAACATTGTTCATGGTTTAGGTCCTCACGTTTGGAAGGGGTAGCTCTTGTCTGCCCCCTTTGTTAGTAGTTGTTTTAGGGTAGCTCATATTTAGGCAGGTGCTTTTAAAAAATATTTTATTTACTTATTTATTAGAGACATGCAAATGAAAAGGGAGAATAGGCTCACCAAGGCTTCTAGCCACTGCAAACAAACCCCAGATGCATGTGCCACCTTGAGAATCTGGCTTACATGGGTCCTGGGGAACCAAATCTGGGTCCTTAGGCTTTGCAGGCAAACACCTTAACTGCTAAGCCATCTCCCCAGCCTACAGGCAAGTGCTTTTAAAAATTATTTATGGGGGCTGGAGAGATGGTTAGCAGTTCGAGGCTCGATTCCCCAGGACCCACGTTAGCCAGATGCACAAGGGGGCGCACACATCTGGAGTTCATTTGCAGTGGCTAGAAGCCCTGGTGCGCCCATCCTCTCCCTCCCTCTCTGTCTGTAGCTCCCAAGTAAATAAATAAAAATAAACAAACAATTATTTATGGACTGGAGAGATAGTTTAGTGGTTAAGGTGCTTGCCTGCAAAGCCAAGGGACCCAGGTTCTATTCCCCAGGACCCACATAAGCCAGATGCACAAGGTGGTGCATGTGTCTGGAATCTGCAGTAGCTAGAGGTCCTGACACACCCATTCTCTCTCTCTCTCTATGCTCTTCTCTCAAATAAATAAATAAAAATAAAGAGTTTAGCTGGGTGTGGTTGCATATGCCTTTAATACCAGCATGCAGGAGGCAGAGGTAGTAGGATCGCAGTGAGTTCAAGGCCACCCTGAGACCACATAATGAACTCCAGGTCAGCCCAAGCTAGAGTGAGACCCTACCTCTAAAAACTAATAAATACAAGAGTTAAAAGTATTAATTTACAAGCCGTGTGTGGGGGGGGTGTCTGATGGGTGAGAATGGGTGCATCAGGGCCTCTAGCTGCTGCAAACGAACTCCAGATGCATGTGCCCCTTTGTGCATCTGGCTTTTTACATGGTTACTGGGGAATCGAATGTGGGTCGTCAGGCTCTGCCCTCCACTGCTCAGCTGTCTCTCCAACTCTCATATTTAGCATGCTTACATTATCCTTCTCTGGTGTTTTGCCATTTTCAAGGGTCTTCTCTGGAGCTAGACAACCACTGATAGTTTTCTGTGTGAATTTGCTGTTCAAAATAGAAATCTTGGCAAAAACAAATTTTATTACACAACTAACATCAACTTAGAACAGTTTTGAATGGTGAAAGGAAAAAAATTAAAACAATTCAAGGGCTCAGCAGGGAAGAGCCCTTGTTGTGCAAGCATGAGGAGCTGGGTTTGATCCCAGCACCCATGTAACAGGATAGGCTTGGCCACCCACACCTGTGACCTCCGCACTGAGCGCTCAGACAGAATCCCTGCGTTTGCTGGGCAGCCAGTCCGACAGCAGAACTGCAGCTCCAGGTGTAGTGAGCAGCTCTGCCTCAAGGAACAATGCCGGAAAGCAGCAGAGGAGAGCACCGCATTCTCCTCTGGCCTCATGTATGTGAACAGGGCGCAGACACACATGTATCTACCATACACACATGTGCCAAACCACAGACGCACAAAAACAATAAAAGTAATTTATAGTTCATTTATCATGTAAACTGAAACCTTAAGTGTCAAACAATACTGTAATTGCTTAGGATATGTGACCTTAGTAAATACCATGTTAATATTTTAAAAATAATATTATATGGGCTGGAGAGATGGTTCAGCAGTTAAAAGTACTTGTTTGCAAAGCCTGGGTTTGATTCCCCAGTATTCACGTAAAGCCAGATGCACAAAATGACGCACCTGCCAGGAGTTCGTATGCAGTGGCGGGAGGCTCTGGTGCGCTCATGCTCACTCTGTCTGCTTCTATGACTCAAATAAATAAAGCAATAGGATATATTAAAAACAATATTACAGGACTAAGAATTATTAAATGGAAGACGCTCCACATAGGTAGTAGAAAGAGCCCCCTTCAGTACGACCTGACAGAGGAAAGGGCCTGGTATAAGGACTATTCCTGATACACAACCGCGTGATTAAAGTAGCAGACAGGATACTTGAAGTACAAAAGGCAAAATAAAGAATTTCAATTGTACAAAACAAAAAAGGAAATCACAGATGATTTATAAGTCAGTCATCTGACAAAAACTGACTTAGAACATGGTATTCTTCGTGTTTTGTTTAGCCCAGGCTGGCCAGTCTCAGGTCATGCTTGCAAATGTGAGCCACCCTGCCCAGCTGGAATGCTGCCGTTCTAGGAAGCATCAGGGAAGATAAAGGAAGTGTGTGAGGGGTGTTTCCCGAGCGGCGGGAGATGACAGTCGCCCTAGGAACCTCAGAGTCTGTTTGATCTTACAAAGTGTGAAATGCATTAAGAGGCACTTGTTTAAACCACTTACATCTTTTTTTTTTTTTTTTTTTTTTGAGGTAGGGTCTCACTGGCCCAGGCTGACCTGGAATTCACTCTATTCGCAGGGTGGCCTTGAACTCACAGCGATCCTCCTACCTCTGCCTCCCAAGTACTTGGATTAAAGGCGTACGCCACCACGTCCGGCAAATAACTTACATCTTTAGCTGTTAACATGGTATCTGGGTGGGCCATCCATCTTTCAGAAACATGGGGTAAATTCCTAGTTTGTGCGTGCAGGCGGAGAAAGTCCCCTTGCCTACGAGGTAGTGGCTTTTCCACAGCCAGTGCTCTGCTCGCTGTGTGAGTTCAGGGTTTGGCCTGGGCTTGGGTTTCCCATGGGAATAATGCCATGTGCCAGTCCCTTCTATACCAGAGTACTTAACTTGATCATTCCTATTTGTTGCCATTAGGAACACTGTAGCTTGAATCAGAACCAGGAACATATCTCTGGGCATACAAGGACCACAGGTGGCAGCCAGAAGGGCCTTAGCAGTTTTGGGTTGGGTCACTTTTTATTTTCACAAAAGAAGTGTCCTCTCTTGGTCAGTAGCTTCCGAGGTTGCTGGTAGGTGCTTCCAGAAGAGACCTTCTTGACCCCATGTCAGGCCCAGGATACACTCTGCTGCATGATTCAGGCAAGTCCTAAATCAGATGTGCACAATCACCCAGAGTGAGAAATCACCATGGAGGTCTTAACTTTTTAGAAACGAATACCATGATTCCTTTCTGTGTTTGAACAAACCCAGTCAACAGAAACAGTTTGTGCATTTACAAAACCACCTCTTCCTCATGCAGTTTAGAGTTCACACAATATATGCTTTCATCAAATGGCTGTTCTCATTTAGATGACAAAATATGCATGTGTACACATTCTAACACACCTGTGGTGATAGCTTGTCATCAGCTTCTGGGCTGTCCATCCAGAGTCAGCTCATACCTGTAAGACAGTTGGGTTTGGACTTTGTGTTAGAGATGAGAGTGTGGGGCTGGAAAGATGGCCCTTGTTGACAAAGCCTCATGGCCTGACTCCCCAGAACCCACATAAGCCAGATGGACAAGACGGCCCATGCACCTGGAATTCATTTGCAGAGGTCCCCATACTCCTCCCCCTCTGTGTCTCTCTGCTTGCAAATAAATCAATAAGAAGGAAAGAAGTGTGGCTGGGACACTGCGAGCTGACCAGACCTGCTGGAGCTAGCGGACCCTCCTCTCTGGGAGCCGGCTGGTCAGGGTTAAGGCCAGAGTTCACAGGGGGCCTGCAGGTACTGGAGAGCTGTAGGCGGCAAAGCCTGGGTGAAGGTTACTCTGTCTGCTGTCTTAGTGACGAAAGGAGCTGAAGTAGTACTAAAGGGGAGCGATTATGGAGACAGGACAACTGTCTGAGTGTCTTGCATAGCCAACTAGTGATAAAATGAAAGGGCACACTTACCACTGTGAAAACCCCTTAATCAGGTCTTCTTTGGATAAATCAATCAGCACCTAAACAATCACAGATAGTTAGTCCCTTCTAAAACTCCGCTACGTGGAAACATTCTGGGGTAAACTGAGCTGAGCATAAAGGGTCTCACTGTGAGTTTTCAGCAAGGCTCTTTCAACATGGAGCCTCTCCAAAGGGATAGTGCAGAACTGTCTAGAAAATGGTAAGCTGCCACTTGGAGTTCTTCAGGAATTTCAGCCAATTTAGCTTTTTTTTTTTTTTCAACTTTACAAGTTATTTTTTTAAAAAAGAACTTGCCCATCTATAAAAATGAACTCAATATTCTCTGCCTCATGGAAGTGGGCTTCATAAAGGTGCACATAGAAGGTGTTTATTAAAAATATAACAACTAGAGTACTATACAAGTACCATGGGGAACTCCTCTCTCCTTGGCACATTCATAGGAGTTATATTCCCTCCACTTTTACTTTAGGTAAAATCCTATCTCCCCCAAAATCTTAACTGCTGAGATCAAAGGTTCTTGTTCTTATAAAAATACACAGTGCTCCAGATGTTCGCATATTTATGGAGTGCTAAATTTGGATAGAGTCTCATTTGTTAAAAGAAGGTTTGCATGTTAATTTATATTTCTATATTTAGTTTCAAGGATGCAAAAAAACAATCCTCCCAATGAGGTATCTGCCGCCCAGTCAGTTCTAGTAGCAGCTGGAACTGTTCTTGTGTTGCTAGAACCCGCGGCATGACGGAGGGAGGGCAGGAACGACCCTGTGCACGCACTTTTCCTAATTCCTTTCTTCTGTGGGAGCCAAGCGGCCTGCTGTTTTTTACGGCAACATCCAGGGTCCTCTTCTGTGCTTCTTCCATGGGAACAAAATACTCAAACCTTTAAAAATAAAAAATAAACAGATATTTTTACTGGAAATTTTAAGTGTTTCTTTTTACTTCCACAGTAAAACAAGAGCTATCGACTTTTTGTTTTTTTGAGGTAGGGTCTCACTCTAGCCCAGGCTGACCTGGAATTCATTATGGAGTCTCAGGGCAACCTCGAACTCACAGCGATCTTCCTACCTCTGCCTCCCGAGTGCTGGGATTAAAGGCGTGCACCACCACACCAGGCTTAAGAGCTATGGACTTTTAAGAGTGAAAGGATCACACTGGCTCACGGGTGCTGAACCACACACAAACCCTGGAACTGTAAGCGGCTGTTAGCCCAAGATGGGACGCCCAGGCAACTTTGTTTTGGAGTTTGTGCAATTCAGACCTCTGGCTTGACACTGCACTAAGCGGCTGCCCCTTACTCTGCCTTCTCAGGGGACCACCTCTAGCCCCTCTCTTTGAAGTCAGTGTCTGCTGTGGCTGTAGGATGGTATCGAGTGGATGCAGAATGAATAATTCCTTCTTGCAGCTTTTCCTGATGATCATGAAGTATAGCTGGGGAAGGAGTCGCTTAGGTTTCAGTAATGGAACAGTTACCGCCTTTTGCAACAAGGAGCTATTCCTGATAAGTCAAAGAGGGAACTAAAAATCAAGGGCTGTAGTATCTTTCCATGCTAGCTAGAAATGTTTTCTCTAGGTTTTTGAAGCAAAAGGAGGCAGTAATCAGATTTTGGCTTTTACATCTTTTTGTAAATTATTAAATTATGATATTCATTTAGGGAAGTATAGAACCAAGGGAAGGTAAATGAATACTCCCACGTGGCCTGAGAGCCCGCATGGTGGGCCTGGAAAACCATGGAGGGCAGGAGCGGGTAAAGAGCCCACATGGGAAGCTGGAGGATCAGGAGTGGTCAGGCAGCTGGGAGAGAGGCAGAGTGTGAGCGTGAGTGTGCTGGCTTTTGCAGCTTAAGGGTTCTCAAGGTACAAATATTTGAAATGAGACATGCTACCTCTGGCTCATCAAAAGCACTGTGATGGGCTGGAGAGATGGTTTAGCAGTTAAGCGCTTGCCTGTGAAGCCTAAGGACCCCGGTTCGAGGCTCGGTTCCCTAGGGCCCATGTTAGCCAGATGCACAAGGGGGCGCACACGTCTGGAGTTTGTTTGCAGTGGCTGGAAGCCCTGGCACACCCATTCTCTCTCTCACTCTCTCTCTCTGCCTCTTTCCCTCTCTGTCTGTTGCTCTCAAATAAATAAATTAACAAAAAAAATTTTTTTAAAGCACTGTGCTGAGAGTCTGTCTGCTCAATTTATAATAACTGGGAAATGGAACCAGCCTAGATGTCCCTCAACTGATGAGTGGATAATGAAGATGTGGCACATTTGTACAATGGAGTTCTACTCAGCAATAAAGAAAAATGAAGTTATGAAATTTGCAGAAAAATGGATGGACCTGGAAAGGATTATACTAAGTGAGGTAACCCAGGCCCAGAAAACCAAGCGCCACATGTTCTCTCTCATATGTGGATCCTAGCTACAGATGATTGGGCTTCTGCGTGAGAAGGAAAATGCTTGGTAGCAGAGGCCAGGAAGTTAAAAAGGAGACATAAAGGGAAGAGAAAGGAAGGGAGGAGGGTACTTAATAGGTTGATATTGTGTATATGTAAGTACAATGATTGAGATGGGAAGGTAATATGATGTAGAATGGAATTTCAAAGGGGAAAGTGTCAGGGGGAGGGAGGGAATTACCATGGGATTTTTTTTATAATCATGGAAAATGTTAATAAAAATTTAAAAATTAAAATAAAAATAAAATAAATTTTAAAAATGTTCTACGTCACTAGCCATCAGGGAAATGCAGATTAAAATTACATTGAGATTCCATCTCACTCCTGTCAGATTGGCCATCATCATGAAAACAAATGATCATAAATGCTGGGGGGATGTGGAAAAAGAGGAACCCTTCTACACTGCTGGTGGGAATGCAATCTGGTCCAGCCATTGTGGAAATCAGTGTGGAGGTTCCTAAAACAGCTAAAGATTGATCTACCATATGACCCAGCTATAGCACTCCTAGGCATATATCCAAAGGACTCATCTCATTTCCTTAGAAGTACATGCTCAGCCATGTTTATTGCTGCTCAATTTATAATAGCTGGTAAATGGAACCAGCCTAGATGTCCCTCAACTGATGAGTGGATAATGAAGATGTGGCACATTTATACAATGGAGTTCTACTCAGCAATAAAGAAAAATGAAGTTATGAAATTTGCAGAAAAATGGATGGACCTGGAAAGGATTATACTAAGTGAGGTAACCCAGGCCCAGAAAGCCAAGCGCCACATGTTCTCTCTCATATGTGGATCCTGGCTACAGATGACTGGGCTTCTGTGTGAGAAGGAAAATACTTAGTAGCAGAGGCCAGTAAGTTAAAAAGGAGATAAAGGGAAGAGAAAGGAAGGGAGGAGGGTACTTAATAGGTTGATATTGTATATATGTAAGTACAATGATTGAGATGGGGAGGTAATATGATGTAGAATGGAATTTCAAAGGGGAAAGTGGGGGGGGGGAGGAAGGGAATTACCATGAGATATTTTTTTATAATCATGGAAAATGCTAATAAAATTTTTTTTAAAAAGCACTGTGATGAGAGTCTGTGTGCAGTCTTGTCCCCAAGGACATGGACAAGAAGAGAGGATCTCTTTCATTTGACAGCCTTGTTATGTTGCAGGGGGACAGGCAGGCCAGAGCATTTGAAATTTCGAAGGCAGTGCTAGTCCTTAGAGTCAAGGAATGTTTAACTTCATTCTAACAGTTAACACAGAAAACAACAACAAAAATTTGAGGGCAGGGCATGTAGCTTCCTGATAGAGTGTGCATGAGACCCTGGGTTCAATCCTCAGTATTGCAAAGAGAAAAAGAAGAAAACAACAAGACCAGATTCAAATCTTTTTAGTCCCAATAAGACTTGATTTAAGGAGAATGAACATGGAAAATTCCATTATCAGGAGTTCTTTAGCTTCTGTGGACAGTAAATGTAAGCATTTTATTGTTCTTTAAAAAATAAGTTGCCCTGGTAAACGATTATCCTTTTGTCTCACTAAAAAGTATACAGGGGCTGGAGAGAGATGACTTAGAGGTTAAGGTGCTTGCCTACGAAACCCAAGGACCCAGGTTTGATTCCCCAGTACCCACATAACCCAAGCACATGGTGGCCCATGCACCTGGAGTTCATTTGTAGTGGCTGGAGGCCCTGGTGCGCCCATTCTCTATCTGCCCCTCAAATAAATAAATAAGAATATTTTTAGAAAGTATACGGAAGCTGCATGAGGTCAGATGATGCTCTGTTTAGCCCAGGCCCATTCCCGCACCTGGCACACTGCCAGACACACAAGCAACGGCTCAGTATCTAGTACAACGTGAATGGGTGCATCACGTTAGGCAGGCCTATGCCTCACTCACGTCTCATCAAACCGAGGTTCCAGGGTCTTCCGCCTCACTGAGGTCTTTCTTCGACTTGCCCACCTCCTTTCTGGCAACAAGTAGATGCGGACGTAGGGATCAGCTCCACTGCTGGTACAAGGTGTCAGGTTTCTGATTTGTGGAGGGAAAAAAAGGCTGTGGTTTTCAAACACTGAAAGTACTCACTTGGTAGAAATCTGTACTAGCCACTGAGGATAAAAATCCCTGGAGTGTAGATGGGCAAGAGCAAAAGTCTGCAGAATTTAAAGGCAAAATATCAAGTATGTGATTCTGAAAACATATGTATATATTTAACCATCTGAGGTACAGCCAGGTACTTTCTACTTGAGAGAAGTTGGGGAATCCTGCCTGGAAAACATACTGGCTGTTAGCACCCCAAGATAATTTTGTAATGGTTGTGCCTGAACCCACCAGCACCAGCAGAGAAGGACTGCTCACGGGCCCCTACGAGGACTTTGTGCCTCATGGCCTGTAGGCCTTCAAATGTCACTCGTCTGCCTTGGGAACACATGCCACTTTATCGTCACCTGATACTTCCAAAGGACCTTGGCCCCCACGTCCCTCACCTGCAGCCGTTGATTAGCACCCTGAGACAGCGCCGCAGACACACATAGCGCACCGTGAGCTGAATCTCGCCCAGCCGCCGCCACTCCCCACCTCTGTGAAGAAAGGGTTTGTCACTTTTCTTGTCACTGCAAACACTGGCCCTCTTCCCTCACCCTCAAGACTTCAGAGATGCATGCTCCATGAGGAACACAATCAAGTGTGTCCGTAACTATCCATAAGGAATTGTCCTACTTTCAGTGGGAAAAGCGTGAATGGACCCTGGAAAAAAATCTGTCCATATGTCAGCGTTCCTTGTGGGGCTTAGGTGAATTTGACTTCTATAATGGGATGTTTTACCCTATAGGGTTATTGTGATGATGTAATTATATAGGACAACGTGCTAAACCCATGGTAAGCACTTAATAAGAGGCAGGCATTAAATACGTAAGTCCACGTGCTAAACTCTTTGTGTCATATGACTATGCTTAGAATTCAGGCAGTGTTCTGCTACAGGAGACCTTTAACAACCTGCGTCCAGCATCTGTTTGACAGTATGTAGCTAGATGCATACCACGACAGACAGAGACTACCCCCTCAAGCTATGTTCTTAATTCTGTACCATGTTGCCTCTTGTGAAGACATTTTGTTAAAAAAAAAAAACAAAAAAAACAGAACTTGGGCTGGAGAGATGGCTTAGCCGTAAAGGCACTTGCCTACAAAGCCAAAGAACTGGGGTGTGATTTCCCAGAACCCTCCATAAACCATATGAATATGCTTCTGGAGTTCATTTACAATAGGTGGAGGTCCTGGCAACCCATTCTCTCCCTCCCTCTCTCTCTCTCTCTCTCACTCTCTCTTTCTCTCTCTACCTCATTCTCTCTAAATAAATAATAAATAGGTAGAAAACCAGAACTTGCACAGATAATGTAAACTCATAACCTACTTGTCCATCCAAGGAACTATTTTTTTTTATGCAGGTCATTTTGTGAAAGATTAAGCAGAGCGGTGCATACTCAGTGTTGTGGCTGGTGTCTGCCAGGTCAAAGCAGGAGGAGGCCAGGGAGTTGAGCGAGGACATGCTGGGAGCCAGCCTCGTGGGCGGCCATACGAACGGGGAGGCAGGGCATTTCATGGGTCGGGGTGACTTGATGGGCCCCGGAGAGTGGGGGCCTGGGACAGTCAGGAAGGTGATGGTTGAGCTCTTCTTCCCCATGGGCTCACAGAGCCCTTTGGCACTGTCCTTGCCTTTAGGCTCTGGGCATGTCTCTTGGGGCTCAGGCTGGGTGGCAGCAGTGGCAGTACTGGTGGTGATGTCAGTGTTTGTAGAGGTTCCCTTGGTGGCAGAAGCAGAGTCTGGAGGACATGGTAAATCCAGAGGGTCAATTCCTTGGGGTGGGGCTTTGGGAGCCTGGTTGGTGGCCACCTTTTTGATGACCAGAGGGCCTTTCTTTAGGGCATCGGGTCCTGTGTATGGGCTTCCCAGCTCTCGTTCCTCCACGCGCAAGAACTGGAAGCAGATGACAAGCTAGTTTATGGGCTCTGCTTTCCACTTCTCCAAGTCAGCCGTGTTTCAACCTTCCTTCCTCCTCAGCCATCAATCATCAAGCCCCTGTCTAGGGAATCCCGTTTCCAGAAATAAATGGGAGGCTGGGAGGTGAAGTGAGATCCATGAAGCTGGGGTACCATCAGTGAAAAAGGAAGCTAGAATAAAAATCCCATCTCCCAGCAAAGATCTACAAGATGTGTCTATCTCCATTTGGACTATGGTTGAGGGAAACAAGTTTTTCCTAAGGGTACCACATTGGTCTGCCCTTAGGAATTTTGAGTTCAGGTGTGTGTTTAGACAGTAAAAATTAACATGGGGGCTAGAGAGATGGCTTAGCAGTTAAGGTGCTTGCCTGTGAAGCCTAAGGACCCAGGTTTGATTCCCCAGTACCCACGTAAGCCAGCTGCACAAGGTGGCACATGCGTCATGACTGGAGGCCTGGTGTGTCCATTCTCTCCCTCTCTCTGCCTCTTTCTCTCTCAAATAAGCAAACAAAAATAAAATTTTTAAAAATGTCCTAAAACTAACATAAAAATAGGTCGAGGTCTGTAATGCCTCTGAGGTACTCCACTGAGCAGAAGTTAAAACTTTCTCAACAGAAAGCAACTTTAAGCCGGGCGTGGTGGCACAGGCCTTTAATCCCAGTGCTTGAGAGGCAGAGGTAGAAGGATCACCGTGAGTTTGAGGCCACCCTGAGAATACAGAGTGAATTCTTCTAGGTCAGCCTGGGTTAGCGTGAGACCCTACCTCGAAAAACCAAAAATAAAAAAAAAAAAGCAACTTTAACCCAGGCCATGAAGGAGTGCACCCCAAATGACAAAACAGACAGCCGCCATGAAAATACATGAATAGACAAAAGAAGCATCACAATTTACTTCAAAGATCTTCCTGTGGCTTACGTATGGTGACTGGGTATGGATGCAACTGGGTGACATGTGCCTCCCTCACACCTTTTTGCCACACTACACATGACATTAAAAAAAAAAAAGTTAACTGAGATTCTCTGATGATAGAATCAACAAATCGCAATGTAAATATTACAAATGACTAAAGATGGAGTGAGAATGTATGCATGACCAGGTAGATTTGAAAGAGATGTAATTAAAAATGAAAAAGGAAATCACCCTAGAAACAAAACCCACACACAGGAAAAATAACTAGGCATAGCAGCAGAGGATCAATGCTTTGGAAGACAGGTCTGAGGAAGTTAGGTGGGAACAGAGGTGAGGCTGAGACATGGAGGACAGAAAAGAAGGTCCACTACTAAAGTTCTAGAAGGAAGGATTGCAAAGGAATGGGGGAGAAGCCGTGTTTGAAGCAATGAGGAGACGATGGCCGACACGAAGACATGACTCTGTCTTTCCGCTTACGGGCACGGAGCAGGCGAGCAGCCCGGGACGTCCCCCGCTCCTCCCGCCCTGAGACGAAGATATGACTCTGTCTTTCCGCTTACGGGCACGGAGCAGGCGAGCAGCCCGGGACAGCCCCCGCTCCTCCCGCCCCGAGACAGGAGGGTCGTACCCGCAGCACCAGTCTCATGGAGATGAGGCTGTCCAGGCCTGAGCGGTCCAGCTGGAAGCGCTGCTCCAGGGTGAGGTCGGCACAGGGGAGGATCTGGCACAGGGGGAACTCCAACACGCCCAGAGCACACTCCTGGTTATCATCCAGCACCTGGGGAGTAGGCCAGTCACAAAACCAGGGACAAGTCTCCCCACCGCGCCACCTCTGAGCTGTGGCCCCGGCGAGTCTAGACTCTCTTCAGCAGGCACGGACTGTGCAGCCGCCATTGGCATCCAGTCCTATTCTGGAATGGAGCCAGGCCGACTTAGTCCCTGATCGCCGTCTAGGAAACAGTGACTCTGAGGAGAGGTGATTATGGTCTGTGTGAAGCCAGTGACACATGCTCAGGGCCACAGGGCTTTAGGGACCAGTGAGCTGTGCTGCTGCACAGAGGGGCATCTAGCCTCAGCCCAAGCTCTCCTCAAAGATTTCAGCTCCCTAACTTGTTGGTCATGAGATCTTTGGCAAATCACTGATTTAGCCTCTATGTGCTTATGTGTAAAATAAAGGAGGTTAATTCCTCCACAAATCTTTTCATTTTTTAATGTTTTTTTTGAGGCAGAGTCTTACTCTAGCCCAGGCTGACTTGGAACTCTATATTTCCAGGCTGGCCTTGAACTCACAGTGATCCTATCTCTGCATCCCGAGTGCTGGGATGAAAGGTGTGTACCACCATGCCCAGCTTGTAAAGACCCATTTGCAGAAACAGCCAAAGAACTAAAGGGTTTGTCTTTGCACAGCCTCCTTCATAGTAACCTTGGGCACTGGTCTCGAGGAGCTGAGGCATGTGGGGCCTCTGTACCCTCCCCCACATTAGGGACTGATGACTCCTGCCAGAAGGGTTTAAGGTGCACTGGAAGCTGCCCCTGGCTTCCAAATCTCCCAACTTCCCCAGAAGCCCAGCTTCAAGCAAACCTCCAGGCATAGCTGCTCGGCTGCCACGCTGTGTACAAAGAAGGAGAATGCCTGGCTCCACACCGGGTCCTTGCTGTGGGGACAGGTCTGCAGACAGAAGAAAGGCGAGGTTAGAAGGGGCTGGCTGGGCGTGCTCCGCTCAGTGTGTCTACCCCGAGATCAGATTCGCATGGTACAGCGGAGAGTGGGACAGCCAGGCCCGGGGAACTTCATGGAGTGTTGGAAAGGACATGGCCTTAGACCACACCCAAGATGACCCCCGACTGTGCTGCTTTGAGGTATTGCTTTTGGTCACTCACTTGTCTCTCGTCTTTAGATCTTGAACTATAAAGACTTTGGGTGTGGTGGCTCATGCCTTTAATCCCAGCACTTGGGGGGCAGAGGTAGGAGGATCGCCGTGAGTTTGAGGCCACCCTGAGACTACATAGTGAACTCCAGGTCAGCCTGAGCTAGAGTGAGACCCTGCCTTGAAAAACCAACAACAAACAAAAACCTTTGTAAGGTAATTGTGAGGGCCAAAGTGTCTCCCCCAAGGCATTCAGTGTATCTGCCTCTCTTTGGGAAGGGCTGGGGTCCCCCTTTCCTTGCCCATGCCTACACACCAAGCTGTCTTACCTTACTTGTATAGGTCTTCTTGCCTACAGACAGCTTGACATAGGAGGAAGGGTCTCTGCTGACCTTATTCTGTGGGAGGAAAACCAGACAGCATTGGAGGTGCCGGCAGGGTCTGAGCAAGACAGCCGGAGCCCATCCCCTCCCTGAGGAGCTTCACCGGGCTCTGGAGCATCTAGTGGCTTCCCTGGGAGAGAAGGCTACCTGGCATCCTCCTGGGCTGCCTCACTCAGCTCTTGTCCCTGAGGACAGGAACGTGTGCAGCTCTGTAAAGCTCAGGGCCCATTGCTCAGGGCCAGCCATGCACAGAAAGGGCTTCCCTGGAAACCCTGGGGGGCAGATCAGGATCACCCCAGGGAAAGATTTCTAGTTGCAGACTAGAAGCCAGAGCTGAGCCCACTGGCTGCCAGTTCTCATTCCCTGATGCAATGGAACAGTTCCTGTTCCACCAAGCCGTATGACCCAGGCCCTCAACCATCTAGGCCTTGTTTATAAAACGGCAAGTAACACTAATGACATACAGTCACCTTGAGAGTCCATGTTAATTGGCAGGTACCGTTAGACCTAGTGAAGCCCAGCTGATGTGTGCACAGACCAAGGGGCGGGAGACACAGGGGGCTCTGGTACTTCCGGGAAAAGGAGACACAATTTGCCTTTCACTTTTCAGCCAAATTCACTTACTCTGGCAGACCTGGGGAGTTTTTTGGCTCGATATTCACCATTCAGGTAGTCAAAAGGGTTCCTCTGCAACACAAGAACTGGAGTTAAAGTAGGACACAGATGTGTGACAGCGAGGGGCACGATCAGGTGTGGCATGACTCACGGGCAGGTTGCAGGCGTTCTCTAAGAAGACCACGAGGATGGCAGTGGAGAGGTCACCGTGCTCCTGCAAACAGGCGACAGTCCTCACTGGGTCCTCCCGGAGTCAGGAGACACAGACCGGTTTGGGAGACGCTTACTCGGGCAAAAGCCAGGCAGCCCTCCCGCTCCAGACAGGCTTCAAGCACTCTCACAGCTGAGCTTTCTCGTTGAGGCTCAGAAAACGTGAGCAACATGATGGGTTCGTATTAGATTTCAGGGTAGGTTCCCCAACGAACTGGGATGACAGACACTGACACAAAGTTCTTAGTCTCTACGTTCCCTGAGGATTCTGAGAGAGAGATACCAGGCTGCCATGGGTAGAGGGGGCCTGAGCAAGAAAGGGCTTCCAGCCTCTGCCTGCACACAGAGCGCAGATGCGGGAGCTCCTCCTCTTGCCCTGCCCCTTCCAGCACACAGGAGGTGGAAGTGAGGCTCTCAGTCCCCCACTTGTTCTTTCTGCTAGGGAGTGACTGACCGCCACCCGCACTCACCTCCGCCATTGCGTCCTGGTCAGTGAGCAGCGACAGCCACTCTAGGCGCAGGTGCAGCCGCCCGCTGGTGGTGTCGTTCAGCACAAACCACTGTGGGGCAGGGGAGGAAGAGGGAGGCGCCGGGACTGGGACTTGCTGCTTAGTCCTGAGCCCAACAGGGTGCACCCTGGGCCTAGACGAGCAGAAGTGCTACACTGTGGAGTGGGAAAACCCAGGTCCAGCCTTCCTTTCCCTGTGCTATGAGGTCCCCACTGGGTGTCCTTACTCTGAGAGATTTCTCTTCTCCCAACCTGGGCCATGCGGGGTTCCCTGGTGCTACCTGGGCCTCATCTAGCTCTTGTCCCCTAGGACAGGCATATGTGCAACCCAGCACAAACAGTCCCATTGCTTAGGGCCAGCACGAGGGGGGGGGGGGCTTCCCTGGAAAGGCCGGGGACTGGGCGCACAGCCTCTACCTCGTCCACCACTCTGTTGCTCATGACGTCTCCGAGGCAGATCTGCAGGCTGGAAGACAGGAGGAGAGTCAGCACAGGGCGGAGGCAGCCAGCACTGGGGTTGGAGGCTCCTTCCCCTGGGTCTCCTTCTCAAGTGGCCAAGTGTGACCACTGGGACAGTGATCTTTGGTTTTTAATTTTTACTTATTTATTTATTTATTTATTTATTTGAGAGAGACAGACACAGAGAGAAAGACAGATAGAGGGAGAGAGAGAGAATGGGCGCGCCAGGGCTTCCAGCCACTGCAAACGAACTCCAGACGCGTGCGCCCCCTTGTGCATCTGGCTAACGTGGGTCCTGGGGAACCGAGCCTCGAACCGGGGTCCTTAGGCTTCACAGGCAAGCGCTTAACCGCTAAGCCATCTCTCCGGCCCGATCTTTGATTTTTAAAGGTAGCGTGTCGCTCTAACCCAGGCTGACCTGGAATTCATTATGTAGACTCAGGGTGGCCTTCAACTCACGGTGATCCTCCTAACTCTGCCTCCCGAAAGGCGTGCACCACCACGCCAGGCGGGACAGTGATCTCAATCACCCCAGGGTACTAGTGCGAGACAACTGCAGCTCCAGAGAAGGAAGGACCAGCGTGGCACCAGGCGGCTCCACTGGGCACCTGCTGCAGGGTGGCCCCTCCCAGCCCCAGTGGAAACAAGCAGAGGCCTGGACACACTGCCCGGGGATTTCTGGACAAAAGCACTGCTGGCATGTTGAGTGAAATGGGTCTTCATTGTGCAAAACTGCCCATGCATTGGTGGCATTTAGTTTCCCAGATCAGTGCCCTCTAAATGCCAGGGGCACCACTTCCCCAGTAATTTTACCAGTTGAAATGTCCCTCTGATTTGAAACCTGGTGCAGGTTTCCTCTAAGGAACAAGTATAGGTGGCGTGCATGTAAAACACCTCACTAACTCCCCCATCACTGCACCCCCCAACCCATTCACTGGGAGTCAGCCCCAACCAACAGGTCCTGTTGACCAGCAGACAGCTGCAATTTCTATGTAACTCGGCATGTGTGTGTGTGCACTCCACACACACCTGAACTCAACCCTCGGTGGCAGGCACTATTAGCCACACTTCCTATATGGAACACTGCAAAAACTGCAACGTTTTTCAGTAAGACGAAAATAAAAATAAGCAGTGATAACACCTGATGGTGAGCTATTTCTTAGCTCTGTTCTGATGACTGTGTCTCCCATTAGGTCTTGTTTCGACTTTAAAAAAAATTAATATTTTATTTATTTGAGAGACAGAAAGAGGCAGATAGAGATAGATAGTTGGATGGGTAGATGGAGAGGGAGAGAGAATGGGCACGCCAGGGCCTCTAGCCAAGGCAAACAAACTCCAGACGCATGTGCCACCTTGTGCTTCTTGGTTGACATGGGTGCTGGAGAACTGAACCTGGGTCCTTAGGCTTCCCAGACAGGTGCCTTAACCACCAAGCAATCTCCCTAGACCTTGTTTCTACTTTTTTTTTGTTTTTCGAGGTAGGGTCTCACTCTAGCTCAGGCTGAACTGGAATTCACTCTGTAGTCTCAGGGTGGCCTCGAACTCTTGGCGATTGTTTCTACTTTTTATAACTATATTTTTGTAGAAACAAGCTGAGCAGTACAAGGAAGTGAAGGTTTGGGTCAACTCCTTCCTCTGCTCCAGCTCTGTGGTATGGACAACCATTTCACCCCCATGCTCCTCTGCTCTCATAGACATAGGCAAACATGCACCCTGGGGCCTTCCCTAGAAGGCTAGATCCCCTACTTGCCAAGATATCATGATGGACCTGCCTAGTACACATACACTCAACTTGCTTTTTGTTTATTTGTTTGTGTTTTGTTTTTTGAGGTAGGGTCTTGCTCTAGCCCAGGCTGACCTGGAATTCACTATGTAGTCTCAGGGTGGACTCAAACTCATGGCAATCCTCCTACCTCTGCCTCCAGAGCGTTGGGCTTAAAGGCGTGCGCCACCACGCCTGCGTTCTACTTGCTTTTGAAAGCTGTGAAATTTTCTACAGTCAGCAAATGCCTTCAAGCATTCAGCCAGTCTGCTCTGCAGCTGTCCACGTTAGCAGGGTAGGAGGTGTTATGTTGCCAGAGACTTTGGCAGTCAGCTTTTCAAATGCTAGTGCTTTTATTTCATAGGCGGGTTTTGGAAGCGGGCCAGCTAGACCAACAGCCATGGAAATCCGAGGGTCTGACAAGCAACCCCACCAGGATCACTTCAGCCTTCCCACATTCTTGGGGTCTGGGCTATGACCTGGACTCCTTAAAACTGAGCGCCAGGCTTGCTCACTGCTCCAAATGGGACTCTGGGTACATTATTAGTGGGTGTGGAAACTTGGGGTCCTCTACTCCCTAGGGCCTACATCACGGTTAGAGACTCAAGAGACACCTGGGAATGTCTGTGGCAGGACTGTGAATGGTAGGCAGGTCACTGTGTCTGTGACCAAGGACGGTTGCAGGTCATGAAGCAGTAAGAGGCTGTGCCCTCTAAATGTCCCAAGGCCATGGACCCCAGCACAGGAAGAGACCCCCTAGTCCAGATCTCAACTCCTTACCTGCCCAGGAAGTCATCCTTGTCAGTGTCCTCGTCATAGAGGTCCACCTCCAGGTCCTGCCCAGGCACTTCATATACCATGAACTGCAAGGAGAGACATGTGGCCCTGTGGGGCTTGACCAGTGGGAGCCAAACCCCCGCTTGGAGCTCTGGCCTCCTCAGTGCCTCGGAACACTGACGGTAAGAGGGAAGTAGCTTGCTCCTCTCTTGCAAGGCACGGTGGCGGGAAGGACTGGAGCCAGCGCACGCAAGCCAAGGCCGTGGTGCTCAGGGGACAGCGCTGCCATCTGTTCTGCCTCAGACGCAGCGTCCAGGGCACCTGTCCAGCACAGTTTCCTGGCCTGGGGCTGTAGGACACCAGGAAGCTAAGCTGCTCTTTCTCATTTCTTTCTTTTTTTGTTTGTCTGTTTTGTTTTGTTTTTGTTTTTTAGAGGTAGGGTCTCACTCTGGCCCAGGCTGACGTGGAATTCACCATGTAGTCTCAGGTTGGCCTTGAACTCACAGTGATCCTCCTACCTCTGCCTCACAGGTGCTGGGATTAAAGGTGTGCGCCACCACGCCTGGCTTCTCTCATTTCTTTTTTTTTTAATATATTTATTTATTTGAGAGAGAGAAAGAGAGGAGAGAATGGGCATGCCAGGGCCTCCAGCCACTGCAAATGAACTCCAGATGTGTGTGCCACCTTGTGCATCTGGCTTACATGGGTCCTGGACAATCGAACCAGGATCCTTTGGCTTTGCAGGTAAACATCTTAACTGCTAAGCCATCTCTCCAGGCCAGCTCTTTCTTATTTCTGCTTCAATGCTTGGGCCCCGAGAATATGCAGGGCAGGGCATGGTGTAAGGGGAGGCTGGTAGAGGCAGCTAGGAGGCAGTCCTGGAACATATATGTGTGTGTACGTATGTGGTCCCCCACTTATCCAGGATTCGGGACTGTGGTTGAACTTGGGTATGGGAGGCTAAGGATAACAGCGGGGCAGGA
Source organism: Jaculus jaculus (assembly GCF_020740685.1). NCBI lineage: Eukaryota > Metazoa > Chordata > Mammalia > Rodentia > Dipodidae > Jaculus > Jaculus jaculus. Next base: position 29,369,563 of record NC_059118.1, on the reverse strand, counting down.
CTGCCTGACTCTCGGGTGTTCTTTTCCTTTCCTTTGAAAACATCCAACCAAGCTGGTTTTGGTGGGAAAATTGGGTGGGGAAGCTTGCAGGATGCTATGGGGGCCACATTGGTCCATTTCTGGTAGCATGCTAACAGGGGAAGGAGTTAAAACAGACCTGGTGGCGCACGCCTTTAAGCTTAGTGCTTGGGAGGCAGAGGTAGGAGGACCACCATGAGTTCGAGGCCACCCTGAGACTACATAGTGAATTCCAGGTCAGCCCGGGCTAGAGTGAGACCTTACCTTGAAAAACCAAAAAAAAAAAAAAAAAAAAACAAAAAAAAACAGATCTGGTGGCCCATCCCCAAGATCCACACTCCAGAGCTTCCCCACGGGGCTGAGAGTCACACAGGCCAGGCCCACCCATGACTGTGCTCACGTGGCCCACGGCGAAGCCTGGAGGCATCAAGGCTGCCAAGAGAGGCCAAGGAGCTTACCTCAAAGACCTCATTCCAAGTGGGGTTCAGGTTCCTGTAGACGGTCTTGCTCTGGAAGTGCTGCAGGCCGATGCTCACCTTGGCGTAGGGGTCTGACTTGCCTGCGAGCCCCAGGAAGCTGTCCTTCTGGGCCAGCTTCTCAGCCTCCAGCAAGTGCACTCTGATCACCCCCTGGAAAATACACAGCTGCTGCCTGGCTGGGCCAGGCCTAAGCCCAGAGTATCAGGGGCAACACCCTCAGAATTTGGGTGATAAAGAGCTCAGGACCCAAAGAAGTCCCAGTCCTGGCTCAAGCAAACATCCTCCTCTTCCAGAAACCCCCAAGACCCTTTCCATCACCAAACAGTAAAGGGAGACTTCCAGAGGGAAGAACGGGGACCTCTAGATCTCAAGCTGCACCAGGGACAGGAGAGCACAGGAAGACCACGTGGGCCCTGCGCCTCCTACACAGCGGCTTCAGGAAAGTCGCTTAGCCTCTTCTGCAACCTCTAAACGTGGGCTGCCATGTCCTCGGAGGACAGATAAGGATGACCCCCTAAGAACTCCATTCAGGACCCAGCTCTGGCCAGCTGACCCTCCTCCCCAGCTGCCGGTACTCACGCAGGGCAAAGGGAAGCGCAGGTTGGTCACATCCAGCCCCTTCTTCACGGGCACCGTCACACGGTTGGGCAGCACCAGGTGGGCAGCGATGAGGTCCTCCAGCAGGCTGTCTGACACCTCACTGGGACACCAGGTATGACCAGCTGTGAAGGGGTGACGTTGCCTCCCCATGCCACAGGCCTTCTAACACCCTGATAGCCTGTCCCAAGGAGAATCTTCCTGCTTGTAACCCTGAGCCCCAGCCAAGGCCCAGCCTGGCTTCCAGGCAGCACAGCAGCTAAGAAGAGACCCCAGGGCCAGACTCTCCACTCCATGCCCTTAGCTGCTGGGCCCCAGGCAGGCGCTCCCTTCTCTGGGCCTCAGTGCCCTCCTCTTTGACATGGGGTGACAATGGCTGCTGCTGAGTGGACATGAGGGGAGTGGTGAGTGTAAGGAGAGTGACACGGAGGTGCACTGAGCATTCCATAGGAGCTGGCTGCTTAAGTTCCCATCCCCCTCCCTCTCACCCCCCACCCCCGCTTCCCACATGCTGCTAATGTCTTCTGCCTGGCTCCCCTCTCCCCAGCACAGGGAGACAGGGGGACACTGCCCCAAATCAGGATGAGGTGCTCAGTGCTTTTTTTTTTTTTTTTTTGCTGGGGATGGTCTTTTGAGGTAAGGTCTCACTCTAGCCCAGGCTGACCTGGAATTCACTATGTAGTCTAAGAGTGGCCTCAAACTCATGGTGATCCTCCTACTTCTGCTGGGATTAAAGGCACATTCTACCAGTAAATGTTTTTTGAATGAAAATGCAGGACTGGATTCTCCCCATTCGGAGTGGCAAGGTCACAAGCAAGTTAGTGGTCCTTGCTGAGACCTGGCATCCATCCTGGGCCCCTCAGCTGTCCCTCACTCCCAAGGAGGCATGTCCTGCAGTGCGGGTGCCCTCCTCCTCAAAGCGTGGAGTTGGGGGCAGGCCTCGTATATGGGGTATCTGGCCTGGGGAGGTGGCATCCACCAGACCAACTCTATACCAGCTTCTTCTCGTTGCCTCTGCTGGGCTATTACTCCCTCCCATCCATGCGCTTGCCACCACGGCCGTAAAGACCACCTGGGCTTTTCAGCACCCTTGGACTGGGGCTGGGGTGGAGAGTGAAGGAAGATGCCGGCATGAGTCCACACATTATGTGTCTACCCCACAGACCTCTGTGTCCCTCAGAGGCCTGGAGGCAGAAGAGCCCAGACCAGAGAAGTGAACAACCTCTCCAGTCCCAAGTCTGCTGAGGAATGGCGCCAGGAACTGGATGGAGCTGGTTCCATACCTGGGCTCACCTCCCACCGGCCCCTGTGGTCCCCTCTGGGACATCTCATCTGACCACTTTCTTTCTCTTGCCAGGACAGGGACTTCAGTGTTCCTCAGTCTAACACTGAGCAAAGCCTTCAGCAGATATGTATGTATGTGTATATGTGTGTGTGTGTATGTGTGTGTGTATGTGTATTTTCCAGGTGTAGCACCTGCTCACAGAGGCTGTACACCCTTGTTAGCTTCCACCATCCAACTACACACACGCACGCACGCACACACGCAGTTTTCCTTGGCGCCGGCCCCCCCTGCAGAGCAGGAGGATGTGCAGTCTCTGTGAAGCTTCCTGTCTTGCTGCCCCCGCCCTGCACTTACTTGATGCCTGGCATGTCCAGCAGGTTGGTCAAGCCCGTCCAGTTGATCTGCAGGTGCTGCAGGGCAGAGGGAGGCTGTTAGGCTCAAGGAGCTGGGTGCCCAGGACTCAGCCCCTCTAGCGAGCTCCTCCCGCTCCGCCCCCAGGAAGTCTCGAGAAGGTGGGGCAGAGGCCTTCCAGCCTGTCCAGGCCCCAGAGGAGGCACGGAGGGCCCAGGCTTTTTTTTTTTTTTAGCTCAGGCTGTGGGGCCTGCTGCTTCATGCTAGGGCCACCACGAGGGGTGTCACTCCACGCAGCCAGGCTGGCCTGGACTTGAACGTTCAGCATTTATCTCAGCTCCACTCTGACCCACTGTGTGATCCTGTCTGAGCTCAGCTTTCTCTGATGGGCATTGCCCAGCCTAACTACCCAGGCAGCCCTGGGGACCGGATGAGGTTGGAGGCGCAAGTGCCCCGTCCATTCTTGGGCTGAATCCCAGCATGTGAGGCCCCGTGGGTGGTGCTGGCCACCCCCAGACCCGGGCTCACTGGCTTTTGAAGGAAGAACACCGTCACGGCTCCCACGAAGGGTTTGTCCACCAACAGGGGCTCCAGGATGATCCTCAGTGTGCCCTGTAACTGATGGGCACAGAGGGTCGTGAAGAGCCAGCCTCCTCCCCATACTGGGCATTCATCTGAGGCACTTGGGGCCTCGTTCCACACCCATTCCACCCCCACACCCAGGACCACCCACCCCAGGCCGCTCTATGTCACAGCAGGGGCCACACTCAGCAGGGGCCACACGAGTGAGACCACTGTTGATGTCCAAGAGCCATCTGGGCTGTGCTGGCAGCTGGGCCTCAGACGTGACTTCCGTCCCCCGACTCAGCTCCTGGCACAAGGCCTTTCCACCTCCTGTACCTGGCTCTCTGAGACTCTCTCCCCTCACTTCCCCAGGCTGCCAAGCCTCTCGGGGACTTTGCAGGCAGGTGGGCTCCAGGGTGGAGGCCAAGCAGCGTGGGTGACGCCCAGGACTTCCTGACCCTGCGATCGCAGGCTGGCTGCCCCTCCACGTCACCAGCCCGCGTCTACTGTCATTAGGCCACTCTCAGCATGAGCCGTTCCAGCTTTCCTGAGCCCATGGCAGGGGCTGGAGCAGCGCAGTCAAGGGCCCCACCCACCTGGATGCCATTGACGCCAGCACGGATCTTCTGCAGCTCCACGCTGATCTCACAGTCCCCAGTGTAGCTGAGATGGAAAAGGACAGAGGAAGGAGGGAAAGGGGACAGTTGCACTGCTCAGAAGAGTCAGGAAACTTGTCCACTGGTGTACAGCCTCAGCCCTCACTGCTAGCCAGCAAGCCTGAGCAGCTACGCAGTGTGTCACCTCCACCTTGACACCGACCTAGGCTTATGCCTCAGGAGGTGGCTCCTCCCCGCGCTTCTACGCGCAGGCATACCCCATCTCTGATCATGAGGACAGTGTTTCTGGGTACCCCCTGCCCTATGACACCTTCAGTTGAAAAGAGAGGCTCCTGGTAAATTTAGTGGCCTTCAATCACTGGACCCGGGCCCATCTCTGCCCGGGTCTCTTCTGTGAGGACACAGGTACATCCAGCTACAGCCAGCCCTGGTTGTCACTGGGAGTGGAGGTGGGCAGAGGTCACAAAGCCTCAGGCCAGGAGTCTGGGGTCAGCTGTTGGCTCCTATCAAGTGATAGGCCTGAGGAGCCCAGGATAGGTTCCGTTGAAGGTAATTAGGTCAGGAGACTCTGCCAAAGGCGAAGGGGCGGGGAGGGAGAACAGCAACATACTTGAGCACACGGACACAGGCACCTAACAGCACAAGTCGCAAAGATGCTCAGTACCCCTGAGGAAGGAATGGACAGGGTGGGGTGACAGGAATGCTAGGTACTACTAGGGGGGCTGAGTGGGCCATGTGACCTCAAGGTGCCCCGATCTTTTGCTCATGGTAGAAGCTCTGGGTCAATAGCACCCGATTACTTTTCACCATCACGACATACTGGCGACCAGCCCCCGTTTAGGGAATGGATGGTTCCAGAACTGGCTCCTGTCTCTGAGACACTAGAAAGGAATGCCAGCCCCCCAGGAGCCTCGCTGCCATCTCCAGGAAGACCTCCTGGATCCTTCCTAACTCAAGCCCATCATGAACGTCATTGGGATGAGTGCCCGGACAGGCACTAAACATCACGTGTTTGAATACTCGAGCTTTCCTGAGTTGCCAGAACCCAGCCCTCTGGCAGCCTCACCATCTGTACTCAGAGTTCCCTTACCCTCTCCTCACTCTTGCTAGCTCTAACCACATCCCAAGAAACAGCTGCTCTGACCCTCGAGGCCCAAGAAAGCTCTGCTGTCCCAGCCAGAGTGCCCAGAGCTGATGTGGGTGGGGAAGTCAGGCCAATGTGTCAGATGGAGGTGGCTTCCTGGGACCGGTCGTCCCTCTCTCCTCTTCAGCAAGGACCCACGCCCAAGCTAGGAAGAGGATGTGGTCCTGGGAGGGCCTGCAAATTCCAAACCAGGATGCACCCAAGCCACTCCATCTTTAAGCTGCATCCACATCCACAGCTGTCCTATATCCCAAAAGCTCATCCTGCTCCCCAGACACCAGCGCTCACCAGATCTGCAGGTCCAGGGTCACCTGCCTCCGGTTGCATTTGTCAGTGTGTGCCTTGACACCATTCACCCGGGGGCACTGGGAGAGATGGTAAAAAGGTGAGGTTAGCGGGTTTGCACAGTGGGGGAGGGGCAGCCCTTTCCCACCACCAACAAACACGACTTCTGCCGTCCCAGACTGAGGCACACCGTGAAGTCCACTGTGCCCAAGGTGCCTCTTCCTCCCTCAGTGGGTCTCCTCCTAGCTCTCCCTGTCTGCCACAGCTAGTCACTGGACACCTGCTCTGTGCAGCCCTGGTTTGGGGGCAGGAAAGAGGCAGTGGGGGACTCACTGCCCAGCCCAGGAGATGAGTGCGACAGCCACACGGTCCCAGGGGACCTAGGGACTTCAGAAATATCTTCTAGCTCAAGGGCAGGTGGTATTGAAGTCTCCTGGAGGAAGAAGTGTTTGTCTGAATGTGTGGCTTCATATGGGCACAGAGAGGGCCTGGGTCCCTGGCTGAAGAAGCTGACCCATGCAACTCAAGCACCCTGCTCTAGGGCCATGGTTCGCAGGTTTGGGGCCGAGACCTGGGCCCCTAGGTAATTTCCTTTCTGTTTTACCCCCCACCTCTGCTCTGCTCTCATATCTAGTTATTATTGACCAGGAGGCAAAACAAAACTTCACTTGATTCTGAGTTCATAATATGCACACTGAAGTGATTGGAGTCAAAGTTCACTGATGCTTACTATTTAATTAAGTGTATTTTAAATAGAGATCAGTAGAGAAACAGATGCACACACATATAATAAATCAAACACAGTGTTGTATTGCAAATTCCTCTGAATTGAAATCTTCTCTCCTGGGAGGAGCATGGGAGCCCAGAAGAATAAGGCTGGGAGCGCTGAAACTTGAAGGGTCACACAACCACTCCCCAAGGTCACAGGAGCACCACCCAAAGCTCGGGATTGGACCTCCTGACGTTCCCCCACAGAAGGGTATGGGAAGGTCATCAGAACCCCACCTGAGACCTCAGGGGTCCCCATGCCAGCTGTATGCAATGATGCACGAGGTCCCGGGGCTTCTTGGGGAGACAGAGCACACAGGGTGGAAGATCAAGGGATAGGGCGCCCCATCTAAGCAACACTCATGCCGGATGAGACTCCTCGATATTACAGCTATTTCAGGGTCTCCGTGCTCTTGTAGGCACCCCTCACCCATGCTCTTTATATACCCCAAGAAATTAATCAGTTCACCAAAGTTGGTTTTTGTGCAACCAGGCTTTGGTCTGTCACCTGTGCTCTCTGGGGTGAATAAATGTATGTTCAAGTTTCCCTAGGGGAGGGGGGAGTTTCACACAGCACACAGCAAAAGGTTAACATCTGTACAGTTTAGATGGTAAGTTTTCCATGAAGTTCATTGAATAGTTTAAATTTTTTTGGTTGAGTTTTTTCTCAATAAAATATTGGAGATAAAAATGTAATCAGCCCCACTAGGGGAAATATTCCATTAACTTTTTTTTAAAATTTATTTATTTATTTATTTGAGAGCGACAGACAGAGAGAAAGACAGAGACAAAGAGACAAAGACAGAGGGAGAGAGAGAGAATGAGCGCGCCAGGGCTTCCAGCCTCTGCAAACGAACTCCAGACGCGTGCGCCCCCTTGTGCATCTGGCTAATGTGGGACCTGGGGAACCGAGCCTCGAACCGGGGTCCTTAGGCTTCACAGGCAAGCGCTTAGCCGCTAAGCCATCTCTCCAGCCCTCCATTAACTTTTTTATTCACTCCACAGAAAGTAGCATTTAAAAATGAACTTTTAAAATGTTTGTGAAAATGCTCTCTGATTATGCAGCCAAAATGTAGAAAAGGCATTATAGGAATATGTTGAGCATGCAATTAAAAATGTTTTACCAGAATCTTTGATAGTGTGACATGCCAACTTTCTAAAATGTATAACTTGCCATGTGTGGTGGTGCATGTCTTTAATTTCAGCACTCAAGAGGTAGAGGTAGGAGGACCGCTGTGAGTTTAAGACCAGCCTGGGACTACAGAGTGAGTTCCAGGGCAGCCTGGGCTAGAGTGAGACCCTACCTCAACCCCCCCCCCAAAAAAAAACCCAAAAAACACATAAAATGTATAACTTGCTATGGGTTTTTTGCATATTTAATATTAAAAATATTTTTATTTATTTACTTATTAGAGAGAGAGAGAGAAAGAATGGACGTACCAGGGCCTCCAGCTACTGCAAATGAACTCCAGATGTATGTGCCACCTTGTGCATCTGGTTAACGTGGGTACTGGAGAATTGAGCCTCAAACCTGAGTCCTTAGGCTTCAGAGGCAAACGCTTAACTGTTAAGCCATCTCTCCAGCCCTCATATTTAATCTTCACTTGGCATTTTAAATTTTATACTTTTTTGTGGCGTTGGGAATTGAACTAAGGTCGTTCCATGTGCCGGACAGCTTTTAATTTTATATGCATTTTCTGTAGGAGTTCTCAGTATTATAAATGCATCAGCAGGCATAGTCTGGCTTCACCCTGGCCTCAGTGGAAGCCTGGCCTAAGGAAGGGCCACTGTGGCTCAGTCACCACTGCCCAGGTCCTGCGGGGTGGAATAGGGTATTGACTGGCACCTATGAGAACTCAACTAGTCTCAAGACCTCATCTTCAGGGACAAGACATGGGGGATGCTGCCTGCCTGGAAACCCTGCAGGGCGGAAGGACAGCCATCTTTAAGCACCCACACCCACTCTGTGCCAGGCACGGTGGTCTTGGTCCAGGCTCAGGGTTGAACTAGAGCACTAGGCTACATCAGGCTTCCATATGAAGGACAAAGTCACACAGACTGCCTCACCACAGCTCTTGGAAATGGGTCCTTGCCTTGCCTTTTTCTTTTCTTTTCTTTCTTTCTTTTTTTTTTTTTTTTTTGGTTTTTCAAGGTATAGTCTCACTCTAGCCCAGGTTGGATTGGAACTCACTCTGTAGTCCCAGGATGGCCTCAAACTCACAGCAATCCTCCCACCTCTGCCTCCCAAGTGCTGGGATTAATGGCATGCGCTATCACACCTGGCAGTCCTTTCCTTTTTTTTTAAAGTTTTTAAAAAAATTTTATTTTATTATATTTGAGAGAAACAAAGAGAGTCAGACAGACAGACAGAGAGAGAGAGAATGGGCATGCCTCCAGCCACTGCAAATGAACTCCAGAAACATGCACCCCCTTGTGCATCTGATGGGTCCTGGGGAATTGACCCTGGGTCCTTTGGCTTTGCAGGCTAATGTCTTAACTGCCAAGCCATTCCTCCAAAGCCCTCCTTTCCTTTTTTTTTTTTTAATTTTTTTTTTTTTTAATTTGAGAGCGACAGACACGAGAGAAAGACAGATAGGGAGAGAGAGAGAATGGGCGCGCCAGGGCTTCCAGCCTCTGCAAACGAACTCCAGACGCGTGCGCCCTCTTGTGCATCTGGCTAACGTGGGACCTGTGGAGCCGAGCCTCGAACCGGGGTCCTTAGGCTTCACAGGCAAGCGCTTAACCGCTAAGCCATCTCTCCAGCCCCTCCTTTCCTTTTTATGTGCAAGAAAACTGGAGCTCAGAAAGGTTAGGTCATTCCAGCACTGAAGTTTCTAGGAGCACTGGTAGATGAAAAGGAAGGGGGTGGGATAAGTGGACAGTGAGCTGGCTGAACCTAAGAAAATCGTATAAAATCTTATGATCCTACAATAGAAAAAAGAGGGCAGAGAGGAGGTGGGCAGGGCCAGAACTAGTAGGTGTGAGAAAATCAGGATGGGAAGTCATAGACAAATTGCCTGTGAGCTGGGACATCTGGTCAACCTCCCCAGGTTCTCCCAGCAAGGTGAAAACCATTCCTTGTGATCACTTGCCAGCAAGTGTAAAGGAGTAGCCTGGCAGAGGAGGCTCTGCTCTAAGCTTGGCAGTTTTTGCATCTCCTGGCTCTTGCCTGCTGAAGTCTTCCAAAGCCAACTCAGATATCACTTCCTCCTGGAAGTCTTCCTTGACTACCACAGCAGTCCTCATCTCCAATTCTAAACTCATGCATTGCTCTGCCATCCTGCTATGCATGCTACCATGATGTCATCTAGAAGGCCGAGTGTCACCCTCCTAGTGACAGAGGGCATGGCCATACCTGACTATGTGCTAAGCACATGGTTAGGAAATCACAGTCACTGAGACAAGAAAGGCACACATGAACCAACACATGCAGGAGAAGCCAGTCTTGGCAGACTGTAACACATGAACCAGATTCTCTGGACCTTGGTCCTGCCTAATCTGCCTTTCCTCTGGAGGACCTGTGGGCAGCTCCCAGCAGGCAGGCCTTGTGACATCTGCTTGTTCCAAGGCAGTCTGGACTGTAGTGCCTTGAATTTACTGATTATGTATACTACCACAGCAGCTCTGAGCCTGAGCAGGCTTCTTCTTTTTTTTTTTTTTTTTCCTGGTTTTTGGTTTTTCGAGGTAGGGTCTCACTCCAGGCTCAGGCTGACCAGAAAAATCACTATGTCATCTCAGGGTGACCTTGAACTCACAGTGATCCTCCTACCTCTGCCTCCCAAGTGTTGGAATTAAAGGTGTGCACCACCACGCCTGCCCTGAGCATACTTTGAATGATCAAGGTAAGACTCATGCAATTGGGCCTGGCCGAGTAGGCCTATCATACCAGGTACTCAGGAAGTTGAGCCAGGAAAAATCAAGGCCTGCCTGAGCTACAAAGTGAGTTCAAGGACACCTTGGACAACTTAATTAGACCCGATCTCAAAACTTGAAACAAGTAAAATAAGGGCTAGGAATATACCACAGTGGGAGAGAGCTTGTCTGGCATGCTTAAAACCCTGAGTGCTCCATTCCTAGCACTGAGAGAAAACAAAACACTACCCAATGGGCACCTCACCAAAGCTCTCAGAATTGGGTCCTCTTATATGCAAGAAAACTGGAGCTCAGAAAGGTATGTCACCCCATCACTGAAGTTCCTAAGAAAAAACACACATGGGAACCAGCAGCAAAGTCTAGAACAGGAACCTTGAGGTCAGATATGCTGGGCACATGCTTTTTGCCCGCAAACTTTTGTTGGCCTTCATAGAACTGGAATGCGCTCCTAACACCCTAAACGGTTCTGTGGCATTGTCCCGAATCACAAAAGGAAGGCCACCCCTGCTGATATTGAAGTTAGTAATTACGGTCAGTCGCTCTTCCTCCATGGCACATATCCAAAATTTCTATTTATGTTTTTGGTTTTTGGAGGTAGGGCCTCATTCTAGCCCAGGCTGACCTAAAACCCACTCTATAGTCCAGACTGGTCTTGGACTCATGGCAATCTTCCTACATCAGCTTCCTGAGTGCTGGGATTGAAGATGTGTGTGACCCTACCTGGAAATTGCCAAAAATTTCTAGAAAGAGGGAAACTAACCCCTGCTGCTTCCTTTGTGTGATGGCCCCCAGGGCTTTGGAGACTCGAGTTGGTGGAGTGGGAGCAGGGGCTGAGGCTGTGCACTGAGGCCAACGGGCTGGGGAATGAAGGTGGGGGCTGTGGCGCCCAGAGATCCTATGAGATCTTTGCAGTCATGTGACAGACAAGCAGGAAGAAAGGGGACAGAGATGAGATTGCGCAGCATGTCTGGCAGCACTGACCTTCTGTCCAAAGCAGAGCTTGGTGAAGGTGAAGGTCCGCAGGTGAGTGCTCTTTTCCCGGATCTTGGGCTCCAGTTTCTCCCGGATCTTGTTCTCCATGATCATGCTGAGGTAGGGCCAGATCTGCGTGATGATCTGGAAGCAGGCACGGCGCTCAGCACTCAGGCCTGTGTCCCTGACTGCGTGTTCACATTTGCTCGAGACAAAGGCCCGGGCCTCTGCAGCCCGGTCCCAGGGGTGGAGCCCACAGATCTCTTGCTGCCTGCCTACCATCCACCCACCTGTCTGTGGCTCTATCCTCCTATCAACTGGGAAGGAGAGCAGCGGGTCCCAGTCCCAGGTCGAGATTTGGCACATTTTGTGGAAGACCGTGAAAATGCTCACTCACTAAGTGTAACCAGATGCAACTCTTTAGTTCTTGCTAAAACATAACCTCATTCTATACTGTGGTTCACACACAGAGCAACAGGTACCAAAGGCTTAAGGAAAAATGCAGAAGAGACAGTAAAATTAAATCCTGTGGATTTAATTGATAGTAGCCAGAAAAGGCAGCCTTTGGCCCATTTCTGCAGCAGAGTGAGTCAGGTTCTAGGGCTGAACGCCATGTGCAGAACCAAGTCCCCCAGTCACTATGTCAGGGCTTTATGTAACAGTGCTGTAGTCATGAGTATGTTCTGTGAAATTCAAGGATATATGATTCTGTCATTATGCAAATATTGAGTGTACTCATGCAAACCTAGACGGTTTAGCTTACTACACACTCAGCCCATGGCCCCAGGTCACGAACCTGCCCAGCATGCCGCTATGGCTAATCCTGCAGGCCACCGTGACACGGGGAGGAGCGTTTGTGTATGTAAACATACCTAAGTCATGCAAAGGTAAAGGGAGGAAACACAAGGTGACAGGACATTTTCTTTTTTGTTAGCTTCATTATAATCTATGGGATCATAATCGTATTTCAGTCTATAACTGACCAAAATGGTATCATACAGCACCTGACTGTACAATGATCAAAACTAAGAAGTTAACGTGGAGACGCTATGTTTTAAACTTTTATTTATTTACATATGAGTGGGCATGTGGGCCAATGTGAGGAGGTCAGAGTTGTCTGCACTCTGCCTTCTTCACCGCTGCAAACGAGTCTGGCCCAGGAGTCGCTTTATATAGCTGCTGGGAACTGAACCTGGGCTGGCAGGCTTTGCAAGAAAGTGCTTTTAATCATTGGCCTATCTTCCAAATCCCTGATACTTTTTTGTTTGTTTATTTATTGAGGTAGGGTCTTACTCTAGCCTAGACTAACCTGGAATTCACTATGTAGTCTCAGGCTAGATTCAAACTCATAGTGATCCTCTTCCCTCTGCCTCCCACGTGTTGGGGATTGAAGGTGTGTGCCACCATCCCTGGCCCTGATATAGTATCTTTAACTGACCTGTAGACTATATAGGTTTCACTTTTTGCATTAATCTGCTTTCTGTTGTAGCAGGCAGGAAGCAGAGGTGACTGGTGACAGTGGTAGCCAGGGACAAGTAGCAGCCATAATTAGAGGTATTGAGGGGAAGGAGGCTTGGGGCTCAGTAAAAAGGTGCCCCTCCTCCACCTCCCCTTCCCAACCATAACTGAGAGCCTGGAGTTATGGAATCCTGGGGCTCATAATACCCCCTCGATTTCATGGAGGCCTCTCTCAATCTGTCTTCCTGTCTGTCTGGCTTGTCATTCTCCTGCGTCTTTGGAGCACACCCCTCGTACATAGTTCACATGTGCCAATGCCTCCCATCCATCTTCATCCCAACAGCCCTTTCCACAGCCTCAGGTGGCCTCTGTGGCCCTTAGTTTTTTCCTTGTTTTTGGTGTTTTTATTTATTTATTTACTTATTTACTTATTTATTTATTTGAGAGTGACAGACACAGAGAGAAAGACAGATAGAGGGAGAGAGAGAGAATGAGCGCGCCAGGGCTTCCAACCTCTGCAAACGAACTCCAGACACGTGCGCCCCCTTGTGCATCTGGCTAATGTGGGACCTGGGGAACTGAGCCTCGAACCAGGGTCCTTAGGCTTCACAAGCAAGAGCTTAACCACTAAGCCATCTCTCCAGCTCCCCCCACCGCCTTTTTTTTTGAGGTAGGGTCTCACTGTAGCTCAGGCTGACCTGAAATTCACTATGTAGTCTCAGGATGGCCTCAAGCTCCTCCTGCCTCTGCCTCCTGAGCGCTGGGATTAAACATGTGCCACCACACCCGGCCTCTGTGGCTCTTAGTGAAGAAGTCGGGTCTGCAGCAATGAGGACCTGGCTGGCACATGCAGGAAGGCCTCTACAGGGAGTGCCCAGAGGTCCCATACCTGGTCTATCTCACAGAACCCTGATCACTCCTTCTAAAGCAGCAAGCTGCTTCTTCCAACTTGTACCCAGAGACTAAGGACAGTTTTCAATGGACTTGGCATATCTAGATTAGTACTGGTAGAAGTGTCTTTCTGACACCTGACTGTGGGCTAGGCCTGCTCCCAGGGTTATATTAAGATGTGAGTCAGGAACCTGGAGGTGGAGTCCTCACAGGTTTGGCTTGGTCAGTAGGGGTGGGACTCGGGTTTGTCATCTATAAAGTTTGAGTTCCTGTTGGGGGAGGGCCAGAAGAAAGACATGGAGCAAGCGTCAGCCTCAGGGTGGCTGGCAGCAGAGCCCAGGGGCAGTTTCCCTAAGTGATCTGCCACCAGTCCTAACGGTGACCTCAGTGGACACGGTACTCACCACCAGCTGGAACCTTAATTATTCCCATTTTACAGATAAGGAAACCAGCTCAGAGATGACTCAAGGTTGTACATCCAATGGTGCTGTATGGGGCTGGGATCCAGGTAGAATGTGGAAGCTGCTGCCTAGTGAGTGTCTCCCCTCCTTGTGAAATGGTCTTGGGGGGGAAGGCTGGCTGAGGGTTGCCCCTTTCTCTATATTCATTCTCTGCATTTTATAATTTTTCTGCTGAGGCCAGGTATTCATTTAAAATTTACTTAAGGGGCTGTTGGGACTGCTCAGTGGTTAAGCCTGCCAAGCCTAACAACCTGGGGTTGATTCCCCAGTGCCCACACAAAGCCAGATGCACCAAGTGGGACATGTATCTGGAGCTTGTTTACAGCAGCTGGAGGCCCTGGTGTGCCCATTCTGTCTGTCTCTCTTCTCTCTCTCTCTTTCTCTCTGCTTGCAAATAAAATATTAAAGAAAACTTATTTAAATTAAAAAACCTTTACGAGAAGAAATTTCTTCACTGAATAAATCAGTGGGGTACACTGCCACTCATATAGCTGTGGAAAGGCCCTCTCTGTCCATCCCAAGTAAATGAACAACTACCCAAGGCTTTTATTTATTTATTTGAGAGAGAAAATGAGGGAGGGAGGGGGGAGAGAAGGAGAGAGAGAGAGAGAGAGAGAGAGAGAGAGAAAGAATGGGTGCACCAGGGCCTCCAGCCACCTTGTGCATCTGGCTTACGTGGGTCCCGGGGAATCAAACCAAGGTCCTTTGGCTTTGCAGGCAAGCACCTTAACCACAAATTCAACTCTCCAGCCCCTGCCCAAGGTTTTGGTTCATGCACAGTGCTGCCCACATCAGAGCTGCCTGGGTGCTTGGCCACTGGGCAACATGTGAACTGCTGGTTGGGGAGACCCAGGCCTTCAGTATATCCAGTCCGCCAGCTCCACCCATGCCTTACCTTGTTGGCCCACTCGACTCTTTCAACATCTGGGAAGTGGATCTAGGAAAGAGAAACCCCAAAGAAAATTTAGACAAGAGCTGCATATCCCCCTGGGAGCCGAGCAAGCGGCCTGGTGTGCTTGGTTCTATTATTATTGGGCAGGTGGTCCAGCAGGCTCCCCATTTTTTGGTGGGGAGTATTTGAAGTAGGGTCTCACTTCCAGGCTTGAGTCCAGGCTTACCTGGAACTCATTCTGTAGCTCCAGGCTGGCCTCAGACTCCCATTGATCCTCCTACCTCTGCCTCCCTCCCTAGTGCTGGGATTAAAGGCGTGCACCACATGCCCAGCAGACTCCCCGTTCTTATAGGTCAAGGTACCCTCAACACCCACCCACTGAGCTTATGGCTCTGGCCTTACCTACTCAGAGCCAGCCTGCTCTCCCAGCCCTGTTCTGAGCTTGCGGTAGAGACAGTTTCTCTCCTCTCCTGACCACCGTGTGCCAGCAGTGTGTGTTGGGAACGGGAAGGGGGGACTTCGGAAGCTGCTAGTTTAAATACGTAAAATAGCCCCACGTCCTGTCCAAGCAGTGGGGACCCCCAACCTGCCCAAAATACCAAAGTTTATTCCTCACAAATTCCATGCTTTTATTAGTTTTAAGGAAACAGGAAATACGCAGTTTATGTAGAAAAGCCATCCTATGCAAAAATTAGCTATGCAGAAAGAAACTCAGTATTTTATTAGGAAATGCCATCACTCAGTGACAGCCACGTGTCACAGGTTGCCATTTTCAATCACTGCAGGGGCCTCATGAGACGCTTGCGATCCTCTCCCCTACCTAGCTCCCAGGAGCTCACCCCAACCTCCCCCTCCCCAGCAAGAGACCCTCAGGCCTGGTCCACTGGTTACTTAACGCTCTCTAGTTTGCAACCTCAAGCACTCTGCCTGCTGCGGGGAGAGCTCAGGAGGTGGAGCAGGGCTAGGTAGGGTGGGCTGCTGCTGGCCTCGGCACGACTTGCCTTCCTTGTAGGAGTCAGGCTGCCTACCTGTCTGCAGAGCTCCCCTCCCCTGCGGTCTTGCTGGGAAGGAGAGAGGAAAGTGCATAGGTGCCTGGCACAACACAGAACCAATAACACATCAGCAATGTTCACACGCGGCAGTCCTCTGAGTATGGGGCCTACTGGACTAGATTCACCACTGGCCTAGGACCTGAGCTGGAAAGGGGCCTGCTCTCCACCCAGGGACCGCAGCGACTTATCCTATAGGGGCAGCACCGATGTGCCCACATGATCCACACACTACTGCCCACTCAGAAAATGCCAGGCTAAGGCTGGAGAAATGGCTTAGCTGTTAAGGCCAGCAAAGCCAAAGGACCCACCTTTGATTCCCCAGGACCCATGTAAGCCAGATGCACAAGGTGGTGCATGTGCCTGGAGTTTGCTTGCAGTGGCTGAAGGCCCTAGTGTGCCTATCTCCTCCGCCTGTTTTTCTCTCTCAATTAAATAAATAGAAATAAAGTATTTAAAAAAGAAAGAAAGAAAGAAAGAAAAAGCCAGGCTGGGGCTGGCTGAGCCATTTAAGGCACTTGCTTGCAAAGCTAAAGGATCCAGGTTCGATTCCCCAGGACCCACGTAAGCCAGATACACAAGGTGGCACATGCATCTGGAATTTGTTTGCAGTAGCTGGAGGCCTGTTGTGCCCATTCTCTCTTCTCTATCTGTCTCTCTCTCTCTCTTTTTTTTATCTCTCTCTCTCTAAAATAAATTAAATCACATTAAAAAAGAAAATGCCTGCAAGTGGGGCCTAGCTTCAGAGATGCCCCATAAGCCCAAGTTCACATTTGGCCCTAGCCTGTTAGCTTCTGTTAAACAGAACAGTATGATCATAGGAACACAGTGTTTCACTGCCTCGAGAGTTCAGAGGTGAGAGCAACCAGCCCACTGATTCAGAAATGCCTAGGACATCATGCCGTTCCTCGGTTTCCCCAGCTGTGAGCAGTGGCCTCCACAAACTCAAGGGTTATGTGTAGTGTATAGCAATGACCTCCAAATGGAAGCTTCTATCCTGGAGAGAGAGGCCCACTAAGGTTCACAAGCCTCACAAGTCTCAGGAAGTTCCGAAAACAAGATTCACAATGTCCCTCCCCAGGGTTATATAACAGTGACAGCTGCTGGGGAGCGCAGACTCTCTGAAGGGCTAAACCGCCTGCTGGTGCTGGCTGTAGGGATGCAGCATTTGTGAGCTGTTACCCAAGCTGACATGAATTTTCCAGTGATATAGGGGTCTTCAGGTCATCCACACTCCCATAAGTAACCTCAATAAAATCGCCAAGCTAGACTTCGAAGGAATCGTGTCTTTGGTCTGTTGTTGGTGCCTCATCCTGGTTGAATACACCCCAGATTTATTTGCATCTCCCTAGGAAAATTCACACAAGTATCCCTAACTTTTTAAAAATTATTTTAACTTATTTATTTGAGAGAGAGAAAGAGAGGGAAGGAGAGAGAGGCAGGCATATATAGAGAGAATGGATGTGTCAGGGCCTCCAGCCACTGCAAATGAACTTCAGATGCATGTGCCACCTTGTGCATCTGACTTACGTGGGTCCTGGGGAATCAAACCTAGGTTGTTTGGATTTGCAGGCAAGTGCCTTAACTGCTAAGCCATCTCTCCAGCCCCTATACAGTATTTTCCTTCAAAAGTTAGGAATTCGGGTTGAGGTAAGACTTGCACCTGAGCCTCAACATGGTCTCCGTCTCAAGTCACGTCTCATGACTCTCCGTCGATCTCTCAGCCCCAGCATCCTGGGCTGTCTGCCTTCCTGCCCATGGCCTGCCATTCTCTGGAATGCACCCTGGATTGCACCTTCATCCCCATCCCACCTCTGGGTTTACCAAGTAGAGGACGGATATCTCAGATGAAAGAGTCCAGCTACAGTCGGGCCCTCACGGGCACTGTCCACTCCTTTACTCCCAGGCCTGCTGTCTGCACGCACACCCCTCTCCTTCCATCCCGAGCCACCGTACTCCCCATGCTGCCGGGCACACCTGAGGTGTTGATCCTTCCACATTCCCTGCCCAAGTGTATCTTTGCCCCTGGGAGCTGAGCTGTTTTTCGCCTGGATCCTGGAAGGCGATCCAGCTTGGCAGGTCAATGCTAGCCACCCGGGAGAGCTGCTGGAAGAAGATTCCAGAGCTGCCCGGCTCCTTCTGAATCACAGTACCTCAGGGCGAGCCTCTGAGTTATTTTTAACAAGCTCCTGGCATGATTCTGGAGCTCAGTCAGGTTGTGAGGTATCAATGACCAGCCCACACCTTGCATTAAGGTGATCCACACCTACCCTGAAGGTATGGGCAGCAACAGAATGGTCAGGCCCGTGCTGCGTACATTTTCATGATTTTACTCAGCTTCTTATACTTAATTTGAGGCCCTGCACCAAGAGGCTCCTCCACAGATGGTGTGAGACCCTGGCTGGCAGTGATTACGTCCAAGAAAATAAGAGACCACCAGGGCACCCAGTTTTGCCCAAGGCTCCTGGGGGCTTCCCTCAGCGTGAATCTTCATGCCTGTCTTCACCCTGGTGAGCTGACATGGGAGCCCACCATGTGGTGACTGCTCAAGAAAGCAGATGACATCAAGAGGGCTGGCAACAGCCACTATTCAGGCTCCATGCCTTCCCATTCTGATGTAGTGCGGTCAGCCTGTTTTCCCATTGTAAGTGGCCTTATTCGGACATTGCTGAAGAAATCTTTCTCCATGCCAACTTCAATTTTGTTTGTTTGTTTGTTTGTTTATTTATTTATTTATTGAGGTAGGGTCTCACTCTAGCCCAGGCTGACCTGGAATTCACTATGTACTCTCAGGGTGGCCTCGAACTCATGGAGATCCTCCTACTTCTGCCTCCCTAGTGCTGGGATTAAAGACATGCTTCAACTGCTTAAAAGCTGGTTTTGAGGGATGGCTCAGCCATTAAGTGCACTTATTTATTTGGTATATGTACACACACACACACACACACACACACATATACACACATGGAGAGAGAGAGAGAAAGGAATATGAATGGGAGCACTAGGGCCACTAGCCACTGAAAACAAATTCCAGATGCATGCGCCACCATGTGCAACTGGCTTCCATGGGTACTAGGGAATCGAACTTGGGTCCTTAAGTTTCACCGGCAAGTGCCTTAACTGCTAAGCCATCTCTCCAGCCCTTCCCCCCTCCCTTTTTTTTGAGGTAGGGTCTTGCTCTAGCCCAGGCTGACCTGGAATTCACTATGTAGTCTCAGGTTGGCCTCGAACTCACAGCGATCCTCCTACCTCTGCCTCCCAAGTGCTGGAATTAAAGGCGTGTGCCACCACGCCCAGCTCCTCCCTTTTCATGGTTTTTCGAGGTAGGGTCTCACTCTAGCTCAGGCTGACCTGGAATTCATTATGTAGTCTCAGGGTGGCCTTGAACTCAAGGCGCCACCACGCCTGGCTAAAAATATTATTTATTTATTTATAAGCAGAGAGAGACAGATTGAAAAAGAGATTGGTCATGCCAGGACCTTCAGTTGTTGTAAATGAAGTCTAGACGCATGTACAACCTTGTTCATCTGGCTTCCATGGGTACTAGGGAACTGAACCTGGGTCCTTTGGCTTTGCAGGCCCCTACTAAGCCATCTTTCCAGCCCCCCCCTTTTATTTTAAGAACGAGGGCTTGGGGGGGGGGGCGGTCTGAGACTTCCTCAGTTCAAATCTCCAGATCCCGCATCAAACAGCTGGGCCTGGCCATGCACACCTGTAACTCCAGTCCTGCAGGAGAGCAGAGACCTGAGAACCTTCCAAGCCCTGCAAGTTCTAGAATTAGTAAGAGCAGACCCTGGCATGAGGGAATGGCTCCCCACTCCCAACAGTTCTGCTGGTCCCTGCTCATGTCAGGAGCTCTTAGCATGGGCTGTGGCCTTACACACGCCAGTGAGCTCCGCTCCAGTTCATTCTTTGCGTGAGCTACAGGAGTCGGGGATATGTTCAAATTTCCAGGCCCAGCTACTGTTTCATCTGCTTCCTCCTGGTGGTTTATATTATGAAATACATGCGCCATGATCTCATCCTAATTACTACTCTTTATGAGCATATAACGTCCTTCCCTGCCTTTCTGTTTCAGGAATACTCCATGTTGCCTAACACCTGCTATTCAAGCCTTCTTTTGTTGCAAAATTGACCAGTTGTATCTTTTTCCTTCCTGTTGTTAACCTTTTACAATCCATATCATCTCATATCATTTACTATTTGCCTTATCTCCTATTAGCCCCCCTTTACTGATTAGGAAGTGGAGACTCGGCAGTCATGTAGCCCATTACCACCAGTTAGGGAATACCAACTAGAGCTCAGGTCTAATTCCAGGTCTGTCTGACCAGAGTGCACTTTTCTACTTTGTCCCACTCACTCTCTTTACTAAAACCATACACACATTTAATAAAACCATACACATATGGCTTTTCTTGTTTTTTCACTTGAGAGACAGAGGGATAGAGACAGAGTGAGTATGGGCTCACCAGGGCCTCTTGCCACTGCAGACAAACTCCAGATGCAAGCACCGCCTTGTGCATCTGGGTTGATGTGGATGCTGGGGCACTGACCCCAGAGCAGTAGGCTTTGCCAGCAAGTGCCTTTAACTGCTGAGCCATCTCCTCAGCCCCCATTTTCTAATTTTTTTAAATAAATAAATATAAATTTTTAATATTTATTTATTTGCAAGGAGAGAGATCCAGAGAGAAAAATGGAAGGAGGGAGGAGAATATTGGTAGGCTGAGGCCTTATTTATTTATTTTATTTGCAAGCAAAGAGATAGAAGAGAGACAGACAGAATGGGCACACCAGGGCCCTTTCAAAAGTATTTATTTATTTCAAGGACAGAAGGGCCTCTTGCCTCTACAAACACACTCCCAGATTCAGGTGCCCCTTTGTGCATCTGGCTTTATGTAGGTACTGGGGATTTGAACCTGGGCTACACCCAGGCCAGCAGGCTATGTGCAAACAAGTGCCTTTAACCACTGAGCCATCTCCCTAGCCCTAAAATTAAATTTCTAGTAATAAAAAATAAAATTTCTCTTTTCTGTGGCTCCATTTTCTTAGCCGCAGAAGGGACATAGTACTGCCACCTTCATGGTTCCCAGGAACATGAGATGGGGCAATGCATACAAGGTGCTCAGGACCCTTCCTTGCCCAGAGGGAGCATTCCAGTTGTAACTGTGATTGGAAGTTGGGCAAACTCTCTGATCCCTTTGGCCTCAGGTACATGTAAGAACCAGGTCACCTGGGCTATGACCACTTCTGCCTAACCCCAAACCCAGCAAGTACTCTGCTGATCTCCTAGTACCCACTGAGAAGGAACGGAGGCCGGAGAGAACAGACCACAGTGTGGAAGCAGGGCTGGGGATATGGCTCAGTGGATGAAGGTGCTTGCTTGCAAAGACTGCAGGCCCTGGATCAAATCTCCACTACCCACTTAAAGTTGGATGCACAAAACAGTGCATGTGTCTGGAATTTATTTGCAGTGCGGGAGTAAATCCGGGTCCTTAGGCTTCGCAGGCAAGTGCCTTAACTGCTAAGCCATCTCTCCATCCACAAGAACTTTTTCAAGTGGTTGAAGCACAAAGAGAAGGCGGATGCTGTCCTGACCTCCACTAATTGGCCGAGGCCTGTCTAGGGACCCAGCTAGAGCCTTTGCTTTGCCTCTCTTTACCGAGGAAACAGAGAGGACAGAAGATGAAAATGGGTGGCTTAAAGCTGGGCGTTGTGGTGCACGCCTTTAATCCCAGCACTTGGGAGGCAGAGGTAGGAGGATTGACGTAAGTTCAAGGCCACCTTGAGACTACATAGTGAGTTCCAGGTCAGCCTGGGCTAAAGTGAGACCCTACCTCAAAAAAATAAAGCGGCCGGGCATGGTGGCGCACGCCTTTAATCCCAGCACTCGGGAGGCAGAGGTAGGAGGATCGCCGTGAGTTTGAGGCCACCCTGAAACTCCATAGTGAATTCCAGGACAGCCTGGGCTAGAGTGAGACCCTACCTCAAAAAAACCAAAAATAAATAAATAAATAAATAAAATAAAGCAAAACAAACAAAAAAAATAAAAAAGAAGAAAGAAAGTAGGTGGCTTGCCATGGAACAGAGTCCTAAAATCACTGATCTCTTGTTCCAATTCCCCAGAAAATCCAGTCTCTTAGACCACCGAGGAGCAAGAGCTAGTCCCAGCAGTGTATTAACACACACACACACACACACATTCACACATTCATTTAATATATGGTTAAGCCCTCCAGGATTCTGCTTCAGAAAGCACCTGGTTGTAGCTGTACCAAGCTCCCTGAAGCTATGGGATGATCGTGGTGGGGGAGGGAAGGAACGAGGAGACTGTTTCCCAGGCTGGGGGCCCTGCTCAAGCTCCTTTGCCTCCCAGGACTCTTGGGGAGGGCTCCAAAGTCACAGCCTGGGTCTTTAGTGACAGTACTATGTCATTAAAGTCTCACCAGCACTCTCTTGACTTCCCTCCCTTCCTCCTCTCTCCTTCTTTCTTGTGTGTAATATACATGATGTGTGGGTGTGCACACATGTGTGTGCTCTGTATACACTGGTGTGCAAGCCAGAGGAGGAAATCAGGTAGCCACCTCTATTGGTCTTCTGTTTGGGTTATTTTTTTCCCTCAAGAATGAGACTGTTGGGCTTGAGAGATGGCTTAGTGGTTAAGTGCTTGTCTGTGAAGCCTAAGGACCCCGGTTCGAGGCTTGATTCCCCACGACCCACGTTAGCCAGATGCACAAGGGGGCACACGCGTCTGAAGTTCATTTGCAGTGGCTGGAAGCCCTGGCACACCCATTCTCTCTCTCTCTCTCTCTCTCTCTCTCTCTCTCTCTCTCTCTCTCTCTCTCTGTCGCTCTCAAATAAACAAACAAACAAAAAGAATGAGACTCAGTGAACCTGGAGCTCACTGGTTTTCAGTGAGACTGGCTGAACAAGGAGCTCCAGTGATGCGGAGCTCCGGTCTCCTCCCTTAGCTCTGTGCAGCCACACCTAGCGTTTCACATAGTGCTGGAGAGCAAGTTCCCATCTCATGCTTGCAGAGCAAGCTCTCTTACCTACCGAGCCATTTCTCCATCTTTCACACTGGCTTTTCCAGGTTGAGCTGGAAGTTCGATTATATTAGTATTAATTCATTGTATTAATTCATATGATTTTGCCTGGATTTGGGGCTGTACTTCCCTCTGAAAGGTGCAGGAGGTGCAGACAGGTGTGGGGTTCTGGCCGTACTCCTCCAGCCCTGGATTCCTTGGAGCTTGTTGATTTTTGCTCAGTCCACATCCATGACCCAGGGACACTGTTACTGAGCCTGCTTCTAAAGGACAGCGTTCTAGGCAGCTTTGTTCCTGAAGAAACGTACACACTATCGTATCTGATTTATTACAGTGAGAATGTGTCTCCAGAACAGGACGAGGCAATTCTGAAGATGCCGAAGGACATGGCTTAGCCCCTGGGACCTCGGCAATGTACATCGGTGAGTATAAATAGATTTCAGCCCCATCTGCGGGCTCCTAGGCAAACATAATTCTTGACACTGTTTGGGTTCTTGTACCAAAGCCTTCAGGCAAAGCGGGCTCAGATTTTAACAATGGCATTTTTGACCATGAACTAGAGGTAATGAGAGCTTGAGGGGAGACATTACTGTGAAGCAAGTTCAAATCCAAGTCAAATTCCCAGCAGAGTCTGCCCAGGTATAGACCAGGAAGAGTTCAAGGACAGCCTCAACTACATGGTGAGTTTTTTGAAGTAGGGTCTCACTCTAGGTCAGGCTGATCTGGAATATACTATGTAGTCTAAAGGTGGCCTCAAACTCATGGTGATCCTTCTACCTCAGCCTCCTGAGTGCTAGGATTAAAGGTGTGCGCCACCACGCCCAAAGACATCTCCTTTTAAATTTGTTTCCGTTCTGCTTTAAATTACCTGTTAAACATGCTTTAAGAGAAATAATTGCTTTGCCAACCTGCCCAGCGCTGTTTTTTAACCACATTCCCTGAATGCAAACTGGTCTAAACCAGCCAGACCCAGCAGCTGTTCTAGCTGAGCAGGCACAATTCCATCAGTGGCCAGCATATGGACACCCAGTAGCCTGTCACCCAAAGCAGTAAGGGTTAGGGTCAGGGCTAGGGTTAGGCTGGGGAGGTCATGAACCCTAGGGGAGGAATGACTGCTGTTGTCTGGCTAAATGTATATATTATGCTCACCCAACAGCCTCTAAACATTTATGTTTATGCCCATATATTAATGCTACTCTCCCTTTTTGGTTAGAGAAGCTTCTCTTTTCAGATGGTAGTAACCACTGGGGTGATTCAAAGGTCACCATAGTGCTGAAAAGAACTGCCAAGAGGAGTGTTCAGCACTGAGACATCTTTATCACCCCATCTGAGGCTCAGGGTCCATTTCGGAAGAGGTGGCAGAAAGAGTTTATGAGTCAATGCTGTCTTCCATACACAGAATGGCCTTGATACTCATAACCTTACCGCAGATAACAATACCTCCAGCAGACCTTCATAATAGGAAAAAAAGTAACTACATCATAATAGAACAGAGACATTGGAAAGAAGTGATTCACTGGAGGGTGGTTTTGGGAGGGGGAAATGGGCATGGAGAGTGGGAATTATCATGGTTTATAGTCTATATTTAGGGAAGCCATCAATAAAAAAAATCATCTTTCAAATCAGATTTACAAGGGTGCAAAAATAATACTATTCTGTGCTGATAAAGACAGAAGAAAGTGAAAAAAAAAAGTATCTTTAAAATGTTCACAAGAATCAGGCATGGTGGTGCATGCTTTAACCCCAGTACTTGGGAGGCCGAGGTAGGAGGCTCACTGTGAGCTTGAGGCCAGCCTGGGAGTTCAGAGTGGGTGCCGGGCCAGCCTGGGCTAGAGTGAGAACCTGCCTTAAAAAAAAAAGTTCAAAAACTTTATCCAGTTTAACTTCTAAGACCCCACCAGGGAAACTGAAATGTGGACTAAAGTCTGCTCCACACAGCAGACAGTTATAGTGGCAATCATTCAGCAGGGTTTTTTTTTAATATTTTATTTATTTATTTGAGAGAAAGAGAAATGGGAGTGCCACAAACTCTAGATGCATGCACCAACTTGTGCATCTGGCTTATGTGGATATCGGGGAATAGAACCTGGGTCCTTTGGCTTTGCTGGCAAGCACTTTAACCACTAAGCCATCTCTGTAGTCCCAGGTGTTTCTTTAAAATACATTTATTTGTTTGAGAGTCAGAGAGGGTAGGCATGGTAGTATATGCCTTTGATCCCTGCACTGTTGTGTTTTTAAGGCCAGCTTGGGCTAGAGTGAGACCCTATCTCAAAAAGCCATATACACACACACAGAAGGTGGGGGGGGGGGAGACAGACAGACAGAGACAGAGAGTATGGACATATCAAGGCCTCCTATCACTGCAAATGAACTCCAGACATATGTGCCACTTTGTGCATCTGGTTTTATGTGGGTCTTGGGGAATTGAACCTGGTCAGCAAGCTTTGCAGGCAAGCAATTGTAACTGCTGAGTCATCTCCCCAACCCCTCAACAGGTTTTTATTGAGGACCTTCAGTGTGCTGAGCCAGGAGCTGAGAAAACAGAAATGTATGAGCAGTAGCCTTGCCTTCAAAGAACATTCAGACGGGAGAAAAAGTCAGACATTAAAATTGGTAGTTACAAATGGGTGTGGGAAGCAGAGAGATACGAGACATGCTTGGGCTTTGCGGGAACCTGAGCTGAAGGATCAGAGGGAGAAACTCCAGACAGACATAGGAGGATCCACCACCTACCACGGCTGGCCACTGGGCAGTAACTTGGAAATATCCAAATTATCAGTGTCCAAGAAATGTCTCAGTGACTTATGTCATATTCATGTTATTTATACCATTGTCCTTAATTGTGTTTTTGGAGAATATATGCAATATGCCAAGAAAATATATATATATATATATATATATATATATATATATATATATATATATATATATTATTAGAGAGGGAGAGGGAGAGAATGGGCATACAGAATACAAAGACCTCTGGCCACTGCATATGAAATCCAGAAACTTGTGCCACCTTGTGCATCTGGCTTTACATGGGTGCTGTGGAACTGAACCTAGGTCCTTTAGCTTTGCAAGCAAATGCCTTAACCGCTAAGCCATCTCTCCAGCCCTAGAATATATATTTTTAAATAAGGAGGAAGGAAAGTACAA
Organism: Jaculus jaculus; assembly: GCF_020740685.1. NCBI lineage: Eukaryota > Metazoa > Chordata > Mammalia > Rodentia > Dipodidae > Jaculus > Jaculus jaculus. Next base: position 29,343,663 of record NC_059118.1, on the reverse strand, counting down.
GTTTAAAAAATACTTTTCAGACTGGTCACGGTGGGGCACATCTTAATCCCAGCACTTGGGAGGCTGAGGTAGGAGGACTGCTATGAGTTTGAGGCCAGCCTGAGACTACATAGTGAATTCCAGGTCAGCCTGGTCTAGAGTGAAACCCTACCTCGGGGAAAAAAAAAAAAAAAAACCAACAACAATAACAATAACAAAAATTTTTCAGGGACTGGAGAGATGGCTCAGCTGTTAAGGCACTCATCTGCAAAGACTAATGACCTCGGTTCTTGTATGCCCATTCTCTCTCTCTCTCTCTAAAAGTGAATATAAAAATACTTTTCATATACTTTCTATGCACAGAATTGTACCAAATTACAACTAATGATCTCTTGAGTGAATTGTGGTTTTTCTAACTTTATCTTTTATCCATTTCCAGATATTCTACAAGGGTAAACATATATGTTTATAACGATAAAAGCCAGCTTTTTACCTGGTTTATATTCAATTATGCAAAAAGGAAACCCAGAAGATCAATAAATATTTGACAAAGTGTTCAGCATCCTTAGCCATCAGGAAAATGCAAATTAAAACTGCTTTTGGATTCCATCTCACCCTAGTCACAATGGCTACCATCCAGAAAACAAATGACAACAAATGCTGGCCAGGATGTGATGTAGTCACTGTTGGTGGACGTAAACTTGTACTTGGAAATCAGTGTGGAGATTTCTCAAGAAAACTAAAAATAGAACTATCATATGACCCAACTATACACTCTTTTTTTTCTTTAATATTTTTATTTACTTGTTTGCAAGGGGAGAGAGAGAGACAGAGAGAAGAGAGGCAGAGAATGGACCTACCAGGGTCTGTAATCACTGCAAATGAACTCCAGATACATATGCCACTTTGTACATCTGGCTGTATGTAGGTGTTGGGGAACTGAACTCAGGTTGTTAGGCTTTGCAGGCAAGCACCTTAACCGCTGAGCCATCTCTCCAGTCCAAGCTGTACAATCCTTTTTTTTTTTTTAACTTTTTATTTATTTATTTGAGAGCGACAGACACAGAAAGAAAGACAGGTAGAGGGAGAGAGAGAGAATGGGCGTGCCAGGGCTTCCAGCATCTGCAAACGAACTCCAGACGCGTGCGCCCCCTTGTGCATCTGGCTAACGTGGGACCTGGGGAACCGAGCCTCGAACCGGGGTCCTTAGGCTTCACAGGCAAGCGCTTAACCGCTAAGCCATCTCTCCAGCTCCAAGCTGTACAATCTTGATTATACAACAAAAGCTCTCTTAGTCTCCACACCACAGAGATACCTGCACATCCATGTTTACTGCTCCCCTATTTACAGAGGCCAGAAAATGGAACCAGCCTAGAGGCCCATTAACAGACATATAAATTAAAAAAAGTAGTACACATACACAGTAGAATTTTATGCAGCCATAAAGAAAAATAAAATCAGCCGGGCGTGGTGGCGCACGCCTTTAATCCCAGCACTCGGGAGGCAGAGGTAGGAGGATCGCAGTGAGTTCAAGGCCACCCTGAGACTCCGTAGTGAATTCCAGGTCAGCCTGGGCTAGAGTGAGACCCCACCTCTGAAAAAAAAAAAAAGAAAGAAAAAAGAAAAAGAAAAAGAAAATCATGCCATTTGCAAGAAAATGGGTATAACTGGAAATCATTATGTCAAGCAAAATAAGCTAGACACAGAAAGACAAATGCTACATATTCTCTTATATGCAGAATCTAGGTTTAAGATTGTATATGTGTGTGTATTTACATATGTGTATATAAGTCATGAAACTAGAAAAGGGATCATAAAAGGCAGGGGCAAGAGCCATGTATGACCTGAAAGTACAGGGGATACTATGTAGGGAATGTGGGGAACCAGCCAGACAGGGATAAGGGTAAGGCCACTGGGGAAGAGGCATGAGTGAGAACAAAGGATAATGACACATGCATGAAAATTCAGTAATTAAACCCATTACTTTATATACCTAAATATACTAAAAAAAATTTTGAAGGGACAAATGCTAAAAAATAAAAAAAGTAAATACAACATGCATAAAGGGATGGGTGGATGACTCTGGCATTCTGAAACACTCTGTGGTGCAGAGAAATGCTTTGTGTTTTTTGTTTTTCCTCTTAGCAATTCAAGGACACATGGCACACAGGCTTGGGACACCTTGAGCAGGAGTGGCCCCGCCAGCTGCAAAGACAGGACTGACAGGAAACGAGACTCCATATGACTTGAGGGGGGCAAGCCTCATCTCCTAGGGCTGGAGTACAGGATGTGTCAGAAGATCGTCGCTTGGCCCCTATAAAGGTGCTCACTGAGGGGGAGCATGCGGGCCAGGGAGATCCTTTGCCTCAATACCTATGAACGCGGTGTGTGTCCTAGGTTCGCTGAGGCTGGAAACCCCTGGGCTCAGCTGGGAGGAGGAACTGTGTGGAGGATGGGAAGGGGGATGAAGAAAGAGGAAGGGGCTAAGCTTGGATAGGAAGCAGCCCTCAAGAGGCTCACGAGTGAGGCGGGGGCGATGACTCAGAGGCTGAAAGTATTTGCTTGCCTAGTGGGCCAGGTTCAATTCCCCAGTATACACATAAAGCCAGATGCACAACGGGGCATGGGTGTCTGCAGCTCATTAGTAGCGGCAGGAGGCCTTGGTGCACCCATACTCCTCTCTCTAGCAAATAAATACATTTTTAAATGTTTTTATTTATTTATTCATTATATTGAGAAAGAAAGAAAGGCAGATGGTTGGGAGGGGGCGGGGAGATTGAGCATGCCCGGGGTCTCTAGCCACTGCAAATGAGCTCCAGATGCACGTGCCACCTTGCGGATCTGGCGTATGTGGGTACTGGAGAATCTAACCTGGGTCCTTAAACTTCGTAGGCAAGTGCCTTAACTGCTAAGCCATTTCTGCAGCCCCTCAATAATTTTTTTTTTTAAAGGTCCATGTGTGGAAGGAAGGCTTTGTTCCCAGTGCAACCATGGTCAGAGTGAGGCTTTAGGGAAATGACTGGATTACAAGGGCTCTGACCTCACCAATGGATCAATCCACTGGTGGCTTCATGACTTGGTGTCATTATCGGGAGATGATGAAAACATTAGGAGGTGGGGCCTTTTGGAGCAAGTAGGTCACTGGATTCATGACTTGAAGACTGTATCTTGTGCCCGCCCCTTCCTCTCTGTTCTTGGCTGCTCTGAATGGGACAGTTGGGCTGAGACCCTCACAGGTCATTACAGGGCAGTTCACAGCGTCCAGAGGCTCCTCCAAAGCCACAAGGGACAGTCCCACAGCAGTGCCACCTCTGCCTGCTTGAAAAGCTCTAAGCCAGGAGCCACGGAAGTCAGTGAGCACCTCACCACACCTTCCTGTCCACTGGGGAGGGGCCGCAACACAGTAAGAAGACATGGGCTGTGCCCACCCATGGCCCTGATTCACATTCACCATGTGATCTCCCAATTACTCAGATCCTCGGGTATCTGGGCTGTAGGAGAGGTTTCCCTCCTGTCTCACAATGATGCAACACTTGTAAGCAAAGCAGGGGCAGAGTGAGCTTGGGTACTGTGAACTATTGTCCCAGAATCTGCATCTCGAGTGGCCAAATTTATGGGAAGCTCTGAGGCCAGAGTCCCTCACCCTTACCACAGTCCTCAACCCCATGGTGCCTCTTCTCCCAAGAAAGTTTCCTGAGCTACTTCCGGCCTGCTGGAGATCCCTCCCCAAGCTGCTTGGCACCTTGGACTGCCACCACAAGGGCTGATTATGCTGTCTTAGAACAGAGCACTCTCGTGGGTCTAAGTCCTCACTCTGTTGTCTCCCCGAGGGCAAGGACTGTGTGCCAGTCACGTTTTTGGCCCAGCCTCACCCACTGCAAGCCCTCCCGAAATGGTTGCTGACTGAGTAGAGGATGAGCATGCAGATGCCTAAGATCCCTCGACTGGGCTTGGAGGAAATAAGGCCCAGACCTGTCACTCTTCTTGCCTAATCCTGGCCCAGGTCATGGTAAATCCATGAAGCAGCACTAAGACATGGGGCAGAAACCCAAGGGACATGAGTAAACCCTGCCTGGCCGCCTGTATGACTGCCCAAGCCTATAGGCACCTCAAGGTTAAGAAGTTCCCCTAAGTCCATGTGGTTTTCCATCAGTCCTCATGTTGAAACCCGGCTGCAAGGAGGAAGCTTTGGAAACGCATCTATGAGTGCACAGGCTAGCTCACTGCCTTTACCTTCCCTAACAGAAGTATCAGTACAGGACAGACCGTGAAAGCTTGGGTTCTGGAAGGATCGCTGCTCCCCTACTGAAAGAAGACTCAGGAAAGTGAAGCACTGAGGCCCTGGATACCTCAAGAACAGCCAGCAGGGAAGCTTCCAGGGGATGGTTCCAGGGGCACTGCTGGCACCTTGGCATGCCCATTGCTTTGTGTGGATGGGTCATTTCCCTGTTACTTGTCCTAGCTGGCATTCCCAGTGCACATCCAGTTAGACTGGGGTGGGGAGTGGCAAGAAAGGTTGGAGAGTGGGTCCTGTGGAGAGCGTGACAACAAAGAAAAGCCCACCTGGGACGGGCTCGTGATCTCCACACTCTCCGCAGCAGGAATATCCAAAGTGCGGCCCGCAGTCTGCGCGCATCTCCCCAGCGTTACGGACGTGGCCCAGCACACTCACAGATGATGAGGTCATGTCACAATGTTAAAAGGTTGGTCACTCCGACCCTACAGTAGCTCCTGCAACTTTACCACCATGATTATTTATTATTATTGTTTTTTTTTAATTTGACAGAGAAAGAGGGAGACAGAGAGTGAGAGAATGGGCATGCCAGAGCTCCCAGCCACTGCAAATGAACTCCAGATGCGTGCACCCCCTTGTGCATCTGGCTAACGTGGGTTCTGGGGAATTGAACCTGGGTTCTTTGGCTTTGCAGGCAAATGCCTTAACCACTAATCCATCTCTCCAGCCCTTATTATTAGTGGGTTGTTTTTTTTTTTGTTTTTTTTTTTTTGAGATAGGCTTCTATGTAGCCCAAAACTGGCCTCAAATTCGCTATATAGCTAAGGATGATCTTGAACTTCTGATCCTTCTGCCTTCACCTCCCAAGGACGGGACGACATGAGCCACCACATCCAGCTGAAACTTCATTATTTCCAGAAAAGGAGACAGAGACGCAGAAACAGGTATCCCCCAATGAACGTGCACTTCCTACCACTTCGCATTAGCTCCGCCTGCCAGCCAGGTACACAAGGGTTGATTGTGCCCAACAAAGCTGCCAATCGATGGCTATCAGCTGGCCAGAGAGCAAGCCAAGCTACACCCAGAACCACAGACAGACAAATGCCAAGTTTTCCCACAGTTCTTTCCACTCTCCACTCTGCCTCAGGCTGTTTTCCTAGCCACTGGCTCTCATCCCTTACACACCCTGTCTGTCCCAGGGCCGGGGAGGGGTTCCCAGACTTCCCTCCTCAGCAGCCAGACCACAGCAGAGACAAAGTGAAGCTCTTGATAAATAACTGATGTCCTGATGGACGGTCGCTCTTGTGCTGCGGAAGTGGCTAAGGGAGCAGATCAGGAAGGTCAGCGTGGCAGACCAGTGGCCAGCACTCACTGGGGCACCACAGTTGGAGTCTCCAGAGCACTAAAGCAGGCCCAGGAAGAGCCTGGTGCGAGGGAGCCTCCCTGGGGTGCTCTGTGCACCCCCTATCTGCTCTACTGTCTGCAACCCACCAGCTGCCCAAAGGCACATTTGCTCCTAGAATACTCAAGTCATTAGTTTCCTATTAGGAAAAAGTCATTAGGAAGCTTGGGAAACTGGGGCGTTTAAAGTGGTAGCCCTTGCTGAGCACCTTGTGCCTGGCTTGCACGAGGTTTTTGTTGTTGTTTTGTTAAGACAGGGTCTCAGGTAGCCCAGGCTGTCTTTGAACTTGCTGTGCGGTTGAGGCTGGCTTTACACCCCTGATCCTCCTGTCTCCACTTCCACAGTGCTGAGACGTGGGCACGGGGGTTACCTCTGGCTCTGAGAAACGGGGTTTTCAAACATTCCGCTCGCCACAAACAGCACGTGGAAACTAAGAGTGGTTCAACAAAGTGAACCCGTAGTTTCAAGGGTCTCACACCTGTCACCTGTCGCTGTGCTGCAGAGTCCCCACCCCCTGACAAGGACAGCTACTGAGGTGCCTGTGGATTCCTTCAAAAATATACCTAAGGGGGGATGCCTGAGTGGTGGAGCGCTTGCCTAGCATTCCTGAGGCCTTGGGTCCAATCCCCAGCAACACAAAATGAGTCGCAGGCGGATACACATGTTTAAACCCCTTACTGGAGAATCTACTCATGACAGTGTGCAGCTGTCCAGGTTCAAGGGCCAGGAGCAGGGCCACCTCTGTCTTCTCCACCCAGGCCACATTCATAGGCAGGGATCCTCGGGGCTTCCTTCATGGCCCTTCAAATCAGAAGAGCCCCCCCTCCCCCCTTGAGCTCCATCTTCCATGGAAGGCAGCTTAGAAGAGGGTCAGACTGTGTGAAGTTTGACTAAAATCAGCTATCAGGAATTAGATGGCTCTTCGAAGACTATCCAACCACGTGGGGAACGGGCTTAGCGAGGAAAGCAATTCTATAGTCAGCAGCTTGGAGCAATGTGTTGAGAGGATTCTGACTGGGAAAGAAAGAAGGGCACAGCCCAGGGCTAACAATGGCAGCTACAGATTGGCAGGGAAGAGCCATCTCAGTCTCAGGACTGCCTGGCCGGACTCCACTCTATCACAGAGACTGGTGCAAATTGGGGAAAGGTGCCTTTTCCAACCAGCACCCAGTGTAGTAGCAGGAGGACTAGAAAGCCCCCTCCCCACCCACAAGGGCCACTGCAGTGGAGACAACCGTGCGCGGCTGTCCCAAGTGTGGCAGTCACCAAAGAGGCTTTTTTCCCCCCCACTTCAGACTCCCCATTATTGATTTGTGATCTGGTAATTTGTGAAAATGTTTCTCTGACATCAAAGCCGGTCATAAGACATCATCTCACCTCCCACGCAAGGAGATAATTTCTCAAAACAGATGTGCTAGGTAAGGGCTGGGAGATGGCTCAGTGGCTAAAGTTGCTTGCTTGCAAAGTCTGGTGGCCTGGGTTCAATTCCCCAGCTACCCATGTCAAGCCAACCATTTCCCATTTCCTGCGTTTTACACACACACACACACCCTTTAAAAGGGGATGCTAAAGTTAAAAGGTTGACATGGAATAGTAAAGATCGCCCTTTATCTATCTATGCTCCAAGGTCCTGGGCAAATGTTGCTGCTCACCACAGCCAAGGTTCCCTCTCTCCCTAACTTTACAAGCACTGTGAATTCCCATTCTTAGGGAAGCAGAAAGGGAGCAGAATGTGCAACCAGGCAGGCTCCAGGCCTCCCGTACGTCCTGCATGAGGCCCACACACGAGCTGAGTTGTGTGCTCTTTCCAGCTACTCAAGGGTGAGCTCTCTCTCCAGACCTGCTTCTCAGTCTGGAATCCCAGTCACAGCAACAGGCACCAGAGAGCACCCCCAGGTCCTACCTTCACCCTAGTCCACAGGTCACTGGCCAGCTAGTGTGTCACTGCTACGTCTCGCGTCACTTTCCACCCACTACGACCAACCTGGCTCGAATTGTTTTCACACTTGGGGTCTCTCCACTTGGGCTCACTGCTCCCCGGCCCCCCATACTCCGCTTTCTGCGGAGTCGTCCAAGCGTGTGGTCCTTCACATTCAGGCCCAAGCTCCATCACTTCTGCCTGGTCCTGTCCATCAACTCCAAGCACACACGTCCGCCAGGCCAAGCACACGCAGCCCTCTCAGAGTTGCCAGCCCATGCCACCAGGCCTCGCTTGCCTCCCTCAGCCAGCAGAGCCCGGTGGAGTGCCACTGCCTCAATCCTGAAAATGAATCTGCCATCCTTTCTCTGCCTTTCTCTCTCAAATAAATAATTTTTAAAAATGGATTGGAGAGATGGATTAGCAGCTCAAATACTTGCTGTGAAGTCTAAGGACCCAGGTTCAATTCCCACATAAGCCAGATGCACAAGGTGGAGTTCATTTGCAGTGGCTAGAGGCCCTGGCATGCACATTTTCTCTCTCTCTCTCTCTCTCCATCTTTCTCTCCCTTCCTCTCAAATAAATAAATAACATTAAAGTGAATCAAGTTCTGGCCCTCCATATTGATCAGGTAGGTGTAAGAGCTTTGCTAAGACCCTTTAGGAGGCAAGGAGAGCTTGGTCTATTGACAGCCTGACATGGAAACCAAGAGCTTGTTAGTCACTCCAGGTTAGACCCCTGACTAGACACTATACAGGCTCCCGCCTCTGACACCCCAGAACTCCCACAACAACTATCCACCATGCCTCAGTCTTCCATCCGAGACTGCCATCTTGGAAAGACACCATCACCATCCTCTGTATGTGCCCATGCCCAGCTGGGTCACACCTGAGATACAGGTTGTAGGTTAAAGACTTAAGAGGTTCTTTTGGGGTTTGGGCTGAGTTCCCTGTTGCCTAGGCCCATGTTGTTTCTGGGGTACCATGCCTTCCTCAAAGCTGAGCTGTCCTTACGTGTAAGTGTGTGTGTGTATGTGTGTGTAAGGATGGATGTCAGTGCACCCACAAGATCTGATTCTTGGTCCAATTTCACACACTGCCTTTGCACATGACTAAATGTCTAGAGGCCTCCCCAGTACAGGAAGGGGAGAGAAGCAAGGATGCTATTTAGCAACGATTCATGGGCCTACCGTCATCATCTGAAGGCAGTGATGTATGTTGTCACAACAGAGGTAAAGGAACCCTGGGCCCCTTCAACAGCGAGAAAGGGCTGTGAACAGATGAAGCCTGCCCTCAGCTTCTACAGACATCACACAGAAGCCAGGACAAACAAAATTCCTTCCAAAGAATTCCTTTTTCTGCTTAAATTTTTTCTCTGGAGACCCCCAAGCACTACTCCCATAGCTGACACTCTAAATGCTCATTGAAGTTTATAATTGTGCGCTATTATCAGCAAGTCTATGGCCTCCTCAACCCTCAAATATGGACTCATATTTACAAAGCGTTACTGCCAATCCACATATAAAATATCACTGCTATGGGCTAAATTGTGTCTCCCTTCCCCAAATCCATATGTTCTAAACCCTGGGACCTCAGAATGTGACTGCCCTTGGAGATGGTGTTGACAGATGTAACTAAATCAAAATGGGGTCATTAGAATGGACCTTCACACAATGAATGATTGGTGTCATTATGTGAAGAGGAACTTGAACACAAGAACATAGAGGGAAGAGCTTGTGAAGGCAGAGAGGTCACACCTAAGCAGAGGGGAGAGGCCTCAGAAGTCAACCTTGCAGACACCTTGGTCTTGAACATACTACCTCCAGAATTGTGAAGTGATAAATTTCTGTTGTTCAAGCCACCATGTCTCTGGCACTCTGTGATGCACACTAAATAAAGCAAGGCTCGAGTTCTCTTTCTCTCTCTCCCTCCCTCTCTGTCTCTCTCTCAAGCCACCATGTCTCTGGTACTTTGTGATGGTGGCGCTTGCACACTAAAAAAGCAAGGCTCAATTTCTTTCTCCCCCCGCCTCTCTCCCCCCTCTCTCTCTCCCTCTCTCCCTCCCTCCCTTCTCTGTTTCTGTCCCTGTCTGTCTGTCTGTCTGTCTCTCTCTCAAGCCACTCTGTCTCTGGTACTTTGTGATGATTGATGGCCCTTGCAAGCTAAATAAAGCAAGGCTCGATTTCTCTTTCTCTCTTTCTCTCCCTACGTCCTCAAGTTAAAATAAATATGCAGAGGCCTTTCTCATAGTTTCTTTTGAAACCCACACTACATGTTCCTATCACAGGCGGGTGTGAGGAGGTAATACCTAGCTGGATTTTATAATTCAAGCCACATACAAACCAGAGGAAATGGGCGGCCTGGGGACTTCTGGACATTTCCCTGATGGGTCTGCACTACGGGAAAGAAATCTAAGAGTGCAGAGGACAGACAGGCAGGACTGTCACAGACCAGCCCTTGGAGAAGAAATGAACTCTCCTCTTGTCAATGTTTGCCAAACTCCCGGGATCATAAGACTCACTCAGCATTCCTGGGTTCCACCCGGACAGTTGGCCAGTGGGGCCAGGAACGTGTTTTGTTAAGTGAGCCAGGTGATGCCTGGGACCAGACACTTCTGGAAAGCTCGGTTCAGGCCCTGCGCCACCAAGAGGCGGGTTTTGCAAGTGGAGTGCTGGAGTGCCAGGCCTGAGCATCCATCCCCACAGGCGGAGCGAGAGGCTGGAGGTGCCCGCGCAGCATCCAGGCCCTCGCACCTGTAGCCCCGCGGAGGAACCCGCCCAGCCCCGGTCCTCACCCGAGGACGACCAGAGCCGCCCGTTTCCATCCCGGCAGCTCGGGCCTCGCGCGCGCCTGCTGCGCCCGGCGTCCTCCGCACCACTCCAGTAACTTTACCGAGTCCTGCTCGCCCTTGTTTTTCTACTGGGTGTGTCCCGCCCGCGTCTAGTCTTCGGCTCTGAACCCCTGGGTGAAAGCTTGGGCTTCCCACCTCCCAGATCCCATCGCCGTCCCGGAGCCCCGCGCCTGGAGCCGGGGGAGCCGAGCGAGCTGTGGCCAGGGGGCGCGCCCTCCCTGGGGGGTTCCCCTCAACCTCCAAACCCCCGCGGCGCGGCTCACCCAGGCAGGCAGGTGCTGGCCCAGCAGCTCGCGGCTGATGAACTGGCGCTCGTGGTTCAGGAACTCGAAGGCGGCCTCCAGGCGCCCCAGCTTCCCGCGGCGGTTCCGGCGCCACCACATCCACAGCAGGGTTCCGAGCAGCAGCCAGGTGACGCTGAGCCCCAGGTAGCCGGCGAGGTACACCGGGGCCAGGTAGAAGAGCACGCGCGCCGCGAAACCGTAGAGCTCGGGCAGCAGCTGGCTGGACAGGCGCAGCTCCGGGGTCCGGGCTCGATGGGTCCCGTCGTGGGTGCCCGGGCCGCGGGGCGCTCCGGGGGCGCAGAGCTCCTCCGCTCGCATATCTCGGCCGCCGTCTGACCCTCTCCAAAAGCGTCACCCGAGCTCAGGCCTGCGCGCCCCGATGCCTGGGCTCATCTGTCCTCCGGCGCCGGGGACCCGACCTGCGTCCGCCCGGGCTCACCTGCGGCCCCGGCCGTTCCGAGCTCCAGCGCTCGGCGGGCGGAGAGCGCCAGGTCCCGGGAGCAGAACGCGCGGGCGGAGCCGCGAGGCGGGAAGTCTCCGCCCCGGGAGGCGGGCACGGGCGGGGCGTGGACACCCGGCCACAGGCCTCATCAGCGGCTGTGAGCTCCGTCTTTGGAGCAGGCGGTCTGGTGCAAGGGTCAGTGTCCACTTGGGGTGGGCGAAGTGCTGCTCCAGACGGTTGTGACTGACAGTGGCGTGGGAAACTGTCTTACCATGGACAGTCACCTAAAACCCATTTTCCGCCCTCAAGTCTTGTGTAGCCATTTAGCCGGGCATTCGCGGCCCCTCACAGGCCAGCTTTTGGGGCTTCCTCCCTGTAAGGTTGGGGAGTGACCGAGACCGCCGGGCAAAGAGGAAAGCTTTTGCTGGGAGAAACCCGAGCCGCCAGGACTGACTCTCAGAGCGGAGCGCAGTCAACCTGAGATTCCAGACAGTGGGCTTTAGAGGGCTCCTCAGTTGGAGGAAGGTGAGGAAGGGAAAAGAACTCCTTCGTTCCTAACATTAGCCATTTCAGATGGCTAGGGTGTGAGACCAGACCAGTGAGCAGGCAACTTAGGAGATAAGGGTGCAGGAAGCCATGACCTGGGAGCATTTTGAGGCAAGGAAGGGATAATAGCTGGGCAGTTTCTTGAGGAATGTGGATAACCTTCTTTGTTATGTCTCTGTCGCCCCTGCTGTCCTTGGTGACTGCATTTTGGGAGCCTGTCTGAACTAACAGCTCCTCAGCCCAGGATCTGACCCTGTGTCTGGGCCCTCCAACTGGCCCTGAGTGTCCTCCTCGATGATCCCTCCAATGGCATCTGTAAAAGGTGGACCTTGTCCCCCTGGACGGCCAAGCGGAGCTCAGGGTCCCTCTTGTGCCCTTCAACCTGCGCTGCAGTCTCCCAACTTTCTTCAGAGAGTCAGTGGGGAGCTTATTTCCCTGTGTCCTTAGACTGGGTACCTGAGAGGGCCAGGTAGTCCTGCTCAGCTGCCAGGCACTGAGCAAAGACACGAGGCCTGTGAGTGAAAAAGACAAAGGAGGAGCAAGCCCCTGGGGTGCTTGGGAGTGAGCAGAGCTCATGGATTCTGTTGAGCCCTGTCTGAGCCGTCCGAGCAGGTGGAGCACTGAATTTGTAATTTCAGGGTTCCTCTTGTGGAGGACACACACCGTAGGCACATATGAGAGATCACATCAGGAATGGGGATGTGACTTTGGAGTTGAGCCCTGTGGTGGTTTGAATAGATGGCCCCAAATATATTCAGGATTTTGTTAAAGTTTGTAATTTAGATCTACAGCCACATGACTGGAGGAGGCAGATCCTAATGTGTGGGGTGGATTTGGAATTCCAGTCTAAAGATATGCAAAGTGCCTGAGCTTTGTCTGGAGTTCCTAAGTGTGCTTGCTTGTGGTGCTGGTGGTGACTTCTGGCTTCTCTGCACTCTGCTTGGACCTGTGAAAGTGGGCCAGCTTCTTCTGCCATTATGGAGCATCGCCTGGATCTGTAAGCTTCAAATAAATCCCTTTTTCCTCCCATAAACTGTATCTGGTCTGGAGGTTCATCCCAGCGACCTGAGGCTGTCTACTATAAGCCCGATGGATGGCAACCCAAAGAAAACTGTTTTCTTGGGCTGGAGATGGCTCAGTTGTTAATGGCACCTGCTTGCAAATCCTAATGATCTGGGTTCGAAGCCTCAGCACCATGTAAAGCCAGATTCACAAAGTAGCACGTGCATGCAGAGTCCATGTGCAGTGGCAGAAAGCTCTGGCATCCTCTCTCTCTCCTGACAAATAATTTTTTTTAACATGGGGGCTGGAGAGATGGCTCCATGGCTAAGGCACTTTCATGCCAAGCCTGATGGCCTGGGTTCAATTCAATTCTCACATAAACTAGATGCACAAAGTGGCACGTGCATCTGGAATTTGTTTGCAATAGCATGAGGCCTGGTGTACCCATTCTCTCTCGCTCACTCTCTCCTTACAAATAAATAAAATTAAAAACGAACTTTTTTTCTCTGTTCTTCTTTCCCTGACTCCCCTTCTTCCTTAACTCCTCTCCCTTCTTCTCCCCCACCATGGGTAAAATTACTCACTGCACTGATTTTTTTTTGGTAATGGTTGTGTTCCTGGCAGTCAGAAAATCTTCTCTTTTGTTTTTAGCTTTCCAGGACTTGGCCAAAACAGAAACTGAAAGCTCCTTAACTTAACATAGGTTACCTAAGGTAGTCTGGGAAATCACCCTAAGAAATGCTGACCACTGGAGTTCCTTTTGGGAGTCACATATGTTCAAGTTTATAAAACATACTACAGGTATGAACTGTTAAACATCATTTAACTCACTGTTTCTCCCATTATTTCACTACAAAATCCATTTCTTTTTTTTTTTTAACTTTTTATTTATTTATTTTAGAGCGACAGACACAGAGAGAAAGACAGATAGAGGGAGAGAGAGAGAATGGGCGCGCCAGGGCTTCCAGCCTCAGCAAACGAACTCCAGATGCGTGCGCCCCCTTGTGCATCTGGCTAACGTGGGACCTGGGGAACCGAGCCTTGAACCGGGGTCCTTAGGCTTCACAGGCAAGCGCTTAACCGCTAAGCCATCTCTCCAGCCCCAAAATCCATTTCTTAAGATATTTCTTTCTCGGTTGGCCCAAACCAGCAGCTAAAGAAATGGGACTGGGGTTGAGGAGATGGCTCAATGGTTAAAAGCACTTGCTTGTAAAGTATGCTGACCCAGGGGTCAATTCCCCAGTACCCGCATAAAGAAATGGGAATGCGTGTTAAGAATGCAGGGAAGTCTCCACAGATCCGAGGCAGAAGGGGCTGGCCCTCAAGGAAGCATTAACCTGCCTGCCTTGTCCCTGAAGAGCACAGCACCTTTCCCATGGCATCCAGCTCTGCAGCGCACAGGTGCACAGGTCCAGAGAAAATACCTTGACCCTGTAACGGGGATGTGAAGCTCAGTGGGCACCCTCAGGGTCTTGTTTACTGGAGCAGGGAATTAAACAGAGACACATGGCTAGTCACAGAAGCAGGGATAGCTTATTAAGAACTGCCGGGACCCTGCCCCCTGCGGCAGTTAGAACCAAAGAGATAAAACTACCCCTCTGGTATCAGCCAGGGCCCAGGTGAAGCCACTGAGTAACTGGTGAGCTGAGCAAGAGTGCTGCTTCATGGCGAGCCTGACAGCCAGCGCCAGCGTGATGGACACAGACATCGGGGATCCTCAAAACGCACCAAGGCAGAAACCCACAAGTTGTTGAGAGCACAGCACTCAAATAGACTTAAGACACACCCTCCGTTTCATCAGGGAATTTTGTGGAAGAGGGGGCGGAAAGATTGTAAGAGGTGCAGGGTGGGAGGGAATATCTAGAGGCATCACCCCTCCTGCCCCCCAATGGCTGCTGCTCTCACAGCTCATAACTCTCTACCCCATGGTGAATGCCAGCAGTCCCACGGGGGAGGGCCCTCAGCGGAACGGGGGAAGGGAAGAGGGAAATGATGGTACCAACCCATCATGTGTCCATACCGTTTCTACTTAATGAAAGGAATACATACTTCAAATAGAGGAAGTGAGGTAGAGCTAGGAGGAAGGTTTAGAAGATCAATAACCCAAATGATTGAGACTTTTTGTTGTTGTTGTTTCAAAGTAGGGTCTCAATCTAGCCTAGGCTGACCTGAAACTCATTCTGTGGTCCCAGACTGGCCTGGAACTCACAGTGATCCTTCTACCTCTGCCTGCCAAGTGCTGGGATTAAAGGTGTGCACCACCATGTTTGGGTCAGGAGTGGGATGTTTACAGGTCATTTATATAATGTGGCTTGCTCTCTCATTTGCATAGTGCAGGCTTCCTTAAACGAGTTCTATCTGACGTCTTCACGTGTGTCTGTGTGTGTGTGTGTGTTTTCCTGACTCCATTTGTCAACAAGTTTCCTTCATAGGCTAATTTTGTAGTCTTTGCTTTCAAACCTCACTCTTTGTTCCATTCTCCTGCCTCAATCCTGTTTTGTTACCTGCTGCCATGGCTCTTGGAGTCTGCAACTGTATTTACCTTCCCATTCACCTCACTCTTCACACACACCACGGTCACACCCAGATGCCCTAACTGGCTTAGTGGGTTGTCACAAGCATATGAAATACGCCCTGTTTGAGGAAGGTAAAAGGTCAGTTGGTTGTGAAGGAATGCACACCCACCAGGACTGACGTCCAGCACTAGACCTGTGGACTTCCTGCGGGACTTATTTGCCCCTACTGCATAACCTTTTCTGTGTGCGTGTCAGGCTTTTGGGTTCCGCTCCCTGGAATGTCCCTTTCTCCTAAGTCTCCTGCACAGTACCTTAGGATGGTTGGGTTATGACTTGATTTCCCCCTCTTCTAAATAAAAGCTTTTGTTTTTCAAAGTAGGAGCTCATTCTAGCCTAGGCTGACCTGGAATTCAATATGTAATCTCAGGCTGGCCTCGAACTCACAGCAGTTCCTCCCATTTCAGCCTCCTGAGTGCTGGGATTAAAGGTGTGCATCACCATGCCCAGCCTTCTAAACCCTCTTTTTTGTTGTTGTTGTTTGTTTGTTTGTTTTTCGAGGTAGGGTCTCACTCTGGTCCAGGCTGACCTGGAATTAACTCTGTAGTCTCAGGGTGGCCTTGAACTCACGGCGATCCTCCTACCTCTGCCTCCCAAGTGCTGGGATTAAAGGCGTGCGCCACCACGCCCGGCTAAACCCTCTTTATGTCATCATATTACTTTCATAAATTTGTGGGATTGAGTTATATGACATCTAAAATTCATAGTTATATGAACTCAAGCCTGTGCCTGAACATTAGAGCTACTATTTTCCTTCACTTGGACATCTAGTTAGTACATCGCACAAAAACATTCTTGGATTGCCTGATTACGCGTACAACCCAGGGAGATTGAGCTTTTTGGCAGTGCTCATTTGAAAATTCATCACATTGCACCAGCAGAGTACGTTATCTCAAACATTAATTGGCCACTTTAAAAAATTTATTTTATTTTATTTTTTTATCTATTTGAGACCGATAGACACAGAGAAAGAGGCAAATAGAGAAAGAGAGAATGGGCGCGCCAGGGCCTCCAGCCACTGCAGACAAACTCCAGATGTGTGCACCCCCTTGTGCATCTGGCTAACGTGGGTCCTGGAGAATTGAGCCTCGAGCAGTGGTCCTTAGGCTTCACAGGCAAGCACTTAACCACTAAGCCATCTCTCCAGCCCCAAATTTCCCTTTTCTTTTTTTTTTTTAAATTTTAAACCAGTATAATTTTAAGAGTCTACATAAGGTAGAGAATACAGGCCACATACTATAATTTCATAAACACAAAAGAAAGACACAATATAGTAAAATGTTCCCTATTATGAAGGGTGAACCATTATGCAAACTTTAAAAGGGTGTTTTCCGTCTCTGTGTTAACGATGTAATCTGATGATTCTCTACCAGTTTAATTTATAAAGTGTCTATGGCATTACAGTGAGACTCTACCAATCTCAAAAAAACAAAACAAAACAAAACAAAATCCCAACAAGAAAAAGCGTCCGTGATGAAATTATCCATGGTCGCACGACCACGTGGGAAGTGGTAGGAGAGTATCTGTAGAAGGACAGCCTGTTGTCCGCTCCTCCCCTCAGAAGCAGCCCTGTGTCTGTCCAGTCCACACTTAGGACTTTATCTTCATGAGCAGTCAAATCATAGAGAGGAGCCTTGCAACTTCTTGTGTCCCACAGCTTGACAATATTAGCTAAAGAGCCTGAGATCAGCTGCTGTTCATGGGTAGGAGACCACTTCACCGATGTGACCCAGCCTGTATGTGAGGTCAGGGACAGTGACACCAAAGAACCATCTTCAGCTCGAGGGTCCCACAGTCTGATATGTCTATCTGTGCTTCCAGATGCCAGACGTTTACAAAGTGGAGAATAGGAAATACAATTAAACACTTTGTTTCCTGACAAAGTTGACTTAAGACCACCAGACTCAACATCCCACACTCTAATTGTGTGGTCCCAAGATGCACTGCAGATTTCTTCAGCATCTGACCACAGTACTGAGGAAATTGCTTCTGTGTGGCCAGAGAGGGTCACTATGGGAGTCCCTGTCAGCCCCAACTGCTCTGTTTTTTGTTTCTTTCTTGGACGATCTGTAGACTCCTCCATTTCATCTTCTTCATCTGTCGGGACTGTAGACCAGATCTTTAGCATCTTATCCCAGGAACCGCTGCAAAGTTTAGTCCCGGAGCTATCGACAGCTATGGAGTCCACACTGCCGGCATGCCCCCTGCGGCAGTGCAGGGCTTTCACCTTGTTCCCGTCCACATTCCACTCCCACAGGAGGATCGTCTGATCCATGGAGGCGCTCAGGAGCCAGCAAGACAAACTATCTTTTTTTACCCAAGCCACATCTTTCACAACATCTGTATGTCCCGCAATTGTCATTATTGACTTTCCTTCCAAGGACCAGATTCGAGAAGTCTTATCATAAGAACCAGTTAAGATCCATTCCTCTGCCCCTTCAATTGAACTGATCCAGTCATCATGGAACATGCACTGCTCTGCTGGGGTGCGGTGTATTTCTCCACATATTCTAACTCCACAACCTCTTCCGATGAAATGTTCTCTAGTTCCATGTGCTTGACCAAGGGCATTCGCAGAAACTGGCCCTTGATAAGGAAATCAAACTCCACATGCTTGTGCAACTCATTTTTGGCCTGAAGTAGTTTATTAATGATGCTACTGAGGTCAGCAGTTTCAGAGGTGGCAGGAATTGAGAAGGGAACATCATCAACTGTGTATTTCTTGTTTTCAGTGTAAAAGCGTGCCTGGAGCTGAGCCATGGCGATCAGGACACACGAGATTAATCCGCAAAAATGCACGGGTTGGTAGTTCAAAAATTACACGGCGGCCCGGGGAGAGCGAGACCCGAGGACGACGCGTGCCGGCAGCTTTCTTCCTCATTTCCCTTTTCTTAAAAGGGTGTCAGTCATTGGATTTAGGGCTCATGGTAATCTGATCTGGTCTCAACTTGATTCCCAGGTACTAAGATTACTAAGCATTCCCAGGTACTAAGCATAGCTTTTTGAGGAACACAATCAACCTATAAAAGTGGCCAATTAGGGCTGGAGGCCCTGGCGCACCCCCCCTGCCTCTTTCTCTCTCTGTCACTCTCAAATAAATAAATAAAAATAAACAAAAAAAAATTTTTTATAAAATATTTTATTTTTATTTATTTGACAGAGAGAAAGAGGGTGGGGGAGAGAGAGAGAATGCACACTGGGGCCTCTGGCCACTGCAAATGAACTCCAGACACATGTGCCCCCTTGTGCATCTGACTAATGTGGGTCCTGGAGAATCGAACCTTGGTCCTTTGGCTTTGCAGCAAACGCCTTAACTGCTAAGCCATCCCTCCAGCCCAACAAAAAAATTTTTTTAAGTAAATTTTTAAAAAAGGTAAATTTTCACAGAGAGAAGCGGATGAGACAGAGAAAGGGAAGAAGTCATGTGGAGGCAGAAGTTGGTACTGGAGTAATGCAGCTTTAAGCCAAGGAATGGAAAACATGCTATTGTTCTAAGCCACCCAGTTGGTGGGAAGTTGGCCAGAAAGCCCTTGGGAACGCATACACTTACTGATTGCTAGGTACTGTTCTTGTTACAGGAGATTCAGGGTGGACAGGACAGAGAAGGTCCCTGCTCTGACAGATGACAAAGAATAAGGAAAGGACCTATCAGGACAATGAGATCAGTGGTGTGAGAGACTGTGATTGGCAGGGGTGGAGGGCTGTTTCAACCAGGGTGACATGGAAAGGATTCTCTGAAGTAACATGGGAGCTGAGAACTAAATTAGAAATGTAAGACTAAGCCGGGCATGGTGGTGCACGCCCTTAATCCCAGTATTCGGGAGTCAGAGGTAGAAGGATCGTGGTGAGTTTGAGGCTACCCTGAGATTACATAGTGAATTCCAGGTCAGCCTGGGCTAGAGCGAGACCCTACCTCAAGCTTCCTCCCCCCAAAAAAAACAAATGTAAGACTAAAAGTGTATACAATTTCATGTTTATACAAAGCTTGCTACCTTGTAAAATCATCTCTCCTTAAAAAAAAAAAAAAAATTTTTTTTTTTTGTTGTTTTTTGAGGTGGGGTCTTACTCTCTAGCTCAGGCTGACCTGGAATTCACTATGTAGTCTCAGGGTGGCCTTGAGCTCATGGTGCTCCTCCTACCTCTGCCTCCTGAGTGCTGGGATTAAAAGCGTTTGCCACCGTGCCTGACAAAGTTTTTAATTTATTTTAAATTTTTAAATTTTAAAAATTTGTAAATAAAGATGTATTTTATTAAGATTTATTTTGGGGCTGGAGAGATGGCTTAGCAGTTAGGCACATGCCTGCAAAGCCTAAGGCCTAGGTTCAATTCTCTAGATCCCATGTAAGCCAGATGCATACGGTGGTGCAGGCAGCTGGAGTTTGTTTGCAGTGGCTGGAGGCCCTGTTGCCCCATTCCCTCTCTCGCTAATCAATTAATAAATAAGTAATAATAAATCTTTTTAAAAAAAATTTTATTTATTTATTTGAGAGCGACAGACACAGAGAGAAAGACAGAGGGAGAGAGAGAGAATGGGCGCGCCAGGGCTTCCAGCCTCTGCAAATGAACTCCAGACGCGTGTGCCCCCTTGTGCATCTGGCTAACGTGGGACCTGGGGAACCGAGCCTCGAACCGGGGTCCTTAGGCTTCACAGGCAAGCGCTTAACCGCTAAGCCATCTCTCCAGCCCAGTAATAATAAATCTTAAAAAGATACAACTTCTTAAAATTATTTTTATTAAAAATATTAAGATAAATAAATAAATTTAAATTTATTTATTTGAGAGAGAAAGAAGCAGATAGAGAGAATGGGCATACCAGGGCCTCCAGCCCCACAAACCAACTCCAGACATAAGCCACCTTGTGTATCTGGCTTACATGGGTCCTAGGGAATTGAACCTGGACCCTTTGGTTTTGCAGGCAAGCACCTTAATTACTAAGTCATCTCTCCAGCCCCATCTTTCCTTTGAAACAGAAAGTTAAATATTCTCTATTATACATACATCCTTAGTTTTACTTTTTTTTAATTTGTATTTATTTTCAAGGACAGAGAGAGAGTGAGTCAGGGGAAGCCAGGGCCTCTAGCCATTGCAAATGAACTCCAGGTGTAGGTGCCACTTTGTGCATCTGACTTTATGTCGGTACTGGGGAATTGAACACTGGTTGTTAGGCTTTGCAAGCAAGTGCCTTAACTGCTGAGCCATCTCTCCAGTTTTACTTTTGCATCTCAGAAGGGGCTTTTTTTTTTTTTTTTTTTTTTTTTTTTGTCTGTCTTCACCATCAGACTGGGGCATTCTTGACAGCAGCTTCTGTGAGGTGATGCAGTTTCTATCTCAGTGCTTGTGGACTAGCTGGGTGCTGGGAGAGGCAGCAGTACAGTCTCCAGTGCATATGCCCGGGGTTTAAATTGAGACTCCAGCATGTCTGGTCTCTGAGACTGTGGGGAAGGTCTGGAGTTCTTTGCTGCTCCACTTCCTCATCTTTAAAATGGAAATTATTGTAACACTTCAGTCATAGGGTGGCTATGAGAAGCAAGTAAGATGTGCCACTGTTTGTAAAGCAGTTTCTCCGACTGAGGAAGTTGTCAAGGAAAAAATTAGTTTTGTCTGGTTGGTTTGACTTTTACAACAAGAATAGATTTGTATATAACTTTTCACAATTTTTTTTGATTGAGTTAAAATGAATGTAACATTTACCCATGTAGCCCTTTCTAAGCTCTGTGGTATTATGTACACTCATATTGTTGTGTGATCATCAAAATAGAAGAGGGAAGAGTTGGAGGGAAGAGGGAGCGGAGTGGGAGGGCAGACAAAGCATGGTGAGAGAGAGAATGGGTGTGTCCAGCCCTCCAGCCACTACCAACAAACTCCAGATGCATGCACCACCTTGTACTGGGGAATCGAACCTGTGTCCTTAGGCTTTGTAGGCAAATGCTTTAACCACTAAGTGATCTGTCCAGCCCAGATTATGCAATTTTAATAAGTTTAAAAATATTTTATTTTTATTTATTTATTTGAGAGAGAGTGAGTGAATTAGGCAGGAAGAGAGAGAGAGAGAGAGAGAGAGAGAGAGAATAGGAGCACCAGGGCCTCCAGCCACTGCAAATGAACTCCAGATGCATGCCCTTCCTTGTGCATTTGCCTTACATGGGTCCTGGGGAATTGAACCTGAGTCCTTTGGCTTTGCAGGCAAGTGTCTTAACCATTAAGCAATCTCTCTAGCCCATTAAGATTTTTTCTCAATTTTTATTAACATTTTCAATGATTATAAAAAGTATCCCATGGTAATACCCTCCCCCCCCCACTTTCTCCTTAGAAACTCCACTCTCCATCATATCCCCTCCCCCTCTCAATCAGTCTCTCTTTTATTTTGATGTCATGATCTTTTCCTCCTATTATGATGGTCTTGTGTAGGTAGTGTCAGGCACTGTGAGGTCATGGATATCTAGGCCATTTTATGTCTGGAGGGAGCACATTGTAAGGAGTCCTACCCTTCCTTTGGCTCTTAAATTCTTTCTGCCACCTCTTCTGCATTAGAGCCTGAGCCTTGGATGGTGTGATCGAGATGTTACTCAGTACTCCAGTCCCCATTAAGTTTTTTTTTTATAAAGTGTCTACAAAATAATTACTAATTTTTATGAAGAAGAGGGCAGTGTTTTATCCTATGACTGCCATGTTTCAACTCAGCCTCAAGGTTCATCTGTGTTGTAGCTGGTGTTGAAATAGCCTTGATGCTTGGTTTGGTTTGGTTGAGATGGAGGGTGAGTATTTGGCCCTGGCTTGCTTCAAACTTCTGGACTTAATTCATCACCTCACCTCAGCCTCCCACGTAGCTGTGACTCCTGGCACACTCCACCACACTCTACTTATTCTAACTTTTTAAGGCTAATGGTTTTGTGGTAAATCAATTGTAGTTTTAGTTTCTGTCCCATTTGGCTAGCTAATGTGAATTTTCTTCTAGCACCTTCCATTCCTCTCTGTAAAAACCTCACATAGCTGCTAAGCTTCTTCCTGGGGGCTATAAGCAAAGTCTCCCTGCTAACCTCAGGCCGCAGCCATAGCCTCAGAGACTCAGAGACAGAGTCTGTGTCCAGTGTCTTCTTACACGCTGCTCACAGAAGGTTCTGTTTGCACACATGGTTGAGGTTTTGGCCTGCCATGTTTTGTCAGGTCTAGTCCATTACACAGCTGAAGATGGTTCCTCCTATTGTTCGTTGAGTAACTCTCAGGATATAGGATCGTGTCCCACATACCCTCCCTGAGCTTCGACGCAGGGGTGGAGAGTTTTATCCACCCGAGAAGGTCACTGATCTCTCAGGTCTCCACATAGGCAGTTACTTGTGCTACCTGGGAGCCATCCCAGCCACCATGATCACCAAGTTGTGACGACTAGTCCAGGCCCACTGGTAACCTGGCTCTGCAGTGTGAGGGCCAGATGAAAAATGGGCAATCCATCTGTCCTCACTGCCCCTCAAAAACTAGCAAGTGGTCAGGTTGCAGGTCATTACGCTCTAACTCCAGGGTTCAACCCAGGGATGCTATATTTCACATTTAATTGTTTTTTGTTTGTTTGTTTTGTTTTTTGATTTTTCGAGGTAGGGTCTCACTTTGGCCCAGGCTGACCTGGAATTAACTCTGTAGTCTCAGGGTGGCCTTGAACTCACGGTGATCCTCCTACCTCTGCCTCCTGAGTGCTGGGATTAAAGGCGTGCGCCACCATGCCCGGGTTTTAATTGTTTTTTGTTTGTTTGTTTGTTTGATTTTAGAGGTAAGGTTTCACTTGAGTCCAGGCTAACCTGAAATTCATTATGTAGTCTCAGGCTGGCCTCAAACTCATGGTGATCCTCTTACCTCTGCCTCCCAAGTGCTGGGATTAAAGGCGTGCGCCACCACACCCGGCTTCACATCTAATTGTTTTAATACTCATAGATCTTTAAGATTTTTCTCTTGTTTCAAATCAGCTGTTTTCTAAACTAATTATAAATTTGTTTTCAGGGAATTTTTATTTGCCCCCTTCCTTCTTTTCTTCCTTCCTTCCCTCCCTCTCAGTTTTTTTTTTCTTTTCCTCCCTCCCTCCCTCCTTCCCTCCCTCCCTTCCTTCCTTCTTTCTTTCTTTCTTCTTTCTTTCGGCAGCATCTCACTCTAGCCCAGGCTGGCTAGCGTGGCCTTGAACTCAGTGATCCTCCTACCTCAGCCTCCTGAGTGCTAGGATTACAGGCACAATCCACCATACCCATTATCAAAGAATTTTTCAGTTTTGCTTATGTTTAAACTGTGTTGGCATAAATCTGCTTATTCTTGTTTCTTTTTGGTATCTGTAGGATCTGTACTGTTTCTTTTACATTCTTTGTTTTGTTTTGTTTTGTTTTTGTTGTTTGTTTGTTTTGTTTTGTTTTTTGAGGTAGGGTCTCACTCTGGTCCAGGCTGACCTGGAATTAACTCTGTAGTCTCAGGGTGGCCTTGAACTCACAGCGATCCTCCTACCTCTGCCTCCCGAGTGCTGGGATTAAAGGGATGTGCCACCACGCCCGGCTTTCTTTTACATTCTTGTTACAGAAACATTGTGACTTCTTTTGTCTCTTTTATTTGTCTCACTAAGGAATTTTAAAGTTATTTGCTTTGCAAGGAGAGAGAGAAGAGAGGAGAGAGAAAGAGAGAGAAGGAAAGAAAAATAATGGGTATGCCACTGCTGTTGCCCCTGCAGACGTATTCCAGATGCATGTGCCACTTTGTGCATCTGGCTTTATGTGGGTACTGTGGAATTGAACCCAGGCTGTTAGGCATTGTAGGCAAGCACCTTAACTGCCAAACAATCTTTCCAGTCCAAACTTTTTTTTTTTTTTTTGAGGCAAGGTCTCCCTTTAGCCCAGGCTGAGTTGGAACTCACTCAGTAGCCACAGGCTGGCCTTGAACTCATGGCAATCCTCCTATTTCAGCCTTTCAAATGCTGAAATAAAAGAAGTGAGCCCCCTCCCCCAAAGAAAAAAGTAAGCCAAGTACGGATTACCACAGAACTTATTTGGGTCAATGAAAACATATATTATCTACGGTTCATTTCACTTAATGTTGGCAAAGGATGCAACTTAGTACTTTAAGCCAAAGAAAGAGACATAGTATGTGCTTTCACCAAACTTACAGAAAACATCAAGGCAATAGTATTTCCTAGCAACATGGGGATTCCACACTGGGCTATGTATGAATGTTTCCACTGGAATACATTGAGGGAAAGTTATGGGAATTGTGCACACTCCAATATAACATTTCCACTGACAATTACATACCTGAAACGTGTGTGACATATAGGTATAAGGCACGTCACTCCAGCAGTGCTTCCCAGTGACTGGTTTTGCAAGCAAGTGCCTTTAGCCATTGAACCCAATATCCAAGTTCTTGCAAAATATGTTTCAGCGGCAAAATGGGCTTTCCCACTTGTGCTCCAGCGAGTGAGACCATGGAATAGGTGATGTAAATATTATGTCGAAAGTGACTTGCATAGTCGTACTTGCTTGCTCGGACACAGTTGTGATGTGGGGAATCTTACAGCTGCCCTGTGACAATCACAGCACATATTTAGTTCAAACCACCACACATAGACATAAAGCCTTCATAAACCTACCGGAGTCAATGAAGGCAGCAACTGACTAAAACTTTGTTTTATTTGTGGTCCAGGAAATATTTGCATGGGAACTGCCCATGTGAAAACACCCTACAATACTGATTAATGAACTTCTAACAACAAAAAAAAAATTGTTGTATTTTTGCCTTAACCCAGTAAAGTTTGCTATGTTTCTTACACAGCAAATATTAACTGTAATGTATCTAAGGTAGTAGAACTTACGGATTAGAGTGTTTTGAGCAGAAGGCTATTGGATTACACTGTAACAGAGCTCTTCATAATCCACTGCATTTGCTTTCTCTCCCAGCAGGACTTCCAGAGGGCTCTCTGTATTTCCAGGAGCAAGAGAAGAAAAAAAAAAAAAAAAAAAGAGCAAATCTCTAATGAATTTTGTTCACTGTATTTTCATTGTGTTTTGTGAAGGCCATGAATAAAAATAAAAAGTAACAGTAAAACTTGGTATTGGGGTTTGATTAACATGTCCCTCAGAGTCTCCTGTGATTTGAATGCTTGGTCCCTAGCCAGAGGCAGTAGAGAGGTGGAGCCTTGATGGAGGAGGTCTGCGACTGGGGAAAACCTTGAGGTTTAGTAGTCCAGCATGCCATTACCAGAGAGGTTTGTTCTCTCTCATGCTGCTTTTGCCCAAGTTCTTGTGTATGCTAAGGAAGTGCTCTGCCACTGAACATTTAAAAGGAATTTTCCTTATATTCTCTGCATTTGTGAAATACATACATATACACACATGCATATATATATATGTATACGCACACGTGTGTGTGTGTGTGTGTGTGTGTGTGTAACATAATTCCCACAGGCACTTGACATTACAGAGAAGGTTAAATGAATGTGTCCCTTTACATGGCTAGCTCCTCCAGTAGAAAGTCTTGTCCTCAAACAGCTGCAGCCAAGAACTTGTCATTCAAACCTCATTTAGTCAGAATTGTGCCATCAGCTGTCACTTAGGGATGAAGGATCAGGGTTTGAGGCTGTGCTCAATAAGCTCTAAATTGAGAAACTGATTCAGAGTGAAGGGGTAGACCTTTAAAATCCCACAGCACTTCACAGTCTCAATGGCTTTCATCCCCAGAGCCCAAGGTCTTATGTTTCCTGTCTTTGCTACCAAATATTCTTTTTTTTTTTTTTCAAAGTAGGGTCTCCCTCTAGCTCAGGCTGACTGGAATTCACTATGTAATCTCAGGGTGGCCTCAAACTCATTGTGATCCTACCTCTGTCTCCTGAGTACTGGGATTAAATCCCAGTTACCAGATTTTCTTTTTATTACATTTATTTTATTTTTTTGTTCATTATTATTTATTTATTTGAGAGTGACAGATACAGAGAGAAAGAGGCAGATAGATAGGGAGAGATTGGGCACGCCAGGGCCTCCAGCCACTGCAAACGAACTCCAGATGTGTGTGTCCCCTGTGCATCTGCTAACATGGGTCCTGGGGAATCGAGCCTTGAACCAGGGTCCTTAGGTTTCACAGGCAAGCACTTAACCACTAAGTCATCTCTCCAACCCTATTTTTATTTTTTTCAGTGTGTGTGTCGTGTATGTTCATGTGTATGGGTACAGTCTGTGGGCTACTTAGGGATGATGTGTGTGAAGGGCTTGGTACACAGTAGTTGTTAGTGACTGCATCTGCTCCATTCAGCAGTAAGGCAGGCGGTGGGTGAAGATACTGGATTCGTGGGCACATTGTTTACCTACCTCCCTTACCTCAGTAGCAGGTCAAAGGCATCTGTCTGATGCTAGCTTACAGTATTAACATTAACTCAAGTCTTCTGCCTCTGCCTGTCCCTGATTAACTTCACCTACCCTAACCCCAGCTCCTCCCACTTGCCTAAGCCTGAATCAGAGCTACTCCTTGGGCCCCTCATTCCTTAGCCCTTATCCTATCTCATCCAGGGATAAGTTCACTGCCAACCCGGTGGGCACACTCAAACTAAACTCTCTTGTGTTCCTACTCTTCCTCTGATCCCAAAATGCCCCTCTGTCTCCTCTTGCCCCAAGCCCTCTCACTCTCACCTCTGAATGCTCACCCTCCCTTTACATCTGGCATTTGGACAAGAGTAACAAGCTCCTGTATTCTCCCTTCTGTCTTCTCACAGGGCACACAGAGCCCATCTCCCTCACCTTCTGTATAACAGATGTCTGCCAGCCTCTGCCTTGAAGCCAGCTCAGTACAGCGATGGTGTGAGAGAAATCTCTGCTTCACTCAGGACCAAGTCATAACAACATGCTACATGGTGCTATTGATCTCACCACTCTGCCACTTCTAGCCACCATGAAACTGCCTCCTCCTCACCTGCCCTGAAGAGAGATCCGTCGACTGCATTTTCTAGCCTCTCCCATAAGAACTCATTATTGCCCTTATGGTCAGCATGAAAAATTAACCTTCATCTCTTATCATTAACAAAAGACTGGAATGTTAGGTCAGGAGAAAATGGAGTCACCGAGGACAGCAGGAGGGCGACAGAGACATAAGGAAGTGGGCCATCCACATTCCTCAAGGAACCACTCAGCCATCGTCTCTTCCTTGCCTAACAATGCCCCAGGTCTAGGTTTCCTGCCCCCTTATCTTTCAGGACACCAGGTTACTGTTCTGGTGTTGCACCCTGACTATTTTAGATCTCCCCTAAAGAAACCAGTTTGTTTTTTTTTTATTTCCCCTTTCCTCACCTTCCCCCAACTGAAGAGCTCTATATAGTCCCCTGTCTGTGATCTCAACTCGACTGCTTCACTCCTGAGAGTCAGTCCTGGCTGCTCAGGTTTTTCCCGAATAAAAGCTTGCATCTTGGCCTCAGAGTGGTCTCCATGGTGTTGGTCTCTCCTGTACCTTACACCATCCATTTTCATAAAAGTAGTAAAATTTGATTCTTTCTCAAGGTTGTGTATGTGATTCTTGTCTTTTGTCTGTGTGCTGTATTGATTACCAGTTTGTGGGTGTGGACCGTCCTCGCACTCTTCAATGACTCCCTTTTTCTATGGGGTGTGGGTAGAGGGAGGATTGGCATGCCAGGACCTCCACCTAGCTCAGAACTCCAGACGTTGTGTGTGCAACCTTGCGCTTGTATCACCTTGTTCATCTGGCTGATGTGGGATCTGGGTGCTTAGGCTTCACAGGTAAGCCCCTTAACTGCTAAGCCATTTCTCCAGCCCCCATCTATTTATTTTTTAGTGAACCCATCTTGATCATGATATACTAATACAAGATTTTAAAGCTTAGAGCGGTCCCCCAGATTTGTGGACCCCAACTTTTGGGTCCTTATCCTAGTTTAACAAGGAACTAATTAAAAGCAGACTTGATATGGATACATTATGAATTATTGAGTTTATTTAGGAAGAACTTATGAATTGTGAGGTTTATTTAGAGAAAATTGGTTTCTAGGAAGAGGCTAGAGCTGTTACACACAGGAAGATGGGACCTGGAAGCCCACTGTAAAGGACTTAAAGAAACATTGGTGCAAGCATAAAGCATCGGCCCTGCCTCTCCACATAGGAGAAAGTTCAGAGAGTAAGTGCGGATGGACTCGAAGCAAGGATATCAGAGGGGAAGTACCAGAGCAGACTGGGAAATCTAGATGCTGGAAAAATGGGTAGCAAATAAAGTGAAGCGAGTTATTACACACAGGGTTAGCCCAGAGTTTAAGGCAATTACACATGTGGGTAGACCCAGAGCTTAGAGAAATTATATCTTGCTAGTCTCAGAGTTTAGTAGAATTACACAAGCAGTATGCCCAGAGTTAGCGGAAATACACACATGTGGTAGACCCAGAGTTTAGAGGAAAATCAAAGTGCAAAAAGTATTTGGAAACAGAATATACATGTGGACTGAACAGGTAACGGCTCCTCTCCTGTCAGGCTGGGAGAGGGGAGACGCTTACCCACTGTTTAGATGAAAGAAATACAGATCAATCAGGCTGCCTAGGTGGAACAGAGGGAAGAGAGACCATAATTACCCTTTTCCCCTTCAAATAAAAGAGCAGCAAATGTTAAGAAGTAGTGAAGAACTCAGATCAAAGAAAAACCATACATGTAATCAAAGTGAGAAATTACCCCAAAGCACAGATACAGACACAAATGGAAGGCAAGCAGGTCAATCCCCAGGCCAAAATTCCCAGCGTAGCTAAGAAGAGGGAGAGACAGACTTCCACGCGGGCTCAGGGAGGTGTTATCACAAGGAAGACAGCTGGGCCGTGTGGGCAACACCCTTGATGTGGATTAGACATCCAATTAGGGTGACCCCTTTTAGTAGACTCAGGTGTATAAAGAGAGATGCAATTGCCTCATAGACCCAAGGGACCGACCCAGGAGGAGCCAGGATCTTGTTGGATCCTGGGTTCAGGGGGCTGACCCACAGTGGCTGAGCTGAGGAAGAAGCCTGGAGTTCCTGCTGGGTGTGTCTGTGGCAGCCTTGCAGGAGAGGACAGAATCAGACTCAAGTTCCAATTTTGTTGGGACAGACAGAATGGCATCTCCTTGTTCCCTCTCTGGGCTTATGTCCCTGACTGCCTATAAAAATACAAAGCTATCTTTCACCTGTCACTCCTTCAGTGCTGCCTTGTCAATGTGTTACTGGGTGTGAGGTGTTCAGGACTCTCAGCAAGGAGTTTCACATATATGTACTTTAAGGAAATTGGATTAAAATTTATTTCTGTTTACTGTGCCTTTATCTGGTGTTAGTATCAGAGGATAAAATGGGCTTTGTAGCGTGAGTTTGGCAGTGTTCCTTCCCTTCCTATGGAATATTTTGGATAACATTGGTGCGCTTTCTTATTTCAAGGTGGAATCTAGTGTATTCTGTCGATGACTTTCTGGTCCTGGGCTTTTCCTTTTGGGGAACTTTTTATTACTATTTCAATTTTGTCATTATTTTTCTATTTACTGTTTTATGTTTTTGATTCAATGTTAGTGGGCCATATGTGTCGATAAATTTGTCCATTTCTCACAGATTTTTTTTTTTTTTTTTTTTTTTTGGTTTTTCCAGGAAGGGTCTCACTTTAGCCCAGGCTGACCTGGAATTCACTCTGTATTCTCAGGGTTGCCACTAACTCACGGTGACCCTCCTACCTCTGCCTCCCAAATACTGGTGTTAAAGGTGTGTGCCACAACGCCCAGATTTTGAGATTTTTTTTTTTTTTTAATTCACTGTGGAATAAGTTCTCAAAACATTCCCTAGTGATTCTCTCGATCTTAGTGGTGCCTGTGGTAATCTTGCCTTCTTTTGTCTCTAATTTTATGAACTTGCATCTTCTCTCTCTTGGTTAGTCTGGTTAAGGGTGTGTCAGTTTTGTTTGTCATTTTAAATAATCAGCCTTTTGTTAATGCGATTGTTTCTATTCTTTCAGTTTGCACCTCATTGATTTTAGTAATGAATTCTGTTATGTTTGGGGTTGTTCTGTTCTGTTCTTGTTTTTGTGACTTTGTAGTGCATCATTAATTTGCTTGACAGATCTGAGTTCTTTTTTCATGTAGAAATTTATAGTCATACACACCTCATAGACCCGCTTTTAATTTCTTTTTATCTAGAATTGTGAGGTGGTGTGCTGACAACTCCCCGTCAGAGAATTCAAGATCAGGAGGAAGGATGGAGCTTGACCAGGAGGTGAGGTGCCCCTGACACTTCTCCCGGCCCTGGGACCTGCTGGGCTAGTTCCTCCTTTACCCTCCATGCCAGTGCATGCCAGCCTCATAGATAAGAGTTAGGGACTGTGGTCAATGCTCTGTCAGGATTTCCCTGCCCACAGTCACAGCGCTCAGTCATCCTAGGACCCTGTCACTCCAGTGACTTTTAGAACTGGCAGTGGGGCAGAATCCCAGGAGATGGGGCCCTCGGAGCTGGCGTACTTCTCAGGAGCAGACACCACTGGCATTGCCAGTGTCCTCTCGGGGGATACTAAGAAAGTGAGGGTAACCTGTTTGATATCAAGCCAGAGGGACGACTGTGTGGGACGCACAGGAGAGTGCCCAGGCTCCGGAGCCCTCCGTCCTCAGCAGCATGTGCTCATCATGGGGCCTATGCCAGAGGTTGTTCTGAAAGCTACTACAGATCGCAGCAGACCCACCTCCGGGTGCCCTGCTGGTAAGGCAACGGCAGGAACAGGGTGTCCAGAGTGTGGCGGCAGCATCTAGAGATGGCTCCCGTCTCCTGGGGTAGGGCAGGCTTCAGTGCCCAGTGCCAGAGGAGTGACGGCCGCAGAGAGGTGGGTGAGCATGCCTGGAGAAGCGGACTCAGGAGGGCTGGTTCTGTCTGGAAGGCAGGGAAAGGTGTGAAGATTCAAGGGCACGGGCTGCCTCATTTCCAGGGGGCATACTCCCCTCGCCCCCCGACCTGGTGGCCCATCCCATTCTCAGCATCAGTAGACCGTGGTGCGCAGCCCCTTTGCCCAGCCAGTGGCTCCAGTGTTGGTTGTGGCCTGGGTTCCCATCCGTGCCCCGGGTGATCTGCTGGGCTCCTTCTGTCTCCCTCACTCCTGGGATCTCACCCATGACTTCTACACCTCGACGTGGAGAGACTTCGTTCAAGCAGAGCAGGGCCCACGCGTCCTTTGCCAGATCTCCTGCGCGTCTCCCTCACAGGAAGAGCCGGGATCCACCCTGTCACGGTGCTGCAGGCTTGGGCACTGTCTCCTTCTCACCCTGATTTCTTTTTTTTTTTTTTTTTTAATTTTTATTTATTTATTTGAGAGCGACAGACACAGAGAGAAAGACAGATAGAGGGAGAGAGAGAGAATGGGTGCGCCAGGGCTTCCAGCCTCTGCAAACAAACTCCAGATGCGTGTGCCCCCTTGTGCATCTGGCTAACGTGGGACCTGGGGAACCGAGCCTCGAACCGGGGTCCTTAGGCTTCACAGGCAAGCATTTAACCGCTAAGCCATCTCTCCAGCCCCTCGCCCTGATTTCAACTGTTATTTCCCATTTCTGTTTTCGTCCTTCCCCGCCCACATTCCTTCCTGTCCAAGAGCAGGCCATCCCTGGGGCCTGTGCTCCTCTGTCCTGGCCCTTGCAAAGCTTCGATGGCCTCTTCACAGCTCTCCTTGTTGCCTGAAATACCTTGTAGTTTGTCCCTTTATCTGGCCTGTTACAACTCTGTGGACAGGCAGAGGTTGGCTTTTTCATTCACTTCCATGTCCACTGCCTCTGGGGCAGTGCGTCCAATGTGTGCCTCCCAGGCGAGGGTCTCTGAAGCAGAGGAGGGAATCTGGGGCAGGTGGTGATGGGGCTTCCTTCTACTTCCCCTTATTTGCCTCCCCCAGGTCCGGCTGAGTCAGTGTTTACAGCTGTCCTGCTGGACAACCGTGCTGAGTTGCCAATCCCCTAGAGTGCAGGAAGGGCTGCACCCAAGGCTCACCCAGGACCCCTCTCATCCATTAAGTCCTTACAGACCAGCCTTGTGAGGAGTCACCACTGAACCCAGAGCTGATCCCTTCCAGATGGGTGAGAGGCTGGCCCAGGTCCTGCCTGCCCTGAGGAGGACCCAGGCACCTGTTCTCTCTCTGCCTGGAACCTCCATGCCCTTCCCATGGCCACATGAGCCCACTGCACAGTTTCGTTTTCTTGAAGGCAGAGGTGGCAGCTTAGCCACAGTAATCAAGGTGTCCTGCTGAGAGGGAAGGAGACCCCCAGCCTGCTGACTTAGCCATTGGACTATGGCCTGGCCCAGGACCACCTAAAGGTGGTGCCATCTGCTTGGAGATGACCCTTCAGACTGGCTTCTGCTCAAGGACATTCCTGTGGTCGCACCACCTCAGGGAGGTGCAGACAGTAAGGTTTCTTCATGTTAGCGACAGAGCTTGGGAGGCTGCAATCACCAAGAAGGTAACTCCAGTCAAGGGCCATGTTTGCCCTCAAAGATTCCTGGTGCTTCACTCGACTGGATGCTTACAAAGCCTGCTGGCCCAGGTTTAATTCCCAGCCACCCATGCAAGGCATCCATGAGTAGCAAGAGGGTTTTTGTTTGAGAGGCATTTGTTTGAGAGGCAAGAGGCCTTGGTGCTGCCCTCCACCCCAACATATGTGAAGAAGTAAAAAGAAAAGAAATAGCAAAATAGTAAAGTCATTTTATTATATTACTAATCTATAGTAAGAATGAACAAGTTGGCTGGTTTTCATGAACCCCAGTGTTCTTATCGGCATGACTGCCTCTGGCTCACCTCATCCTGTGACATGGCCGTGATCAACATCCTACCAGGTAGAGGATGCACTGCTGGACCTGGCCCTTCCATTCCTGGGTGGAGACTTCTGGATCCTAACTGGTTATCATCTTTTTTTTCCAAGGTAGGGTCTCACTCTTGCTCAGACCGAACCAGAATTCACTATGTAGTCTCAGGGTGGCCTTGAACTCACAGTGATCCACCTACCTCTGCCTCCTGAGTGCTGGGATTAAAGGTGTGCACCACCATGCCTGGCTTTGGTTATCATTTTTTTTAATGTTTTTGGTTTGTTTTATTTATTTAATTTAGAGCAACAGAGAGAGAGAGAGA
This sequence comes from Jaculus jaculus, assembly GCF_020740685.1. NCBI lineage: Eukaryota > Metazoa > Chordata > Mammalia > Rodentia > Dipodidae > Jaculus > Jaculus jaculus. The sequence continues at coordinate 29,310,336 of NC_059118.1, read as the reverse complement.
GAGAAAGAGGCAGAGATATAGACAAAGAGAATGGGCACACCAGGGCCTCAAGCCACTGCAAACAAACTCTGGATGCATGTGCCCCTTGTGCACCTGGCTAATGTGGGTCCTGGGGAATCAAGCCTCAAGCCAGGGTCTCTAGTCTTCATAGGCAAGCACTTAACTGCTAAGCCATTTCTCCAGCCCATTGGTTATCTTTTCTTTTTAATTTTTATTTTTTCTTTCTCAAATTTTATTAACATCTTCCATGATTATAAAAAATATCCCATGGTAATACCCTTCCTCCCCCCACTTTCGCCTTTGCCCATTCTCCATCATATCCCCTCCCCCTCTCAATCAGTCTTTTATTTTGATATCATGATCTTTTCCTCCTGTTATGTTGGTCTTATGTAGGTAGTGTCAGGCACTGTGAGGTCATGGATATCCGGGCCATTTTATGTCTGGAGGGAATCACGTTGTAAGGAGTCCTACCCTTCCTTTGGCTCTTACATTCTTTCTGCCACCTCTTCCGCATTATACCCTGAGCCTTGGAAGGTGTGACTGAGATATTACTCAGTACTCCAGTCACTTCTTTCCAACACTATGATACCTTCTGAGTCATCCCAAGGTCACTGCCATCTGAAAAGAGAAGATTCCGTACCAAAAGTGAGAGTAGCATTAATATAAGGGTATGAATATTAAGAGAAGTGCTTACTGGGCAGTTTGATAAGCATAATATATACATTTATCCAGACATCAGTAGACATTACACCCCTAGGGCTCATGACTACCCCTGTTTTAAGTTTTCAGTATCAGGGATGTATTCCCTCCTGGTTATCATTTTTATTTTATTTTATTTTTAAAATTTTTATTTATTTATTTGAGAGCAACATAGAAAGAGAGGTGGGGGAGAGAGAATGGGCGCGCCAGGGCTTCCAGCCACTACAAATGAACTCCAGACACGTGCGCCCCTTTGTGCATCTGGCTAACATGGGTCCTGGGGAATTGAGCCTCGAACCGGGGACCTTAGGCTTCACAGGCAAGCACTTAACCGCTAAGCCATTTCTCCAGCCCATGGTTATCATTTTTAAACTTCACTCTAAAACACACTCTTCAAGTCAACTTTATCTACGCACAGCTCATGGTATTATAGTGATTTTGTCACATATGAACAAATGGGAAACCCCCTTAGGTGTTATTTTTGGTCTATAAGTCCTCAGAGGCTTCAGAGAAATATTTGAGGACTCCATCCCACTGTTGATTTGCTATATTAAAATTTTTAAAAATGCTACATAGTTAATTCCAGGTCAGCCTGGACCAGAGTGAGACCCAACATCAAAAAAATGAAAAAAAAAAGAAAAAAATTTTTTTTAATGGTTTGCATCATGGCCCTAGCAGTGGCAGTAAGTACAGTCACACATGATTGTGAAGGGAATATATTTGATAATTTACAGAAGACAATGTAGGTTTGAGGAAACCAACCAGGGTGTTTATGGAGCCTGGGAACTAGAAACAACTGTAAGCTGGAGACTGTACCTGTGCCCCCCCCCCCCCGCCCACCACATCTTCCTGATGGCCCAGTGAGGATCAAGGCTGAGAAAGAGAAGCCCCTTCCAGACGCTGTCGTTATAGGACACTTGCACTGGCAGAGCTAAGGTTGTAGAAGGAAGGTGTGTAAATGGCTCATTTGGAGAATAGCTAGTATGAATAGTAGGTAATCATATTTATGTTTTCTTGAATGTCCAAAGAAAACCTTGTCATCTGGTCCACTGCAGTTCCATCCATCCACTTGGTTATAGAATTTTACATCGTTTTGTGTACCTTTGAAACTGGTGCCTTTCAAGGGCTTATCACATCTGTGTGTGTCTGTATGTAAAGAATGTAGATTCTGGGCTGGAGAGATGGCTTAGCAGTTAAGTGCTTGCCTACGAAGCCTAAGGACTCTGGTTCCAGGCTCGATTCCCCAGGACCCGCGTTAGCCAGATGCACAAGGGGGCGCATGTGTCTGGAGTTCATTTGCAGTGGCTGGAAGCCCTGGTGCGCCCATTCTCTCTGTCTTTCTCTCTCTCTCCCTCCTTCTCTGTGTCACTCTCAAATAAATTTAAAAAACAAAGAATGTAGATTCTTTTGAAGAGGCCTGAATGCTCACGGAGTATCCTGTTCTTCAAAGTATGTTTTATACGGCCCCCTCCCCAGACTAACAACTTGGCACCCTATCTGGTATTATGGAGTATAAGAAATGCAGGAAAGAGAGGGTCATTGAATTTGCTACAAGGTTTTGTATTTTGGAAATGGCCATGGGCAGTGAGAAGCAGGTCTGCTAAGGATTGCCTGCATGGAGATGGGTTGGAGCCATGAGGACCGAGCGCGGGTCGCGGTGGAGACCCAGAGGAGATCCCAGGACCACAAGATGGCTGCTGGGGAAAGCCACAGATGAAGTTTTCCAGGACTAAGTAACCTAGCTGGAGGGATAAAATTGGAACTCCAGAGACTTGTCATTGGTTAGAATTATCAGACTTGGAGACTTGATGCTGGTGAGCTGTTGGACTTGGAGCTACAGAGTTTGTTGTTTTCCCTGGTTGTTTTCAATCTTGTATTGGTGGAATATATCTTTGCTATGCCCAATGCCATATTTTGCAGTGTGAATGTTTATTCTGTACCATTATGGGTTTGGGGAGATTTTTTTTTGGTATTGTGGCTCAATTAAAAGATCTTGGACTATGGATGTTTGAACATCATTGGGATTGATTAAAAAAAAAACAAACTGCAGTAAGCCATGTGTGGTGGTGCACGCCTTTAATCCCAGCACTTGGGAGGCAGAGGTAGGAGGATTGCTGTGAGTTCAAGGCCACCCTGAGACTACATAGTGAATTTCAGGTCAGCCTAACCTAGAGTAAGACCCTGCCTCATAAAAAAAACAAACAGGGCTGGAGAGATGGCTTAGCGGTTAAGCGCTTGCCTGTGAAGCCTAAGGACCCTGGTTCGGGGCTCGGTTCCCCAGGTCCCACGTTAGCCAGATGCACAAGGGGGCGCATGCATCTGGAGTTCGTTTGCAGAGGCTGGAAGCCCTGGCACGCCCATTCTCTCTCTCTCCCTCTATCTGTCTTTCTTTCTGTGCCTGTCGCTCTCAAATAAATTTTAAAAATTTAAAAAAAAAAACCTATAGTGCTGGGCATGGTGGCATACTTTAATCCCAGCACTTGGGTGGCAGAGGTAGGAGGGTCGCCATGAGTTTGAGGCCACCCTGAGACTACATAGAGAATTCCAGGTCAGCCTGGGCCAGAGTGATACCCTATCTCAAAAAAAAAAAAAAAAAAAAAAAAAAAAACAAAACAAACAAAAACCAAAACTATGGTGACTTTTTACAGTTGGACTGAATGTATTGCGTTTTCCATCATATGTGGTTATCAGTTTAGGGGGCCAGGGGTGGGATGAGCTCGTTTGAATCAAGTTACCCTATAAACTTAGGTGTTCTGAATGCTAGGTTCCCAGCTGATGGAGATTTGGGAATTATCGCTTCCTGGAGGGAGTGTATTTTGGGGGCAGGTTTATAGGTATTATAGCCAGCTTCCCCATGCCAGTGTTTGACACACTCTCCTGTTGTCCACCTGATGCTGGTGAGGAGGTGACGTCCACCCTCTTCTCATGCCATTGCTTCCCCTGCCATCATGGGGCCAAAGTAAACCTTTTCCCCTACAAGCTGCTCTTGGTTGGGTTATTTCTGCCAGCAATGTGAACCTGACTGCAACAAGAATCTTCATATTTTCAGTTTTCATATTTTCAGTTGAATAGCATAATGGAAGGTATTCATTCTTCCATTCCCTCAGTGGATAAATATGATATTTCTCCCACGTGCAAGGTAATTCCATACAACAGAAAAGAACAAGTGATGTTTCAACATATGTCAACATTTACAAAAAACAATCCATAATGTGTTTTAGGGAAAGAGGCAAATTAGGGTATAAGCAATAAAAATAATTATTACTGGAAGTTTCCATATGTAGTATATAATATAGCATAAGGGTAGATGGAATATTTAGGAAAAGTTTTCATGTGTGCCAAGGCATCCAGCCACTGCAAACAAAGTCCAGATGCATGCACCACCTTACATCTGGCTTAGGTGGGTCCTGGGGAATGGAATGAGGGTCATTAGGGTTTATACGCAATTGTCTTAACCACTGCGAAATCTATCAGCCCTCAGTTCCATTTTTAATAATAAAAATGCAATATCAAGGACTAGAGAAATGACTTAGCACTTAAGGCTTTACAGCCCCCTTTGAAAGCCTTTTAAATGATTTATTGTTTGTTTCTTTGTTTAAGACAGGGTCTCATGTAACCCAGGCTGGGCTTAATCTCATTATGTAGCCAAGGATGACAAACTTCTGATCTTCCTGCCTTCACCTCTGGAATGCTGGAATGACAGCCATGTATTACCATACCCAGGTTTCAGTACTGGTGATAAAACTCGGGGCTCTGTGAATGCTAGGAAAACAGTCTCATTGAACTGTAGTCCAAGCAGAAGAGACTTTTAAAAAGTATTTATTGTTCTTTTATTTATTTATTAGAGAGAAGGAGAGAGACACACAGACACAGAGAAAGAATGGGTGTGCCAGGGCCTCAAGGTACTGTAAACAAATTCCAGATGCATGTGCCACCTTGTGCATCTCGCTTATGTGGGATTGAACCTGGCTTCTCAGGCAAGCACTTTTTTTTTTTTTAAAGATGACAGACATTTTAGTAAATCAAGTCATATATAAAAACAATAGCAGGTAATAACTAACTTGCTTATTCTAGGAAGACATGGTTGGCTTAGCACTTGAAATCTCTGCTTTTGTAATGCACCACATGTCCGTACACACAATAAACGCTTTTGTTGCCTCATGATGTTCCATCAGCACTTGTTTCTTAGCATCAAGGCCAAGTGCCAACGTCAGCACCTCCTGTTCATACCTAACAGCATTTTTAGGCTACAGAACATATAACATGTCAGGCAAGCACTTTAACCATTAAGTCATCTCTCCAGTCCATTTTGAAAATATTTTATTATTTATTCATTTGCAAGCAGATAGAGAAAATATAGACAGAGAGAATGGGTGTGCCAAGGCTTCCAGCCACTGCAAACCAACTCCCTACGCATTTGCTACTCTGTGTATCTGGCTTCACGTGAGTACTGGGAAATTTAACCTGGGCCATTAGGCTTGCAGGCAAGTGCCTTAAATGCTGAGCTATCTCTAGCACAGAAGACTGTTTTCTTTTTTTTTCTCAAGGGAGGAGGTGGCAGTTTGATTCAGGTGTCCCCCATAAACTTAGGTGGCCTGGATGCTAGGTTCCCCAGCTGATGGCAATTGGAAATTAAGCCGCCTGGAAGCGGTGTATCATTGAGGGCGGGCTTATGGGCGTTATAGCCAGTTTCCTCTTGCCACTGTTTGGCACACTCTTCTGTTACTGTTGTGACTTATGTGGGTCAGGGGTTGATGTCCACCCTCTGCTCATGCCATCGTTTTCCCTGCCATCATGGGGCTTGCCCCTTGAGCCTATAAGCCAAAATCAACCTCTTTTTTCCCACAAGCTGCTCTTGGTGCGGTGATTTCTACCAGCAATTCAAATTTGACTGCGACAAGGGGTCTCCCTCTAGCCCAGGGTGACCTGAAATTCATTAGGTAGTCTCAGGCTGGCCTGGAACTCATAGCGATCCTCCTACCTTAGCATCCCAAATGCTGAGATTAAAGGCATGCACCACCATGCCCAGCCCAGGAGATTTTTAAATACTTCTTTAATTTTTTACTTGTTATTGATCTGTTTAGCAGTTCTATTCCCTTTTAGTCCATTTCTATTAGATTTTCCAATTTATTGTAGTTTGTTTTCAAAATAATCCCTAAGGAGGGTTGGAGAGATGGGTTAGTGGTTAAGGTGCTTGCCTGTGAAGCCTAAGGACCCATGTTCTACTCTCCAGATACCACATTAGCCAGACGTAGAAAGGTGAGGCAAGCGCAAAGTTTTACATGCCCACTAGGGGGCGCAAACGCCTGGTGTTCAATTGCAGCAGCAGAGGCCTTGGCATGCCAATTCTCTACCTCTCCCCCCCCCAAATAAAAAATAATAATCATCCCTGTGGATCCTCTGAATTTTAGTGGTATCCATTATAATAACCCCTCTCTGTCTCCAATTCCTTCACACATTTTCTGCATATGTATTTAAGGCAAGCAACTTTATTTTTTATTTATTTTTGTTCTTGGTTTTTCTTTTTCTTTTTTTTTCTTTTTTTGAGGTAGGGTCTCACTCTAGATCAGGCTGACCTGGGATTCACCATGTAGTCTAAGGGTGGCATTGAACTCACTGTGATCCTCCTACCTCTGCCTCCCGAGTGCTGGTATTAAAGGTGTGTGCCACCACACCTGGCTAAGGCAAGCAACTTTAAATGTGTTTGTTTTCCATAGAAAGCCAGCTATGACAGTATCTGCAAAAATCTGAACTGAGACCCACTTATATAGATTTGAATTTTTTTTATTTTCAGTCTTAGTACATACGCCTGACTGTGCTTTTTCAACAAGCTGCATGAGTGAGAAACTGGCCAGCCTAAACATGACATTAATCACTAACATATGGAGCTTTGAGGAGTCCTTTAAGTGTTTATGTATTACTGAAATAGAATAAGAGTTTATATTGTATCAGACAGCTTCAGGTTCACTGAGATGAACTTCCAGACCAGGCACAGTTATGGAGGAAGGGATTTATTGAAGCTTACAGATCCAGGGCAAGTTCCATAATGAACGAAGAAGCTGGCCTGCCTTCACAGGCCCAAGCAGACAGAGAGAGTAGCACACAAGCCTAAAAAAGTCAAAAGGCACACAGCACACTTCAGGAACTCCAGCTAGGCACACTTTGCATATCTTTAGATTGAAATCTGAAACCCACCACCACACCTTAAGATCACCCAGTGACATTGCCTCCAGCAAGGTAGCCAGCAGATGCAAACTACAAACAATAAAGAACTGAGTCTATTGGGGGCCATCTCTTCAAACCACCACATATATTATAAAGCTGAGAATGTTTCTTGCTCTTTAGTAGCAGGCCCACCAACCAATAGTGTCAAGTAGTACCACTAACCAATACATTAATATTTTATGTGTGTAGAAAAAAGATACTTTAGAAATATTCTTATACATTTGTGAGGGGAAAGAGAAAGATGGGGGAGAGAGAGAAAATATGAATAAATACAAGTCTCTTGCCACTATAAATTAGCTCCAGACACATATGCCACTTTGTGCATCTGGCTTTATGTGGGTATTGGGGATTCAAACCAAGGCTGGCAGTCTTTGCAAGCAAGCACTTTTAACCACTGAGCTATCTCATCAGCCCATAATAAGGTAGTTTTGACATTAGTTTTGTTATATATAAACAGAATGAATAGATGACCTCTTGTTTCAAGAGAATAAGTACATAAAAGATTCAATTAGATTCTTCCAGGGTAGAAGAGAACATGAAGGCAGATCTTCACTTTGCAACCATCATCTGTATTGCTGATTGCCTGTCGTCTACGATCTCTGCTCCTCCGATCATTTCATCAACTTCACTTGTTAGCTTTGGTCTTGTTTGCAATGACATGACACAGCTCTCTGTCCTGACGTAACCATCTCCATCCTTGTCAGAGACCTGGAACACTTCACAGATGTCTTCCTTACTGTCTCTATCTTCAGTGTTTGTAGCCATCAATGTCAAAAATCTCTGGAAAGGTCAAGGTTCCATCCACTTTATTGATGTTATCTTGCAATTAAGCTTCTGTTGGGTTTTTATCAAGGGGCCTCAAAACAGTTCCAGGTTCCTTTGTGGTGATGGGGCCATCACCATCACCAGTGAATGGAGAGAAAGCTTCCTTGGTGTTGCAGACAGCTCCACAGTTTGCTGGGATGAACATCCAAACCAGAAACAGCTTATGGGAGGAAGGGATTTATTTCAAGCTTACAGATCCATGGGAAGTTCCATCAAATGGAAGAAGAAGCTGGATCCCATTCATAAAGCCAAGCAGAGAGACCACCAAACAGCCAGCACCACAAGCAAGCAGAGAAAGAGCTCAAAACCTCTGCATACCTATAGGCTGGATTTAGAGTCACCCCCAGAGATATACCCCCTATAGCAGGAGTCTGCCTGCTAGGGGCTGAAGCTGAAAACACCAGAGTCTATGGGGACCAGCCACACGTGGATTCAGCCATGTGTCCTTCAGTCAGGTGATCAGCCAGGGTGCAAGTGAAGGGAAGGAGATAGGAGGGAGTGAAGGTTGCTGTGACAGCCGGGTGCCTGGGCTGCTGCTGCTGGGAAGGCAGGAGTTGTGCTGTGTCAGCACAGCAAAGGACTCCATGGCCTCCTCCATCTTGCATCTTACATGTCTTCAAAAGCAGTTCCAGGTTGACGATGCTGCCAAGTTCAACTGCCAGCTTAAGATTCAGGCTGGCCCCTCCAGCAATAGCTGTGGTTGCCTCTGTCTGCCTAGGCAGCTGTTTTCAGAAGGGAATTACTTCAGTGGCATTGTCTGTTTAGGTGCTCTCTCTCTCTCTCTCTCTCTCTCTCTCTCTCTCTCTCTCTCTCTTCTTTATTTTTTCTTCTATCTTTTATTATTTGCAATCAGACACACAGAGAGAAAGAGAGGGAGAATGGGCACACCAGGGCCTCTAGCCAACGGAAAGGAACTCCAGATGCATGTACTACTTTGTACATTTGGCTTTACATGGGTACTGTGGGTAGTGGGGAATCAAACCCAAGTCACTAGGCTTTGCTGGCAAGTGTCTTAACGTCTGAGCCATCTCTCCAGCCCCTAGGCTCTCTTCCTTTAACTGGAGTGGTAGTCTCAAGACACAGGCACAAGGCAGCTAGATTCATGGCCACAGTATCATAAATGGCCTCTAGCCCAGTTCCTGATAAGAGTCCCCTTTGAAATTTGCATTTCCCTTGGCATTCTTGTTCTCCCAAGCTCATCAGAATGGCCCATTAAGCTCTGCTTACAGTATTCATGGGCTTTTCTAGCCCAAAGTCCCAAACTCCATATTCCTTCCAAAAACCACTTCCGAAGTCCTGTGAGCCACATAGTCAGGTTTATCACAGCAATGACCCCACTTCTTGGCACCGGTTTTCTGTGTCAATTTCTTTACTCATTGCTGGGACAAAATGCTTCATTAGAAGCAACCTAAGGAAGGAAAGGGTTTATTCTGGCTTACAGTTCTAAGGGTACTGGCCATTATGTGGGGAAGACAAGAGAGCAGGCACTTGAGGAAGCTGGCCACATTCAGAGACTGATGACTGCTGATGCTCCACTAGATTTCCCCTTTTTTAATTTTAATTTTTTACATTTAGACATTTTCAAACATGTACATAATGTATTTTCTCTAATTCCTCCCACCCCAAATACTCTTTCTTATCCCTCACCTTCTCATAAATATCCTTATTCTCCTGCAACTTATTTTCATGGCGTCTCAAGGAAATATTTTTTTATTTATTTATAAAGAGACAGATAGGCACACTCATGTAGAGGCACAAAGAGAGACAGAGAGAATGGGCATGCCAGTGCCCAGTTCAACTGCAAATAAACTCCAGACACAAGTGCCACTTTGTGCATCTAGCTTTATGTGGGTACTGGGGAACTCAAGTTGTCAGGCTTTGCAAGCAAGTGCTTTTAAGCACTGAGCAATCATCTCCCTATCCCTTGCCTTTTCCCCTACTGACTTAAGTTAGGGTTGTTTGAATGATCATTGGTGGAACACCATTGAGCATGGAATGGGCAACTCTCAGTGGCTACACCACTGGTGTGCCTGACTCCCCTCTTAGCTACCATGAGGTGCCATTAGCTTCTGGGGGAGGTGTGGGACCTTACACATCCTTTCCCTGTGGATGAGGATTGACAGGCTCACTCATGCGCAGGAAACCACAGCTGCTATAAGTCATGAGTGCAATGGCTACTTGGCATGGATCCATAAGGCAGCACTAATTTCACAGCCTCCTTCCCTTCCTGCTCTTACATTCTCCCTGCCTTATTTTCCATGAGGGCCCCTGAGCCTTGGAGGGGAGGGGTAGGTGTCCTGTTTGAGGCTTGAGAACATTGTAGCCAAGTATGCTCAGCTATTTCTCTGCATCTCTGTATTGACCACCGGCCATTGTAGTTAGAAAATTCTGTGATCAAGGCTTCAAGCCATACTCACCTATGGGAACAAATGCAGATATTTAGAAGGCAGTTTAACATGCTGTCCATCTAGCACAGCCACCGTAGTAAGTTCCCCTCTAGCGCCTGTGTCCCTAGCCATATGCTTTGGGCCAGGTTTACACTCCCAGACAAGAAATTGCTCCTCTGAAGCCGACCTCAACTCCAATCAGAGAGCAGTGAGTGCCTATAGCATTCATGCCACTCTGGCCCTAGCGGGCCTGTCCTGCATGGCAGATTAGCTGTGAAACACACAGGGCCCACAGCTGCACAGGACTTTGACATCTTCTCCCCCAGCAGCTTGCATAACACCTTCTAGCACAAAGAACGGCTTTCTTCTGTCTATTCAGCCAGGGGAATGAAGTCACTCTCGGTTAAGGTGGATCTCCCCATCTCAATTAACGACATGGAGGTCATTCCTTATGCGTGTGTTCAGAGGCTGGCACAGTCTAGATAATCTCTCACAGGTGTGCCCACACGTTCCTTCCTAGGCGACCCTAGATCCTGTCAAGTTGACAACAACTATAATTCACTGTTGTCACATTTCTGCTTATTGGAGGTCAGGAGTCAGGCGTATCCTCTTGGGGGTCTATTACGGTGTGTCACCTACAGGCTCGTGGGCTGGACACTTGCTTTCCAGTTGGGGTGCTATTGTAAGAGGTTCTGGGAATTTTCGCAGGTGGGGCCTAGCTGGAGGAAGCAGGTCACTCGAGGCAGGTGTTGGGGGCTGTATTCTGCCCTGCCCCTTCTCTCCTCTCTCACTCTGTATCCTTCCCACCATGCTCCCTTTTGCCAGACATACTGTCATGGCAACAAGAGAGTTAACTGAAGCAGGCCATTAATCAACCTAAGCATATTTTTAATTTAAAAAAATCTATCTTTTAGAATACCTTCCAGCCTCATGAATGTAGCTCTGTTTGCACAATGGTACTTGATCCACTTTCTCAGAGACTAGATCTGTCTCCTCTCTGACTACGAGTGTGGGATTTGAATGATAATTTGGAATACTATGAGTTTTTTTCTGAAGGTGACCAGCAGGGAAAGAAAGGAACTGTTCCCATTTTCTGCAGAAAGCTTTCCTGTGTGTTTGATTATGAGTGGGTCTGTGTCTCTTCTTCCCGTGGGTCCCCGCTGCTCCCATCCCCTCTGTTTCTCCAGGGCAGGGGGCTCCCCAGGATCCCCTGTCCCAGGGCAACTTCCCACTTCCTGAAAGGAGACAATATCACACCTGGATCATGTAACCTGATAGTTTGTGGACTAGGCTGTCATAAGTCAGGGTTTTTTGCTAAGCAACTATAACAAAAACGTTACACATTTTCCTCAAGATTAAAAGCTAGAACCACACTAATTCTGAGCACCATCATATGGGAAAGTGCCTACCATAACTGGGTTGGACAGAACACCATACCACCCATGAATGTTGTGAATTAGACCCCAGGAGTGCCAGAGGAAGAGTTTTAGCACCATCTATGGAAGGGTTCATACAGTCCCAGAAAAGGGCACAAGTGCAGGCCATGTGATGGTTTGAACATACAATGTCCCCCATAGCCTCAAGATTTTGTGATGAAGCCTCCTTAGTCCCTAGCTGATGGAGCCTTTGTGAGGTGGAGTCTTGCTTGGAGGCAGTCTATTTCTGGGGTGGACCATGAGGTTTCCTTACCCAGTGCTGAGAGCTAACTCACTCTGAGACTACTTCCTTCCTGCTGCTGTGGCAAGATGTAATAATACCCCAGCTGTCTTACCTGCCATGCTTTCCCACCTTGATGCAACTCCCCCTCAAAGCTATAGCTGAAATCAAGCCTTTCCTTCCAATAGCTGCTTCTGGTCAAGTATCTTGTACCTGCGACAAGAAAGTGAGTGTTATAGTCAGGGTGTTTCCAATAGCCCTATGCTGCTCCTAGAGGGTTTACTGCATAGCTTGCTAGGCCCCACTCTAAAGATTCAGATTCATAAGCCAGACGTGGTGGCGCACGCTTTTAATCCCAGCATTTGGGAGGCAGAGGTAGGAGAATCACTGCGAGTTCGAGGCCACCCTGAGACTACAGAGTGAATTCCAAGTCAGTCTGAGCTAGATTGAGACCCTACCTTGAAAAAAAAAAACAACAACCCAAGATTTAAAATCACTTGGTTTGGGAGAGTTTGCATTTTAAAAATATATTTTATTTACTTATTTTGAGAGAGGGGCAGAGACAGAGAGAGAGAGAGAGAGAGAGAGAGAGAGAGAGAGAGAGAGGGAGAGGGAGAGAATGGGCACACCAGGGCCTCCAGTCACTGCAAATGAGCTCCAGACGCATGCATCACCCTGTGCATCTGGCTTACATGGGTACTGGGGAATTGAACTTGGGTCGTTAGGCTGTGTAGGCAGGCACCTTATCCACTAAGCCATCTCTCCAGCCCAGAACTGACATTTTCATATGTTCCCAGGAGTAGCCCTTGTCCAAGGACTCCATTTTGAAGACTACTGGCCTTAAACTGGTGCATTGGAATCTGCCCAGAAAGCTCTATTCATGATGAGAAATGGTCCTCACACAATAGCAAACAATGGCTTTTTTTCTAGGCAGTCAGCCAGGGACAGAGTGCAAAGGAGAACACGGATACCACCTTGCCTGCCTGGGCAGGACTGGGCCCCACGTCTGACCCAGGGTCGGCCAAGATGGCTGCCAGCCACGCTCCCGGGCAGCAGCTTCAGGCTTCTTCCTCAGCTCAGCACACCTGGGTGGGCTGGCCCCTCCTGACTCAGCCTCTTCATCCACCAGCCAATCAGGTCTCTCCCTCACACACACGTGAGTCTGATGACGAGGCTAATTGGATGCTTAATGTGAAAATGGGCCTGGCCACATGTGTAACTCTGGCGGTCCCTTTTCATTCCCCTGGCTCCCGACAGCTTTCCTGGTCCTTGCTTCTGTGTGGGCAATTTCCCGCTGGCTACTACCTTATCTTTTAGTCTTCTCTCACCTCCTATGTGAGCTTGAGGGTGAAGGGGATCTCGGGCTCTCATGCTTTGGCGGGGATGGGGTGTGTGTGTGTGTTCCATCTCCCTTCCATCTTTCCAGCTGGGCAAGGGGGAGAATTCCCTTCTCGCTTAGGTCAGCTGGTCTTCCCTGTGGATCCATATTCTCCCAAAATGAAACTCATAATTTGCAATGTACTTTTCTCCAGCTCTGTTTTGACAGTTCTTTGTTGATTCAGATAAGAACCCCCAAATTGGGGTCCTTTGACCTGGGATCTCCTGCATCTTTATAGAATTTCATCTCTTCATGGGCCCCCAAATCCTGCTTCCATGGGCTGGAAAATGCTGGCCAAAATTGAGGAGGGAGCATTGGAACCCCCAGGTGGGGGAAGAGTAAGACTGTGTGTATGTGTAACCTCGTCAGAATGGAGCCAGGGGAGAGCTTGTGAAGCCCTTTAAAAAAATATTTTACTGTGTTTATTTTTTATTTTATTTATTTGCAAGCAGACAGAGAGACACACACCCCCGCAAAGAGAGAGAGAGGGAGGGAGAGAGGGCACATACGCCAGGGCCTCCAGCCACTGCAAACAAACTCCAGATACATGTGCCGCTTTGCCCATCTGGCTTTACTACTGGGGAATAGAACTTTGGTTGTTAGGTTTTGCAGGCAAGTGCTTTAACCGCTGAGCCATCTCTCCGGTCCCTGAAGTCCTTCTTGGTGACCTCATGTCCTTTGCGGCAGCTACCTGGGACGCTCAAGCAAATGGGGAAGTCTCCGGAAGGTCTGGGAGGTCAGCAGTGAGGAGCTGGGGTTTGACCTTTGTCATAAAGTGTCTATAAAAGCTAAGCTAGGGCTGGAGAGATGGCTTAGCGGTTAAGCGCTTGCCTGTGAAGCCTAAGGACCCCGGTTCGAGGCTCGGTTCCCCAGGTCCCACGTTAGCCAGATGCACAAGGGGGCGCACGCGTCTGGAGTTCGTTTGCAGAGGCTGGAAGCCCTGGCGCGCCCATTCTCTCTCTCTCCCTCTATCTGTCTTTCTCTCTGTGTCTGTCGCTCTCAAATAAATTAATTAATTAATTTAAAAAAAAAAAAAAAGCTAAGCTAGTCAAGGGCGAGGAACTTTTGATCCAAAAGAACGGCTGTCCAAAGGGTTCTTGGCCTGGTCCTAGGACACGCATTTGGCAAATATAAGTGGTGGGCTCGCACTCGGGTGCACATTCTCTGGCACCACCAGTCCTAGAAGGTTAGGCAGTCCCAGAGGGCAGAGGAGGAGCAGAGACAGGTGAGCTGAGGGATCTGACATTTGTTAACTCCTTTCTGGGCATGGCCTGTGCGGGGCAGGACTTCCCTGCAGAACCAGCTCAGCGAGGCAGCTGCTGAGTGACGCGTGCGCTCTGCGTTGGCGCCATCTGCTGGACAAGAGGGGCACTGGCGGGTTCCCAGGTGTGGGCTCTCAGGCTGCCAAACGTTCTTCAAATGGGGAAAAATAACGGGGCGATGCTAAAAATACCAACTCGGGAGAACTTAACCTCCTGTGTTTGCGCCTTGGCAGTTTTGGCACGGCAGATTCAGGATGTGAGGGGTTGACAGCGGTAACTCACTGGTCCTAGAGGCCAGAGGGAAGGGAAGTGGGCAGGGTTTGGGGGGGCTGAGGCGCTGATCTCTGACCCGGGCTGGGAAAGGCCATGCTGGGCGGTCAGCTGGGTGGCCTGCCCCTGCGCCGTGTCCTAGGAACCCCCGTGAACGGCACGGCAGGGAGTGCGCGTGGGAGGTGAGCCGGGAAGTTTGACCCTCCATCACAGCTCGCTGCTTTGCCAAGGGAATAATATGCAAAGGGGGCTCAGGTCGGCAGGAAGACCGCGTTCCAGACTCGACAAGAAGCTCCCTATTGCGCACCTAACTCCAGAGTCAATTTCCACATACTGAATGATAGCACCAACAAGGGACCTATGGTGGTCCAGGAATTGTTTCCATAGCTGTCTGTGTACTTGTTTCCCATCTGCATTGTGCTGACACGAGGTGACGACAGTTCCATCCTCCAGTTTATGGAGAGACAGTCATCTGTAACAACAACAACACCAACAACAACAACAAAAAAGAGGCCGGAGAGATGGCTTAGTGGTTAAGGCACTTGCCTATGAGGCCTTAGGACCAATGTTTGATTCCCCAGATCCCACGTAAGCCAGATGCACAAGGTGCATGCATCAGGTTGCACATGCACAGTAGGTGGCACATGCATCTGGGGTCCTAGTACAGTGGCTGGAGGCCCTGGCGTGCCAATTGTCTCTCTCTCACCCTCATTCGCTCTCTCATAAAAATGTGGAACTATAAAGGTTTATCAGAAAATAGGGATGGGAGCTAGGGTTGGGGGTTAGGGCTCAGGTTAGGGATCAGAGTTTAGGCTATTGCTGAATTACTTGGTTATCCACCAGAAATCAATGTAGGGCCCTTTTGCTGAGGCACCACACGCTGCAGTTTCTGGACTTTGAAAAAGTCAAGCTGAAGCTGGGCATGGGCGTGGTGGCGCACACCTCTAATCCCGGTACTCAGGAGGCAGAACTAGGAGGATCTCCGTGAGTTTGAGACTAGCCTGGGACCACAGTGTGAGTGCCAGGTCATCGTGGGCTAGAATGGGACTCTACCTAAAAAAAATGTGAAAAGAGAAGGACAAATCAAACTGTAACTGGGTTGAAGCAATCTACCTGCTAGCTAGCTGCCACAAGGCTGGAAAGCACTATGCTGGCCGCGGGGGGGATAAAAGTCATCAACAGTCTTAACAAGCAGTGGATTCTGCAAGTTACACAAATCAACTAGCTAGGCAAGGTGTACCCACTGGTGCCATGGTGGCACATAAGTTATGAGGGTAATCAACCGATTGGATTTGAGGCCCTCTCAGAGGGAAGGAACTCATGTCTGGTACTGAGAATTGAGCCAAAAGCCTATGTCTTGGAAAGTCATAGGCTCTAGAAGTTCTTTGGCTGAATAGAGACATTATACCCATCATAAGGCCTCTTAAGCCTCTGCAATGTATGCAAGTATGCCCTTTGATTAATGCTATTCTCGCTGTTGGTTTGTAAAGCTTCTTTTTAACATATGGTGGTGAATCCTGGGGAGACACAAGGTCCATCAGGATGGTGAGAAGAAAAGAAAATCCAGTGGTTAGCCTTGGACAGATCCTCTGTATCACACCTGCCAAGGCCCAGGACATACAGCAGAGGAGGTGGTGGGAAGAACGTGAGTGCTGCTCTCACGGTTGTCTATGGAGATGGCCGGAGACTCTGAGGCGACTCTAAAGTCAACAGAGCTGAAAATACGAGGCTGTGGAGAGCTCAGCACTAAACGAGACATCTTTGTCATGCCCTCCTAGGCTTACAGAACATTATGGAAGAGAAAGTGGAAAGAATGTAAGAGCCACAGCGTAGAAAGGAGTGCTTTGAGGCACTGCCCTCCCGACATGACTCCACAGTGGTTGATGGTACCCCCATAAAACCTGCACTGGTCTGAGCCCACGAACATTTTGACATGGAGGGTGGAGGAAGACAAAAAGAATGAGACATCAAAACAGAGGAAGGACTATTTGGAAAAATGAGGGTTCTTAGTGGAATAAGGGTGGGGGAGAGGAACAAATGAGGGTAATGTGATGGGAATGAGATCAAATGATGGTATCTTTGTGTACTAAAAGTCTCAATATTTTTTTTTTAATTTTTTGAGGTGGGGTCTCACTCTAGCCAGGCTGACCTGGAATTCCCTATGTAGTCTCACGATGATCCTCCTACTTCTGCCTCCCAAGTGGTGGAATTAAAGGTGTGTACCACCACACCTGGCTCAACAACAAAAAATTTTTTAAGAGGAATGCAATCAAATTATGGTATGTTTCTGTATTAAGGTTCTCAAAAAATTTTTTTTAAGGGATGGGGTTATGGTTCAGTGGTTAAAGGTGCTGGCTTGCAAAGCCTGCTGGCCTAGGTGTGATTCTCTGGCAGTCCATATAAACCCATATGGGCATTTGTTTGCA
Source organism: Jaculus jaculus (assembly GCF_020740685.1). NCBI lineage: Eukaryota > Metazoa > Chordata > Mammalia > Rodentia > Dipodidae > Jaculus > Jaculus jaculus. The sequence goes on along the minus strand of NC_059118.1, from coordinate 29,293,208 downwards.
GTGGAAAGAGACTCTCATGCACATGCACCCATGTGCCCACATGTCTCCATTTACATATACATGTGATAATATGTATTTGATATACATATTATAATATTTTGAATTATGTCTAACTTTTATCATTTGTTGTAATTTATTTTCTTATTAGGATTCATGGGTTGGGAAGATGGCTCAGTGTCTAAAGGCCCTTGCTTGCAAAGCCTGACAAAGCCTGACACCCAGGTTTGAGTCACCAGTTCCCACATAAAACCAGATGCACAAAGTGGCACCTGTGTCTGGGGTTTGTTTGCAGTGGCAGGTGGTCCTGGTGTGCCCATATTCTCTCTTTCTTTTTTTCTCTTAAGTAAAATAAATAAAAATATTAAAAAATAAAATAGCTAGTTATAAGAAAATATTAGGGGTTAGAGTTAGTGTTCAGGCTAGGGTTAAGGTTGGAGTTGACGCTAAGGTTCTAACCTCTAGGGTGACGAGTAGTTTTAGAGGGCCAGGGTTCAGGGTTCAAAAGTTTAAGGTGAGATTCAGGGGTTGAGGGCTAAGTCTAGTGTTAGAGATAAGGTTAGGGTTAATTGTAGGGTAAAGGTTAAGGCAAATGGTTAGATTCATTTATTTAAGGTCTAAGGTGTCAGTGATGGTTTATGGATTATTTTCAGTCTTAGTCATTAGGTCATATGATCAGGGTCTTTTAAATATTTCATTTGTTTATTTATTTGAGAGAGAGTAAGAGGCATAGAGAGAAAGAGAGAGAGAGAATTGGTGCACCAGGGCCTCTACCATTGCAATGGAACTCCAGATGCATGGGCCACCTTGTGCATCTGGCTTTATGTGGGCACTGGAAAATCAAACATGGGTCCTTAGGTTTTTCAGGCAACTGCCTTAACTGCTGAGCCATCTCTCCTGCCCTGTCAGTGTCTTAAAGTTGGCATCTTGGTGTCATAAGGTCATGGAGCTTCAGAGGGTCATGGGGTCATGTGGACTTGGAATCATGGTAACATTGGGCCACTGGTTCATAAAATAGTGGCTTCATGTGTCATGGGGCCATGCGGTTATACAAAGAGTAGTTAGAGGTTGCCTTCAGAGATAATGCATAAAGGTTATGATAGGTCAGGATTAGGTACAGGGTCTGAGTTAGGGTTAGAGTCTGAGGGTTGGTGTTTGAAGTATATAGTTCAAGAGTGGGCTTGAGGGGCAGTGTTAAAGGGTTTAAGCTGAGAGGTTAGGGTGAGGGTTTATGTCAGGGTCACTGATAAAGGGTTCAATATCATCAAGCCATTGAGTGATGGAGTCATGGTATCATGGGCAGAATCTCTGAAAGCCCACCACCATCCACACTGATCAAGTGCCAGTTGGTCTCAGGAGTTAGCAGCTAAAAGGATACAAAAAAAAAAAAAGAAAGAAAAACATTTCATAGCTTGTAGCGCCCATTCTCTCTCCCTTCCTCCCTCCCTCTCTCTTTCTCTTTCAAATAAATAAAGGGGATGGAGAGATGGCTTAGTGGTTAGGCTCTTGCCTGTGAAGCCTAAGGACTCTGGATTGAGGCTTGATTCCCAGGACCCACATAAGCCAGATGCATAAGGTAGCACATGAATCTGGAGTTCATTTGCAGTGGCTGGAGGCCCTAGTGTGTCCATTCTCTCTGCCTCTTTCTCTGTCTGTTGCTCCAAATAAATAAATCAAAATAAATAAATAAAAATAATAAAATAAAAAGAAGTCAAACCAGAATGTGATAATGGAATTTAATAAAAAAATAAAAATCCTGGACTAGAGAGATGGTGTAGTGGTTAAGCACTTGCCTGTGAAGCCTAAGGACCCCGGTTCGAGGCTCAATACCCCAGGACCCATATTAGTCAGATGCACATGGGGCACACATGTCTGGAGTTCATTTGCAGTGGCTAGAAGCCCTGGCACTCCCATTCTCTCTCTCGCTCTCTATCCGCCTCTTTCTCTCTCTGTCACTCTCAAATAAATAAATAAACATCTTTAAAAATAAATAAATAAAAATCCTGAAGCAAAGCAAATTGAAATGAAGCTGGAAATAAAAAAAAATACAATAATTCAAATAAAAATATCTCCATAGAAAGCCACACCAGTTGAGTAGAACAAGTGGAAGGCAGAATACCAGTACCTTGAAGACAAGGTAGAGAAATTGTATCAGCTAGTCAAAACCAAAGAGTATTTTAAAAAGAACATATGGGAATGTCAGGGGAAGAGATTGAGTAAAGGAAAGGTGGAGGGAGGGCTAATCGAAATCTAAGAGGACATAAATAAATCATATGGAATCCTCTGGTTTTGGACAATAGAACACTCAGGAGCCATAGATTGTTGCTAGAAAATTTTCAGTGCCAGGGATGGGATACCTTCCAGTGAGTTGTTGGCCAGGAAGGTCCCTGATGCCCCCAAAACATTACAGTCCATTGCCAAGGCCCTTGGTGTCCCACCAGGAATAGATGGTAAGACCCTATTGCTGAAGACTCCACATACTTGGGCTGCAAGGCCACTGAGAAATCCTGCTAGAACTGAGCTGATAACCTCTTCCATGTAGACCAGCTGACAGAAAGCTGGAAGCCATTCTGCATGCAGTTCAATGGGAGAAAGAGATACCACCAGTGAAGATACTCAACAATGGACACTGCAAGCCTTATATTTGGCCACCAGGCCAAATGAGCCAACAGGTACAATAGTGACCCATCTGTCATGGTGGAAACCAACTGCCCTCTAATTGCACTGGAGGCCCACTCCATGGGAGGGAATACATCCCTGATACTGAAAACTTAAAACAGGGGTAGTCATGAGCCCTAGGTGTGTAATGTCTGCTGCTGTCTGGCTAAATGTATATACTATGCTCATCAAACTGCCCAGTAAGCACTTCTCTTAATGTTAATACCCTTATATTAATGCAACTCTCACTTTTGGTAGAGAATCTTCTCTTTTCAGATGGCAGTGATCCTGGGACGACCCAGGAGGTATCATGGTGCTGGAAACAAGTGACCGGTGTGCTCAGTACTGTAATATCTCTATCACACCTTCCATGGCTCAGGGCCTAATGTGGAAGAGGTAGGAGAAAGAACGTAAGAGCCAAAGGAAGAGTAGGACTTCTTACAATGTACTCCTCCAGACATAAAATGGACTAGATATCCATGACCTCACAGTGCCTGACACTACCTACACAAGACCATCATAATAGGAGGAAAAGATCATGACATCAAAATAAAAGAGATACTGATTGAGAGGGGAGGGGATATGATGGAGAATGGAGTTTCAAAGGGGAAAGTGGGGGGAAGGAGGGGATTACCATGGAATATTTTTTATAATCATGGAAGTTGTTAATAATAAATAAATAAACAAATAAACATATGAACAGAACACAAGAGATATTTGTGACACCATAAAAGCCCAAATCTACAAATACAGAGCATGTAAGGAGAAGAATTTTAGGCCCAAGTTATGGAAAATATTTTCAATAAAATAATAGAAAAAAATTCCCCAAAGCTAGGGAACAGGGTGCCCATTCAGGTGCAAGAGGCATACAAAGCACCCAATAGGGCTAGAGAGATGGCTTAGTGGTTAAGGCATTTGCCTGAAAAGCCAAAGGACCCAGGTTCAACTCCCCAGGAGCCATGTAAGCCAAATGTGCAAGGGGGTGCATGTGCCTGGAGTTCGTTTGCAGCGGCTGGAGTCCTTGAGCATCCATTCTCTATCTGCCTCTTTCTCTCTCTTTCAAATTAATAAATACAAATAAAAAATAGGGCTGGAGAGATTGCTTAGCAGTTAAAGCGTTTTCCTGCAAAGCCAAATGATCCTGGTTCAACTCCCCAGGACCCATGTAAGCCAGGTACACAAGGGGATACATGCATGTGGAGTTTGTTTGCAGTGGCTGGAAGGCCTGATGTGGCCATTCTGTATCTGCCTCTTTCTTTCTCCTTCTCTCTCTCAAATAAACAAATGAAAAAAAAAAAAAACACTCAATAGGCAGAGCAGAAAAGAAACTCCACACATAGTCTTTAGTCAAAACACTAAATATACAGAACAAAGAAAGGGTATTAAAAGCTGCACAAAAGAAACATCAATTCACATATAAAGGGAAGTCCAACAAAATAACAGCCAAATTTCCTTGGAAACTCTAAAAACCAAAAGGGCATGGAATGATGTGTTTCAGGTATTTAGTGAAAGACCACAGCTGCCACTCAAACTATTACTCACAGCCAAATGATCTCTCATAATCGAAGAAAGAAAACATTTCTGTGACAAAAGCAGGCCAAAGAATTTTTTTAAAATTTTTATTAGCATTTTTCATGATTATAAAAAAAATCCCATGTTAATTCCCTCCCCCACACACACTTTCTCCTTTGAAATTCCATTCTCCATCATATTACCTCCCCATCACAATCATTGTACTTACATATATACAATATCAACCTATTAAGTACCCTCCTCCCTTCCTTTCTCTTCCCTTTATGTCTCCTTTCTAACAGGCCAAAGAATTTATGACAATTAAGCCAGTTCTACAATGGCTGCTGAATGGAATACTTTCCATTGAAGAGAGGAATAAACACAGTTAAGAGGTTGCATGAGAAAATTAATAATTAATGCTAGAATAGTTACTGAACAAATGAAAACTAAGGAAATGCCAAATATTACAAAACCGTCAATATGACAGGCATTAAACTCACTGTATTTTTCTTTTCAAGGTAGGGTCTCTCTCTACGCCAGGCTGATCTGGAATTCACTATGTAGACTCAGGCTGGCCTTGAACTCACAGTGATCCTCCGACCTAGGCCTCCAGGGTGCTGGGATTAAAGTCTTCTGCCACCATGCCCAGCTAACTCACAGTTTTCAATAATAACTCTGAATACTAATGGTATCAATTAAGCAAATTAAAAGACACAGACTAGATGTGGATTGGGATGGATCAGAAAACAGGATTAATCTTTTTGATGTCTTTAAGAAAATCACCTCACCATCAAAGATGGTGTAAGGATGGAAAACGATATTCTAAGTATATGGAACCAGGAAATAAGCAGGTGTTGCTATTCTAATCTCTGACAACATAGACTTCAAACCAAAATTAATCAGAACAAATAAAGAAGGTTACTTCATGCTTATCAAGGGAACAAACCATCAAAAGAACATTATAACTCTAAACATACAGGCACAAAACAAAGGTGCGTCCAATTTCATAAAGCAAGTTCTACTAGATATAAAATCAGAGATAAATTCTAACATAGTAGATGATTCAAGACAAGACTATCACCAACAGATCATTGTGACAAAAAATAAGCAGAGAAGCAGTAGAATTACATGTTACTATAGATCAAGTGGACTTAATAGATATCTACCAGAACATTCTATCCAAACACTACAGAATGCACCTTTCTTTCACCTATCCATGAAAATTTCCCTAAAATAGACCACATATTAGGACACAAGGCAGATTTCAGAATGAATAAGAAAATTAAAATAACTCTTTGAATTCTATCTGACCACAATGCAATAAAGCTAGAAATAAACAAGAAAAACTTCAGAAAGCACATAAATTCATGGAGATTAAATAGCACACTATTGAATAATGCATGCGTCATTGAAGAAATCAAGAATGAAATTTAAGTTTCTAGAATTAAGCCAGGCACAGTGGTACACACCTTTAATCCCAGCACTTGGGAGGCAGAGTTAAGAGGATTAACTGTGAGTTCAAGGCCACCCTGAGACTACATAGTGAATTCCAGGTCAGCCTGGGCCACAGTGAGACCCTGCCTCGAAAAAACAAAAACAAAAAAAGTTTCTAGAATTGAAAGAAAATGAAAATACAATATACCAAAAATATGAGATATGATAATGGCAGTTCCATGAGGGAAATTAATATGAGTTATGATGAAGGCAGTCCTATGAGGGGAAGTCATAGCTCTAAGTTCTGGCATTACAAAAACAGAGATGTCGAATCCATAGCATACTGATGCACCTGAAGGCCTTAGAAAACCAAGAAGCCCAAAGACAAAAAGAAGTAATTGAAATCAGGGCAGAAATCAATAAAATAGAAATGAAGAAAGAAAACAATAAGAAGAATCAGTGAAGCAAAGAGTTGGTTCTTTAAAAAGATAAGCAAGATTGACAAACCACTAGCCAAATTAACCAAAAGAAAGAGAGAAGACTCAAATTAATAAAAGTAGAGATGAAAAGGGGGACATTTAAATAGATATCAATGAAATCAAGAAAATAATAAGGGCATACTTTAAAAGCCTATGTTCCACAAAATTGGAAAATCTAAAAAAAAAAAGGAGGAGGAATTTCTGGAAGCATATGGCCTACCAAGGTTAAAGTGAGATAAGATTTTTAGAAGATGTAAACAAGGCTGGAGATTGCCTAGTCATTTATGTGCTTGCCTGCAAAGCCAAAGGACCCAGGTTGTTTGCTCCAGAACCCACTTAAGGCAGATGTACAAGGTGGCTTATATGTCTGGAGCTCATTTGCAGTGGCTGGAGACTCTGCTGTGCCCATTTTCATTCTCTCTCTCTCTGTTTCTCTCTTTCAAATAAAATAAAATATTGCTTTAAATATATAAACATATCTATAACAAGGAATGAGTTCAAAACAGTAAAAAAAATCCCCCAGCCTGCCCCCCCACCCAAAAAAAAAAAGGAAAAAAAGTTCAGGTCCACATAGGTTGATTACAGAAGTTCACCAGGCCTTTAAAGAACTGAAACCAATGCTTCTCAAATTATTTCATATATTAGAAAAGGAAGGAATGCTCCCTAGCTTCTTTTACAAAGCCAGCATTATAGCAATAGCAAAACTAGATAAAGACACAGCAAAAAATACAACTATAGATCAAAATCCCTTATGAACATAGATCTAAAAATTCTCCATAAAATACTTTCAAACAAAATTCAAGAACATATCAGAAAGATCATCCACGTCAATCAAGTTGGAGTCATCCCAGAGATGCAGGGATGGTTCAACAAATGTAAATAATGCCGGGCGTGGTGGCACACGCCTTTAATCCCAGCACTTGGGAGGCAGAGGTAGGAGAATCACCGTGAGTTCAAGGCCACCCTGAGACTATATAGTGAATTCCAGGTCAGCCTGGGCTAGAGTGAGACCCTACCTCAAAAAAACAAAAAATAAATAAATAAAAATAAAAACAAATGTAAATAAATAATGTCATATATTACATAAATCAACTCAAGAACAGAAATTACATGTTCATCTCATTAGATTCAGAAAAGACTTTTGACAAAATCCAACATCACTTCATGATAAAAACCTGGGAAAGACTAGGGATGGAGGGCACATACCTCAACGTAAACAAGGGCTATATATGACAGACCTACAGTCAACATCATGCTAAAGGAGAGAAACTAGAAACATTTCCACTTAGAACCCTAACAAGGAAAGGCTGTCCACTTGCTCCACTTCTATTTAATGGAGTGAATGAAGTTTTAGCTACAGTAAGAAGACAAGATAGAGAAATAAAAGGGGTCCAAATAGGAAAGATAGAAATCTACTGTTCTTTATTGACAGATGACATGATTCCATACATTAGAGACTCTAAAGCCTGCACCAAAAAATTTCTAGAGTTAATAAACACTTTTAGTGAAGAAACAGCATATAAAATTAATACACAAAAATCAGTAGTCTTCTTACATACCAATGAAAAACGCACTGAGAAAGCAATAAGGGAAACGGTCCTATTCATAATTGCCACAAGAATGCGTTGGAGTAACCAAGGAGGTGAGAAACTTATACAATGAAAACTTCAAAACAGTGAGGAAAGAAATTGAGGAAAACACAGACCATGCTCATGGATCTGAAGAATCAATACTGTGAAAATGGCCATCCTACCAAAAGCAATCTGCAGACTCAATGCAATCCCAACCAAAATTCTAGTACCATTTTTCACAGAAATTAAAAAATAATCTTAAAATTTTCATGGAAGCAAAAAAGACCCCAGATATATATAATAACAGAATCTATCTGAGCACAAAGAACACTGCTGTCATGGTCCCCACGAGGGAAGCTACTACTGTTGTTTGGCTAAATGGATACAGTGTATGTCCATCAAATTGCCCTGTAAGTATATATATATCTATGCCCATAGATTAGTGCTGTTCTCATAGATTTTTAAATATTTTATTTATTTGAGAAAGAGAGGCAGAGAAATTGGCAGATGGAGAATGGGCATGCCAGGGCCTCTAGCCATTGCAAATGAACTCCAGACACATATGCCACCCTGTGCATCTGGCTTATGTGGGTCCTGAGGAGTTGAACCTGGGACTTTAGGCAGGCAAGTGCCTTAACCACTAAGCCATCTTTTCAGCCCCTCTCATAGATTATTGGTTGAAGAAACTTCTCTTTGCACATGGTGGTTACTACTGAGGAAACTCAAAACTCATAAAATTTTGAGAAAAAGTGGCTGGGGAGTACTCAATGATAAGTGAGACACCCATATCACCCCCTCCAAGGCTCAGAGCACAATGCAGAAAATGGGGCAGATATAATGTAAGGGTCAGATGAGGGGAACTCTGTTTTCTAGGCATGGCATGGTCCTTGCATCCATGACCTCACAGTGACTGTCGTAAACCCGCACAATACCACACAATACTAGGCCTATTAACACTCTTCCACGGATGGTGGAGGATAGCACGAGTCCCCATCCTTTCCTGGGGAGTTATAGGCAGTTGACGGAGGCTGGAGGGTTGAGAGACATTGTATGTAGTGGTATACCCACTGGTAGGACCCATGTGCTCTGGTAAATGATCCCCCACCGTGCCATGCAGATAACCCTAATTAAACCCAATGTGCCACACCCACAGATCAGTTGAGAAGAAGAAAGTTCAATGGAAGGGGATGGGGCGGCATCAGGAGATGGTAATGGGAAGATATTATGGTCAAAATACATTATATGTGTAAAAAAAAGTCTATGTATTTTTTTTACAACTCTATACATGAGGTCTGCATAGGTGCACTACGACCTCTACACAGGCATGCAGGAGCTATATGTACAGGGCTTTGTGAGCTCTGAATATGAAACTGAAAAAGGGCAGTCTGAGCTCCGGGCAAGTGTGCTGTGAGCTCAGTAGAGGGCGCTGTTACCTCACTGCTCCGCGCGTTTTAACGTGGACGATGCACTCTACAAGGGGTGAAATGAGTTCTGACAGCTACCCTATGAGGTCTATAGTAGGCACTAGCACTTCACGCAAACCACTACACTGGCCCAGTACAAGGTACAGAAATGGCATTGTCTATTCGAGAGAAGTGAGTGATGGCTGTATACATGGCATCAACATGGAACATTGTAACCTCCAGAACAGGCAGGATGAATTCCAGAAGGCATACTAGGCTCTGTAGAGTGCCCTGTGAGCTGCACATGGGACACTCGGCATCCTGTAAAGGGTAAATGACCTCACGAAGGGAGATCTCTATACGGAACTGAAAGATTTTTACCCACGACACTCTGAGTTTGCATTGTGAGCTCTCAACAGATGCACTGTCAGCTCCATGCGCATGTCCTATTAGCTCTAAAAAGAATGCCATGCCTCAGTGACAGTGCACCTTGAGTCCTTTTCTGGTTTACTGTAAGATCTATATAGTGCACTAAATCCTGTGCATTATGATCTCTATATGGGACACTGGTCTGTATATTGTGAGCATCTGTGTGTACTGTGCGGGTTCACTGTGTCCTCTGTTGGGGTGCATCAGGCTCAGTAGCCTCTATGGAAGGAACTATGAGCTCAGTATAGGCCACTTTGAGCTCACGGAGGTCATTATGTGCTGCACACAAGGGCAGTACTGGCTGCATACAGATGCATGTGCTCTACATGAGCTCTACAGAGATGCGCTATATTCAATGAGCATATACGGTAGACTCAACACGTAAGGCACACCTTCTCTGTGCTGGTGCACAATGAGCTGAATACAGGTGCACTCTGAGCTCTGTGCAGAGCAGCATAGGCTCAATTTAGAAAAATATGAGATCCGTACAGGCATCTAAGTGTGTTTGCAGAATACTATGAATTACCTACAGGAAACAATGATCTCTACAAAGTGACTATGAGCTACAAAAAAAGAGCATTACAAATATTAAACTGGAAAACAGTGCATCACACAGGAAAGCCAGATGCTTATACATGGCACAGAAACCCTGCTGGATTTGGTGGTGCGTGCCTTTAATCCCAGCACTCAGGAGGCAGATGTAGGAGGATCACTGTGAGTCCAAGGCCAGTCTGAGATTACATAGTTAATTTCAGGTCAAGCATACCAAAAAGAAAAGAAAAGAAAACCCTATACGGGGCAATGAGTTCATATACAGGTATATACAAATGACCTAGTCAGCTTGCATGGCCCATTACACACTAAATAAACCTGCACTGAGTTCTCAACAAAAGAACAGTGATCTCAGTTCAGGATCACGGCGCACTGTGTACAGGGCACTTCATGAACCTCTATGAGCTTCATGTAGGTCATTGTGAGCGCTGTGCAGATCAACATATGCTCTAAACAGGGTAACGCTGGTCTGTATATTGTGAGCATCTGTGTGTACTGTGTGCACAGATGTGCACAGTGCATTATGAAGTCTGTGTGCATTGCAATATGATTCTATACAGAGAATTATAACTACTCCAGCATGGACTATGAGCTGTACACGAGGCAGCATCAGGCATATATGGTAAAACGGGTGCTCAATATAGTGCAATATGAGTTCTGTTCAGTGCATTGTTACCTACATACAGGGCACAAGGAGCAGTATAAACTGCACTGTGACGTGCACAGTAGTCTATGTATGCTGTACAGACATCACTAGCTCTGTACTTGTGCACTATGACCTGTATGTCCCGGCATGATGAACTCTATACATGTTCCCTGTGAACTCTAAACTCAGCACTATGAGCTCAGGCAGGTGCTCTATGAGCTCTATAACAGGCGATCTGAGTTCTGTAAAGGACATTATGTGTTTTCTATAGGGCACTATGAGCTCATTCCGGTCATTATGAGCTCTGCTGAGAAGGACCATGAGCTATACAAAGGGGAAATATGAGGTACATAAAGGGCTCTATGAACTCTATGTAGGTGTGCTATGAACTGAACACAGTGCTGACAGGATTTCATCCAGGGCACACTGGGCTATGTAGTTATATTTTCAACTCTACCGCAGCGCAGCATCAGCTACGTGCATCTGTATCATTTACGAAGTCCCAAGGCACTATGGTCGCAATGGCGGTGCACTATATGAGGTTCTATACAAGGCACTCCAAGCCCTAGTCATAGCGTGATGAGCCCCTTTCAGGTTCTCTAGTAGCTCTGTACAGAGCTTTATGACCCCTATGAGGGACAGTATGTGGATTATAGAGGTCACTATGCACTATGTGCAGGACAGTAAAGATTCTGTGACGGGTACTCGGAGCTTTGTATAGGTGCACTATGAGTGCTATTCATGTGCCCTCTAAGCTCCGTGCAGGTACTATGAGCTCTGTGTAGGGCACCATGAGCTTATATAGGTTGTTATATTCTCCGACCTGGAGCAGTGTGAGCTATGTGGAAGCACACTACCCTATGTGAAGGGCAGTATGAATTATGGAGGTTCCCCATTAGCTCAGTACAAAACACAAAGATGGGCTGGAGAGATGGCTTAGCAGTTTAAGGCCCTTGCCTGTGAAGCATAAGGACCCATGTTTGACTCTCGAAATTACACGCTAGCCAGTTGCACAAAGTGACACAAGCGTGCAAGGCTGCACATGCGCACACGGTGGCACATGCATCTGGAGTTCAATTGCAGTGGCTGAGGCCATGGTGCACCAATCCTCTCTCTCTCTCTCTCTCTCTCTGACACACACATAAGAAAGGCCAGTCTGTTGGGCTTGGATCAAAAGAAAAAACACAAAGATAAGGAAGCAGAAAACTATAAGCAATGTACATGGAGTTGTGAGCCCTCAGCAAGTGTAGCGTGACACCACGGAGGGCAGTATGCAGTTTATACAAGGCCCTGTGAGAGCTGTACGTGACATGATGACCCCTGAAGAGATGTGCACTGTATACAGGCACTGTTGTGTGAACACCTTTCTGGGGAGAAGCCCCAAGCGCTCACTTCTCTAGGCAGGGCACCCCGAATAAATGCAAGGCTGATTTCAACAAAGTTTACCTTGGTGAACAAATCAGTCTACTGGGTTTTTGTACAGAGCATGGGAAAGGGATTCCTTATAGGAGCATGGAGACCCCAAAGTGGCCACACTGGAAGACCACATCCTCAAGTGGAAAACAGCTGCTGATGGCTAGGTACATGGAACTCATGTGTATTTCCCCCTCTGTACACTCTGTCTTCAGTAGACACCATGAGGCCTCCTGCATCACTAAATACAGTGCACACTTGGGGCGCCTGAGGTCTCGGGGAGGGAGGGTCTGTGACCTTTCCCTGCCCCTCCTCTGTGGAGGAGCATTTCAGTCTGGGGACTCTCTCAATGTGGTCGCAGCTGCTTCTCATGAAGATAGAAACAGTTGTTTTTCTTAGCGGACCGCCTCATACACCAGGAACACTATCAACTCTGATGGGTGCCGTATATGGCCTATACTAGGTGATCTCAAAGCAGATGAAAACTGTTCCAAAACAAGGTGCTATGACCATAATGACTGTGCACTGTGAATTCTATACTGGACCCTATTCAGCATTTTTAAAACTTATTTTTATTTTATTTATGAGAGAGGAGAGAGCGTGCGCACACACCAGGGCCTTCAGCTGTTGCAAATGAACTCCAAATGCATGTGCTACCTTGTGTATCTGGCTTACGTGAGTCCTGGGGAACCAAACCTGAGTCCTTTGGCTTTCCAGGCAAGTGCCTTAACCATTAAGCCATCCCTCCAGCCCTATTCAGCTTTTTATTTTACACGCGCACCCTGAGCTCTATATGTGTGCACTACGCAGCACAGAGAGGTGCAATCTGAAGGGCACTAAGCCACCATGAGCTCTCTATTGGGCTTGGTGAACAACAAAAGGCACTATGGAGCTGGGCATGATGGCACTTGCCTTTAATCCCAGCACTCAGGAGGCAGAGGTAGGAGGATCACTGTGAGTTCGAGGCCACCCTGAGATTACATGGTGAATTCCAGGTCAGCCTGGACCAGAGTGAAAACCCAACCTTGAAAAACAAAAAAAAAAAAAACAAAAAAAAAAGTCCCTTTGCCCCAGGGCACCGGGAGATCTGCACGGGGTACATGTGCTCTCTAGAGGGCATCATGAGCTCTCTGCAAATGCACTACCTTCTACACACAGATACACCAGAATCAACTTACAGCCCATCATTTGCTCTACGTCAATGCAGAAGTCTACACATGTGAACTGTGAGTCCTGCACCAGGCAAAATGCGCTCAATTCAGGACTACATGCCATTTATACAGGACATCTTAACCTGATCCCAAAGCATGATGAGTTCTGTACAAGGAACTAGGCCCTCTACAAAGGGCACTATGAGCTGTGCACACAGGCAGTATGACCTCACACAGGAAAACATGATGGCCACAGAGGTCACGAAAGCCTCAGTGCAGGCCACCAAGTTCCATACTGGATACAAGTTTCCCTGTCAATGCTATACAGGTCATATGAGGTTAGTTAGTAAAATCGTACTGTGAGCTCTCGACAAGTGAATCATGATCCCTGTTCAGGAGCACTGAGCTCCATGCAGGCCTCTACCAACACTGTGGTCTCAATAAAAGGCAACGCTAGCTCCCTCTTGGTGTGCTATGGTCTGTATATCACTGCACTACCAGCTTGATACAGAGCATTACAAGTTTAAACAGGACTACAATAAGCTCTATGTGAAATACTAGGATGTCTATACAGGGCATGAGGAGTTCATATAGGCTGCTAGGAAATCTTGTCCAGAGCACATGAGCTCTTAAGAGATGCACTATAAGCTGTTATAAAAGGTATTCACTAGGAACTCCAATGCAGATGCGCTACAAATTCAACACAGAGCACCCATGTCTTCATACAGGGCACCGTGAGCTAGGCAACTGCATCATGAGCTCTCGACAGGTTCACCGTCAGCTTCATGAATGTGTAGTATGAACTCAATACAGGGCACTGGTGGGTAAGAGGGGACGTGGCCAGGCTCCCCAGGTGTTCTCAGGCTGCCGGAGTTTCCTCAAGTGGGAGTAAGAAGGGTGGTGATGCTGAAAATAGCAACTACGGAGACCCGAGAGCTTCCTGTGGATGTGCGCGCTCCCCTTCTCAGCGTGAACTCCTCGAAGCCTCACACGGGCCCTAGCGGTGCGTGCTCACGTGGTTCTGGTTGCAGACGAAGGAACTCGGCCCATAGCGTTAAAGCAATTATCCCAGGGAAATGTTCTCAGACGCTAGTGTGGGGTCAGCCCGGACTGAAGCCAGACGCACCGAGGTCAGGCCTGTGGCACGTCAGGAGTTACTCACACCTCTGATGCAGACAGTTGTCGTGAAAGCCTGCCACACAAGCTCTGGCTGCTGCCAAGGCAAAGGGATGCCATACTCACCAATGCCTCACAAGGCCCTCCAAGGGCAAGGAGCCGGCACCCGCATAATAAGCCCTCCGATGTCCAGTTCTGCCTTATTGACAAGAAGACCCAGGTCCATCCATCCATCTCTCCTTCCTTGGCCTTTGATACCATGCCCTCCCCTCTCCTAGAAATGTGTCTCGTGCACAGGGGCATGCTAAACAGGAGGGATTAACATTGCCTGAGCTTTCCACCCTGCACCTTTGGGCTCCAGGAACTGGCAGTTGCCAGGGCACCTGTCTGTGTTTTCCAGAGAGGGAAGCATTCCCACCTTTTTGACACCACCCAGTGTGGGAAGAAGCAGCACCCTCATTCTTACCTTGGCATGCTGGATTGGGTGTGGGGGGCGGGGGCTGTCCTTGGCTTCATTGCCACAACAGTTTCAGGATGTGAGGGGTAGACAGTGGTAACTCACTGGTCCTAGAGGCCAGAGGGAAGGGAAATGGGCAGGGTTTGGGGGTGCTGAGGCGCTGGTCTCTGACCCGGGCAGGGAAAGGCCATGCTGAACGGTCAGCTGGTGTGGCCTGCCCCTGCACTGTGTCCTAGGAAACCCCCGTGAATGCACCCCGCAGGGAGTGTGGGGTGGGAGAGGAGCTGGGGATCTTGGAATACCCTCCCTCACAGCTTTGCAAAGGAAATAATATGCAAAGGGGGCTCAGGTCAGCAGGAAAACCGTGTTCCAGACTCAACAAGAAGCTCTCTATTGCACACCTCACTCCAGAATAAATTTCCCAAAAAGCTGAAGCTTAAGTGAATAGTAGTCAATATCAACAAGGGGCCTGCTGTGTGGCATTGATTGTTTCTATGGCTTTCCTGTGCACTTGTTACCCAATTCTCATCGTGCTGCCACGAGATAAAAACAGTTCCATCCCCCATTTTATGCATAGTCATCTATTTAAAAGTCAAGCAGACTGGGCTGGAGAGATGGCTTAGAGGTTAAGGCATTTGCCTGAAAAGCCAAAGGATCCAGGTTCGACTCTCCAGGACCCATGTAAGCCAGATGCACAAAGAGGTGCATGAGTCTGGAGTTCGTTTGTGGTGCCTGGAGGCCGTGGTACACCCATTCTCTCTCTCCCTCTCTCTGCCTCTCTCTCTCCCTCTCTCTGCAAATGAATAAAATAAAAATAAAGTTTAAAAAATAAGCAGAGTGGAACTTAAGGTATTAGAAAAAAATATTTGGATGAGAAATGACCATGCTAACATTATACCACAGGGCAGAGGGACACGATAGCTTTGGACATTTACTATTTAAAATGTCTATAAAGGGCCAGGAGTGGTGGCGCATGCCTTTAATCCTGGCACTCGGGATGGAAAGGAAGGAGGATCACCGTGAGTTCGAGGCCACTCTATGGCTACCAAGTAAATTTCAGGCCAGCCTGGGCTAGAGGGAAACACTGCCTCAAAAAAAAAAAAAAAAAAAAGAGGAAAAACTTCTACCAAGTGAGGTAGAGATGGTTCAATGATTAAAGGCATTTGCTTGCAAAGCCTGAAGGCCTGGGTTCAATTTCCCAATACCCACATAAAGCCAGATACACAAAGTGGCTCATGTGTCTGGAGTTTGTTGCATGGTAGGAGGTCCTGGCATGCTCCCCCTGCCAACCTGTCTCTATTACTCTTTCTCTCTCAAATAAATAAGAATTTTTAAAAATAAAATGCTTACAGGGTAAAAATCCTCAATATAATGAAAACAGAAGTTAGATTCTATGAGAATTTTTTTTAAAATAAGTATGACATACAATTGATCAATAAATAATACATAAAGCCCAATAAATAAGACAAGTGAAATCACTAATAAATGATTAAAGAGAAGGTATAAAGAGGCAATTTATAATAATTAAAGTTCATCTATCTTATGATGGTCCATCTCGTCAATCTGACAAGATCAGGAATCAACTAAGAGCCAGTATGTGGGTGGGTTTGTCAGGGCATTTCCCGGAAGGTTTAGCTGGGGTCATCAGACCTTCCCCCAGAGCAGGTGGCACCTTCAGATGGATGGCTCTGATGTCCAGAGGTCAGAAAAAGCAAGCTGAGCACCGCATTCCCCTCTCTGCTCATCTCTGTCTGACTCCAGATGCATGTGAGCAGCTGTCCCAGACTCCTGCCGCCACACCTGCCTCACCATAACGGTCTTCCCCTTGATCTGCAAGCCAAAACAGCCCTTTGCTTCCTTAAGATGATTCTGGTCTTTGATCACAGCAACAAGAAGAGTAGCAAATATAAACCTTCAAAAGTCCAGTCTCATCGGGGGCCAAAGAAATGAAGTTAAAGTAGAAAAAGGGCATCACTTTTTTTTTTTTAAAAATGAATGTTTCCACTAAGCAAAGATTTCAAGAAATATGATAACATCTCCAGGTGGGGAGGAGGCAGGAAATGAACACTTCTTATGTTGTTCACACATTAGCTGCACAACCTTCTCTTATACGGGTACTATCTTGGTTATTGAACCACTCCCCAGTCATTGCTCCCTCAGGTCCTTTACACTATTTTGGTGGTTTGTGAGTACAACCATCACCTTTGTTTATCACTTTTTCCATCTCAGGTTATTTCTGCACAAGAGTACCTTGGGAGTGGCATATTTTAGTAAATTTTATGTTTCTTGATACTGGATTCCATGAAGACTAAATTTTTGTCACACACACACATGTACCTTTTCGAGGTGGGGTCTCGCTCTAGCCCAGGCTGACCTGGAATTCACTATGTAGTCTCAGGCTGGCCTGGAACTCAAAGCGATTCTCCTACCTCAGCCAGGGATTAAAAGTGTGCACCATCACACCCAGGAAAGAGAAAGAGAGAGAGAGAATATGAATGGGTGTGCTAGGGCCCAAAGAGCTCCAGATGCATGTGCCATTTGTGCATTTGGCTTTATGGGGGTACTGGGGAATTGGACTCAGACCATCAGGCTTTTTGAGCAAGGTCCTTAACCACTGAGCAATCTCTCTAGCCCTGTATTTTTTTTTTCAGGCAGGTTCTATATTGATTACTTTTCTTTCTCTGTGACAAAATACCAGACAAAAGCAACTTAAGGAGGGAAGGGTTTGCTTTGGCTCACAGAGGGCTTTGTCTGTCATGCTGTGGAGAGCAGCTGCAGCTGTGGGAGAGGGGTGTGAGGTGGCTGCAGGCAGGAAGTGGAGAGCTAAATGCTGGGGCTCCACTTTCTCTCTCCTTTTTATTTAGTCCAGTATCCTAGCCCAGGGATGGCGAGTGAGTCTTCCCTCTTCAGCTACAGCTCTCTGGATACCCTCTCACAGGCAGGCTTTCAAAGGTTCGTTTCCTTGGTAATTCTACATAGAGAATATGTATTCCAGGTTGGCCTAGAACTCAGATTGTAGCCCAGATTGCCCTCCAACTCATGATCCTGCTGCCTGAGATTACAGGCACGTCTGACTGAAGTTACTTTGATTGTCAAGGAGAGATGGACAAGGAGAGATCCCAAGCTCCATGATCCAGGCTAGAGAGGGCAACAGAAGGCTGCCTTTGGGGTAAAGAGCATCCGAAGCAAAGGAGGGGCGAGGCAGGCATGAAAGAGGAGGGAGGGCAGGGCTGCAGTCAGAGCATGGGTGAGCCGAGCCCCCTTGCTGAGTGTACGGTCTGCTCCTTGACCCGAATTAGATCAGTTTACTAGGTTGGAGTTCAGCTAGTCACCTGACTCTTCCATATACCTTACAGGAGGTGACCCACACAAAACCCAGTGAGTTGCACATGCCTAGTTTCAGCAACTGATGGCTGTAGTTACTAGGAGGCATTCAAACAGCATGCGTTCGGGCTGGAGAAATGGCTTAGCGGTTAAGCGCTTGCCTGTGAAGCCTAAGGACCCGGGCTCGAGGCTCGGTTCCCCAGGACCCACGTTAGCCAGATGCACAAGGGGGCACACGCATCTGGAGTTTGATTGCAGTGTCTGGAAGCCTTGGCATGCCCATTCTCTCTCTCTATCTCCCTCTTTCTTTCTCTGTCTGTTGCTCTCAAATATATAAAAATAAACAAACAAATCAGCATGTGTTCATTTGGTCCTGAGGTCCTCGCTAACACTTAAATAGAATTTCTGTTAGTCAGCCATTATTCTGAAAGAATATGTTGAATTAAAAACCTAACGAGGGGGACTAGAGAGATGGATTAGCAGTTATGGTGCTTCTCTGCAAAGCCAAAGGACAAGGTTTGACTCCCTAGGACCCACATAAGCCAGATGCACAAGGGGGCACACGCATTTGGAGTTTGTTTGCAGTGGCTGGAGGCCCAGGCATGCCCATTCTCTCTCTCTCTCTCCCTGACTATTTCTTTATATCTCTCTCTCAAATAAATAAATAAGTAAATAAAAATAAAAACATTTAAAAAAACTAATGAGGGCTGGAGAGATGTCTTAGTGGCTAAGGTGCTTGCCCACGAAGCCTAAGGACCCATGTTCTACTCTCCAGATGCCATGTAAGCCAGACACACAAAGGTGAGGCAAGCACAGGGTGGCACATGCCCACTAGGATGTGCAAGCGTCTGGAGTTCGATTGCAGTGGCTGAGGCCCTGGCACACCAATTCTCTCTCTCTTTCTAAAATAAAAAATAAACTTAAAAAGAACCTAACAATAAGGCCAGATGTGGTGGTGCACCCCTTTAATCCCAGCTCTTGGGAGGCAGAATTGCTGTGAGTTCAAGGCCACCCTGAGACTTCATAGTGAATTCCAGGTCAGCCTGGGCTACAGCAGGACCCTACCTTGAAAAACAACAACAACAAAAATTAACCAAACAAAACAAAAACCCTAACAATGGCCCATGAGCCCTAAGAAGTAGCATCATCATCAACCAGTTTGACAGATGAGGAAACTGAGGCACAAGGCGGTTGGACTACTTGCCTAAGATTATCAGGTAGCATCATAGCGAGGCTGGAGCTGTAAGCCTGAGACTTTGTCCCCATCCCACTCGGCTCTGCACCGGTAACACCTCAGACCCCAGCAATGCCAGCCGCAGAGGGACCCAGACGTCTGGACCGAACGGGAGGGGAGGGCTTGTGCTATTCACAACAGAACAGTTATGGTGTCGCGTAGCAAGGGACTTGTTTGCCGTCACGGGGAGCTCTTGGCTGTCCTGGTTCCCTGGACAGAATGCCACAGGTCTGGCTCATGCTTCAGGACTCCTGGGCCTCACCTGCTGCACTAACCGCTGGGGTTCCCAGCCTGGACTCTCCATTGCAGGCTGGAGAAGGCAGCAAGGGGGGAGGGGGCGGCAGAAGCGAAGGTGGTGCCCAAGGAAACAGCCTGGGCTGCCCTGGGTGGCGGCCCCGTGCAGACACCCTCTGGAAAGTGACTGTCACCGAAGCACAGCACGCTGTGCTGAGTCACCGGAGGAAGTTGGGCTGCGTGCGGCTCACTTGGAAGAGGGCGGGGCTGTGTGACGCGGCACCGCAAGATCCCTCAAAGGAGGGGAAAACTGTAAAAAGGGTGTGGGGACATGGCCAGGGCTAGGCTCGTCCTCAGTGTGCCTCGGTGATGGTAAGTGGAGAACAGGCTCTCGAATCGGAAGTGGGTACACATCTAGGCTAAGTCATTTCTGGGTGTCCCTGGTCTCAGTTTCCCTGCCTGTAACGCAAAGCATCACATACCTCTCCGGGTGGTTATGAGGATTAAACCGGGCAGTGGAAGGACCAAGGCGCCTGGCCGACAGGAAGTGCCCAGCACGGTGCTCATTCACGAATCCACCGCGCACGTGCTCTGCACCAAGCGCGCTCCTTAATGAGCCTCGGCAGTTTAATCCAGGACTCACAAAGTGAGACCCGCCCCCACAGACTAGCAAATTCTCAGCCCCACCCGGAGCTGCTAAATCATAAAAGCCTATGCTTTAATAACCGTCCCCCCCCAGGGATTACACCAGTTGCTAGCTACTTCATATTTATTAGAGTTTGTTGTTACAGAGCACGGTGAACATTTCATTCTCCCTAATAGTGCCACCGTTGGTCCTGATCGGCCTAGGCCTGTCTTGGATTTAGCAACATAAGACCAACACCACAGCAAAACGCCTTGGCCCTAAGCAAGCTGGTGGCTTTGTCTCTCTGTTAATAGTGACGGCCATATTTCACCCTAGGAAGAGGTGATGACATGATAGCTAAAGAAAGCAACTGAAGAGCCGGGCGTGGTGGCGCACACCTTTAATCCCAGCACTTGGGAGGGAGAGGTAGGAAGATTGCCGTGAGTTCGAGGCCACCCTGAGACTACAGACTGAATTTCAGGTCAGCCTGGGCTAAAGTGAGAACCTACCTCAAAAAAAAAAAAAAAAAAAAGAATAAAAGAAAGTAACTGAAGTTGAGAGGACCCAAGAGGTAGGTGTTTGGCTGTCTGGGGCAAGGAGGGGGGCTGATATGAGGGAGGAGCTAGGCTGTGGAGGTTCTGCCATGATATGGGTGAAGGCCAATTAAGAGAGGCCATCCCTTGGTTCTCAGCAAAATTCAGGAATGGTTACTGAGGCCGAGTGGGTTTTCTTTATAGAAACCTAGGCCAGAGCTGAACTTGAGAAGAGAGGCTGTGGAACAGAGGGGGATGTGGAAGTCACCATGACATTCTGACCTTGGGAAAGTATTTGAAGTTTGCCGCAGCCTTGGGACTGCCAACAAGCTGTGGGACTGAGAAGTAGAGAAAGGGCAGAGAAGGGAAGTTTGAGCTAATCTGATTTGGGTTTTGAGGCATGCAGGCTGATATCTGCAATAATTATGAATTCATTTAATGAATAGCAGGTGTTAGCTTTGTACACAGGGCCAGAGCTGCAGCTCAGTGGTCGATTGTTTGCCCAGGCCCTGGGTTCGATCCCTAGCACCATACACACAAAAAAAGTGAGGAGTCGCCTGTGACTCAGCGTTCACCACATACAAGGGGTAGAAACTGCTCCTTCAGTGACTCCAGTCACTGCCTCCTGCAGGCCGCGGATATGTGAAAGAACCAATCCTCAGTGAAAAGCCAAAACTGTTGAGGGAACATGACTAGACCACGTCAGCTGATGGTCTTGGCTCTAGCTGTAAAGTCTTGTTCCCTGGGCCCCAGGCCAATTGCACCAGCCTCTTTGGAGGTTAGTCCAGGCAACAAGATGATTCTCCTGCTTCCCGCACCAGCTCCAGGTATTCTAGCACACAGCCTAAGTGACTAAAGCCCAGGCTCAGGACTGGAGTGAAGACTTCCACACGCCTTTGCTGCACATCTCCCAGGTCTCCTCTTCCTGGATCCCAGCCTGGATCTAACCCTGTGACTGGATGTCCAAGAATCCCTGGGCTATTCCAGCATCCTGAGCTTCCTCCTCTGCCCCCCTTGCCAGTTTTGGGACAGGGTGTTGGAGGCCGGAGAGGCAAGCGGTGTTTGCCACAGTGGGGGAGGAGCTAGGTAAGTCATGAGTGGGTGACATATTTGGTCATGCAGGGGAACTGGGAGAAAGGCAGGATGTCGTGGGAGGGCGTTCGGGGACACGTCCCTCCCGTGAACGGTCTCAGTGCTGCCTGGAGCAGCGGGATCTCTGTGCCTTTCATTTCCTCTTCCCGTTCTCTCTGGCTGAGAAACGACCAGAGGGGCGGCAGCAGAAAAGAGGATTAAAGAGGCCGATTCATTTTCACACTGGGCAGTGCTCAGTGGTACAGTGAGAGTGCGACAGAATGTGACTGTCTCCCCACAAGGATGCGGGGTGTGCGCCTTATGACTTCAGGGTATCAGCCACCCCTCCTGGTCCTCCACGAAGCCAAGGTTTAATCGCCCCTCTGCCAGGTCCTCCGCTCCAGACCGTGGGGGACGCTCCCGAGTCTGATGCAGACCACCTTCCCTGGGGGACCAGCCGCCGCATTGCAAACAACAAATTCCAGCTACTGTGTACTCCATGCTGCGGAAACTTTCATTTTTATCCACATTTGTTTAATTCAGTGATTCTTGAACTGTAGGCAGCCCCCAGTCCCCTAAAAGGTTTGTCAAACACAAGTCACTGGGTCTCACTTTATCATTTCTGACTCAGGAGGTCTGAGTAAGAACAGATAATGTTCATTTCTAACAAATTCCCCACAGAAGCTGAAGCCACTGATTTGTGGCCACAGTTTGAGAGCCACCCATGATTATCAGGGATTAGGTCTCCTGGACAGAGAGCTGGGATTGAGTGAGAGGTTACCCACAATTGCCAGGATGTACTGTTTGTTCTTTGCTGGGTGTGAACTCAGCTTTCCTTTATTTATTTATTTATTTATTTAACAGAGAGAAAGAGGCAGAGAAAGAGAAAACAAACAAAAAAAATGGGTATGCCAGGGCCTCCTGCCACTGCAAACAAAATCCAGATGTGTACACCATCTTGTGCATGTGTTATGTGTGTCCTGGGGAATCAATCCTGGGTCCTTTGGCTTTGCAGGCAAGTGCCTTAACTGCTAAGCCATCCCTTCAGCCTAGTTTTCCTTTTCGTAGAAAATATGCTTTGATACTTGCGTTAACATATAACAGATCATTTGGCATGACGCTGAGACCCAACAGCCACAGAAAGTGTCCATCGCAGGGATGAGAACATCTCTGTGCTCCACTCTTCATCTAGAGTGCTTGGATAATTAATTTCTCACTCAGATGGTCAGATTTATCTTGTTATTAAACCCAACATCATTGCCTGCACTGTAAGAAAAATGTAGGGCTGGAGAGATGGCTCAGCAGTCAAAGACGCTTGTTTGCAAAGTCGGCTGGCCCGTGTTCAATTCCCCAGTACTAATGTAAAGCCAGATGCACAAAGTGATACATGCAACTAGAGTTTGTTTGCAGAGGCTAGAGGCTCTGGTGCACTCATACTCTCTCTTTCTCTGTCTTCCTTCCTTCTCTTTCTTCATAAATGAATGAATACAAAAGAAAAGTGCAAGACTAAAAAACAAACTGGGGCCAGGTATAGTGGTGCACACCTTTAACTCTCGATAGGCTGAGGTAGGAGAACCACAATGAATTGAAAGCCAGCCTGCACTATAGAATGAGTTCCGGGTCAGCCTGGGCTAACGTGAGACTCTGCTTCAAAATCCAAAACAAGCAAACTGGAAGTCCACTTCTCTTTGTGGGAAAACTTCTTATAATTAAGAAACGCTTGTGCTGACCACAAGAGAACGCTTCTGAGCTTACCACCGCCTTAGGCAGGCTCTTGCAGCTGTTTGTGGATGAGCCTTCTTCTGGTGGCTGCGTTTAAACTTGGCCCTGAGGCACACTGAACCCAAGGATGGATGGATTTCTTTCCCATGTCAAGCTTGATGCTCTGGGCAGGGCTACTCACACTAACTGTGCACAAGCATCTTTGGGGACCTTGTTCACATGTGACTTCTGATTAAGTATATTGCAGTGGAGCTGAAGCCTACATGTCCAATAAGCTCCAGGATGAAGACAATGCTGAGATCTGTGACACCTGGGGACATTCATGCACAGCTTCTTCAGAAATGGCAGTGGGCTCCATAAAACACTGCTTTTCAGGACCTAGACACCTGGGTATGCTTTCAAAAAGGAAGCTTTTAATCTTCAACTGTGTTGGGATTAGTGGGCCCTGTATGTAATTAGAGTTCTTTTATTTATTTTTATTTATTTATTTGAGAATGATGGACCAGAGAGAAAGAGAGAATGGGTGCTCCAGGTCCTCCAGCCATTGCAAACGAACTCCAGATGCATGCGCCACCTTGTGTATCTGGCTTATGTGGGTCCTGGGGAAGCTAGTTTTGACCTGGGGTCCTTAGGCTTCACAGGCAAGTGCTTAACCAGTAAGCCATGTCTCTAGCCCTGTAGTTAGAGTTTTCATCTTGTTAGTGAACAGCCTCCTTATTTAGTGAATATTCAATTTTTGAGAGGCCTCTTTTGGTTCCCCTAGGACAAAGGTAGGGTTTCACTGTAGCTCAGGCTGACCTGGAATTCACTATGTATTCTCAGGGTAGGGTGGCCTTGAACTCACAGTGATCCTCCTGCCTCTGCCTCCCAAGTGCTGGTTCAAAAGATTCGTTTTTATGCACAGATCACCAAGGCTCATCACTCACATCAGCCTGTGTCCTCCTGTGACACAGGGCCTGGGATTTGCTGTTCTCTGTGGCCTTGCCATGTGGCTCGGGGGTATGGGTTATTTGAACGAACATATTTTTAACCTTTAATTTTAAAACATTTTATTATTTATTTATTTAAGAGAGAAAGAGAGAGAGAGGGAGGGAAAGAGGCAGATAGAGAGAATGGGTGAGCCAGGGCCTTAGCCACTACAAACGAACTCTAGACACATGCGCCATCTTGTGCATCTGGCTTATGTGGGTTCTGTGGAATCAAACCTGGGTACTTTGGCTTTTCAGGCAAGCACCTTAATCATTAAGCCACTCTCTAATCCAAACCTCTGATTGCCGTGTTGAGAATGACCTTCAGGAGGACAAGATCCAGGCATGAAGGCTGGAAGCTTCAGCTCAAATGCTAGCAGTGGAGGTGGAGGAAAGAGCAACTTCTGGATCGACTCTGCAGGTGGAGTCAATGGAACTTTCTGGCAGATTGGATATAAGGTACGAGAGGAGAGGATGAAGGACAAATCTGGGGCTTCTGGCACAAGAACTGCAGTCATGGAGTTGCCATCCTCCAAGCTGAGTGAAGCAGGCATAGGGAGGGGACGTTGGGAATTCGTCTGGATGCCATGTGAGGTGCCTGAGCCAACGGTTGGGTGTCTGAATGAGTCTCAAGGAGTTTCAAGAGATTCAACAGGGAGTCATCATCCCGTGAAAGGTTGACGACTTCTAGGCTGCGTCGTTGGTCTCAGGATCGGATGAGCTCATCAGTCAGGTGAACTTGAAAGAGAAGCGGACCAAAGACCGAGTTCTGGGGGAGGCGCTTCCAAAGTTAGCAGGCTAGGTGGGAGAGGAGGAGGAGGAAGAGGAGGAAAAGCAAAAATATGGCAGCATTCCAGAAGCCAGCGAAAGGAAGTTTTCAAAGAAGAAGGAGTGATCAATTGTAGTGATGAACTTGTAAGACCAAGAAGTAACCATTGAAATTGTTGGCAAGATGGAGGCTATTGATGAGCCCAAGAATGGGAGTCATGGAGTGGCAAGTGAAAGTTCATTGGAACCGTTTATTTTTGTTTTTCGAGGTAGGGTCTCACTCTAGCTCAGGCTGACCTGCAATTCACTATGTAGTCTCAGGGTGGCCTTGAACTCAACAGTGATCGACCTACCTCTGCCTCACGAGTGCTGGGATTAAAGGCGTGTGCCACCGCGCCCAGCAGAGCAGCTTATTTTTATACCGTAGTTCATATTACAGGGCCCAGTCTTTGTGGAATGGGAGCATGGGCAGCAGCCAAATTTGACAGCTACCATTTGTGCCCTCCCCCTGCAGTCCATAGTCCAGCCTTCTTTGCTCCCTGCCCAGGGGTTATGAGGTGCATCTTCCAGTCCCCAAATTTATGTGTTTCAGCTATTATCACTCAAGTGATGCTAAAAAGGGTATCCTGCCCTCCCCCCTCCCAGAATACCACTACGTCCAAGGTCCCACCAGGCCCAATAAATGAAGAAATGAAATCACACTGTACGAGACAGCAGTAGCAGGGAACAGGGTCCTTGATCAGGAATGTCAGACGGTATAGTGGCTAGCTTTTTTTATTGGGATAAAACACCTGTCCATAAGTACCTGATGGGAGGAAAGGGTTTCTTTTGGCTTCCAGTCTCACGAGAAAGAGCCACCATGGCAGGCAAAACTGGCACAGTGAGGCTGGGCATCAATCAATCCCATCTTGCCACAGCAGCTGGGAGTCAGCAGCAGGTCAGCGAGCTAGCGAACACCCCGTAGGGATGGACTTAATCAACTTCAAGGTCTACCCCAAGTGATGCGCCTTCTCCAACAAGGCCCCACCTCCCAAAGGCTCCACCAGTGTGAGGCTGGGGCACTAACACCTGAGGCTGTGGGGACATTTCACATTCGAACCACCATGTGAGGGTCGCCCTATAGGGGTCCTGTCCCCACAGCCCTTCTGGCTACTACACTGACGTGAGACCTTGAGCAATTGAAGAGTGGTTATTGTCCTTCTCACAGACCGGGCAGCTGAAGACCAGAGCAGACTCTTGGTTCAAATATGCACATAAAGGTCAGGGGCAGAGCCAGAATCCAAATGTGCCTCTAAATGCCACACTCATCTCCCTCCATCCTTGGGGCTCTTGGCAGGGAAAGGTGCCCTCACGGCCAGTGGCATGCTACCTGCTTACTTCAGGCTTGGCTAAGCCCGGCAACTTGTTCCCAGAAGCACTACAGAAATATTTGGAGAACAGGAAACAAGGCAGGCGTTTCTCTTTGTTTCTTTATTAATAAGTAGAGAGACCCAAAGACTTGATAAAAAGTTACATAAAAGGTTCAAGCTTCGCGATGTTCAGGCTTCACGACAATGGCCACCTGTTAATACTGTGGACAGAAGCTGGGCACTCGAAGGCGCTCAGCAATTCAAGTATCTGGCATTCTAGGTAAACCCAACACAGAACTTCCAACCCAACGGCGGGGACCTGTCTGTGGCTCTGGACTTGCCTGGGGGTTAGAGTTGCCACGTGTTAGTGGGTCATATCTCCTGGCAAATGAGACAGGCCACACTGGGCCAGTCAGGCACTCTCCACAGAACCACAAAGGAGGTGGGCAAAAACCCCAAAAGAAAGGATCCCAAAGTCCCTTGAGTGGCAAAGTGCACAGGAAAGAAGTAGCCAGAGCCTGTCCTGGGGGTAGAGAGGTGGCTAGGGTTGGCTCTGGGAGCGAAAAGCTGACAGGGAGGTGGGAGGAAATCTGAGAGAGCTTCAGGAAGGGTGTGCTCCAGGGGATGTGAAGGGAACCTAACTGCCTGGAAAGCCAGTGACAAGAAGATGACAACTCAGTCACAGACACAGTGGGTCTTCAGTCCTACAGGACAATGGCCAGCAGGCTCCCCAGACTGCCCTTGCCAGCTGATGGTGGAGATGTGCTGGGCACAGTCTACTCTGCCTCACTAGAAGCAGCCTCTGCCACAGGGTCCATTTCTAAAACTGAGCTGTTACCTATCTATGTCACCTATGGGGACAATGAAGTCGTGAGAGATGGGTCGCAAATCAGAGGCTCTAGAAGGCCAAATCTTAGCCAGTTCCTCCCTCGGTATGTGAAGTATGGATGCCATGGAATAGGACTGGCCATATTGTCCCTTCTGGGGGAGGGGAAGGAGTAGTGGGAACCCCCTCCTCTGGTTGCCTGCATGGCTCAGGGCTTCATTCTGGGACAACTGCTTTCAGAAAGACCCCCATACTCGGTGCTGTGGGGAGTCCCGCTGCACAGGGCAGGAGTGGTAAGTAGTGAGGGGTTTGGGGAGCTCCCCAGTGGTGGCTGCTACCTGAGTACAGAGCTGCTCACTGCCCCCTCCATGCAGAGCACCCCACCCTCACTTCTGTCTGCTCTCCTGTCTTCTCACCCCAGGCCACAGCTGCCTTTGAACTGCACACATATGCCTGCTGTGGGTGAGGCTCCAAGGGGCCCGAGGCTGGAAAAGCCTGGCCCTTCCAGTTCTGTTATTCTGGGAAACTGAAATACCTCATCCAGAAAGTTCCTATTCTTTATAGGAACAGGGGGAAGAAAAGGATCACTTGGACAAATAGGAAGTTTGATTTACATCTAGCAAATCTCCACTGTTCCCTTCTGTGGCAGAATTGTACCCCCACCCACCCACCCATGGTGAGGCTGTCTGTGCTGGCAACCTCATGTGAGGAGCCCAGAACTTTCTAGATTCGAGAAGAATCATGAGGTTGGACATCTAGTCAGGTGCTCACTCTCCTTGGGTTTCTTTCTCCACACAGCCAGGCCACCTGCTGGGATGTTCTAGTTTGCATCATGATGGGATTGGTTGTATCTGGGAAATGAACCTGCTGGCCACACCACCTCATCTTCTGACCTTTTCTTGGGGTACACTGTGTGTTGTTCCTGCTGCAGCTCCACCCTCACACTGTCTGGAAAATCCAATCTTCATTTCCACCAGGAGAGAGGGAGTGGCTGGGTCCCAAGGGCTGGCAGTTCATGGTTCCTATGCCCAAGGCCACAGGAAGTCGAGGGGACTGTCCCTTGCAGAAATAGGTGGATACTTGTTCCTTGAACTTACATTATGGCTAAGACGAAAGAGGGTCATAAAAATGTACCACAATGGCAGGGCTCGAAGGGCCGCCCATTGGCTGGGTTTATGAAGGTAATGGTCAGCTGACTCACACAGAAATGGCTTCCGCTTCTGGTGTGGTCTCGGTGACATCCAGATACTGAATCCTTTCGGCTAAGATTTCGTGTGAGACTAGCTTCTGGATGTGTCACATTGCCTTCCCTGGACATGTCAGTGTGTTGGTGTGTGACAGAGAGGCGCCAGCAGCGTGGGGGCTGCGAACAAGCAGGAGGAGACACATCCAGAGCCCCGGCCACGTGTGGGAGGAACACGGAACTTATCCTCTGTTGGAAAAAGGCAAGAGCATTCTTGCAAAGCTCATCAGTTCACTTCACATGTTTTCAGATACTGGAAACCTTTTTTATAAGTGGCACGCTTGTGCCAGCCACTCCCCTGTTAAAATAAAATTCTGCTCTCTAATCTCTCCATCCTCAACACCACAGCAAAGCCTGACAGGTAAATAAAACCCACTTCCTCCCCATTTCTAGGGTCTGTTTCCTTCCCCAGTTTGACCCACAGCCCAAGACCCCTGCTAAGGTCTCATTAACTTCCGTTCCCTCAGTCAGTCTACTTTCACCCTGGGTGGAATTGGCACTCCTGGGAAGCCTCAGTTGAGGAGACAACAGAGTATTCTACACCTTATCAGAGAGGTCTGCCAAAGACCTGGGGCTCCACCAGGCAGTGAGCACAGACCCATTTAATAAAATAATCATTACTCCAATAATTTAAAAATCTACAAAAGACATCTGAGCTCAGACACCATGGATAGGGTTAAGGAGAGGAAGGTTGTTCATGGCTTGTCTGGTACTTTGTACGTGGATAAACACTTCCACACCAAACCAGCTCGATGTAGTTAAAAGACACAACACACCCACCAAGAGATGGGAAACCAGGCTGAATCAACACATGATGGGCTTGGATGCTGCTGCTGTTAACGGTGGCTTCCTTGTCTCCCAGGAGAGACGGCAAAGCCAGACCCTGTCAGCTCCTGCCCACCCACCCTGGCTCCCTTCCCATGCCCAGGCCCGGGCCAAGGGTTGTGATTAGAAATGGTTTTCAGTGCAGTTAGGGAGTGGTTGGGTCCTGAGGGCTGGCAGTTCATGGTTGCTATGCCCAGGGCCACCCAGGCTGTCACAAGATCACACACTGCAGTTTATGGGTGCCAGTGGCCCGGTCTCCCCGCCATTTGGTTTTCTTCTTCTTCTTCTGGCTTTTCTCTGGAATCTGTTGCCTTTTGAACAATGAAGAACAGAAAGACAAAGAGTGAGCTTTGCTTCCCCCAGGCCCCTTGCTGGGGGCAGAGGGGACTATTTTGATGGGCATGGTGGGGAGGGACAGATTGAGGATGCTGCTGTCCCGGCCACAGCCACACAGGAGGCCTGGCTAGATAGCATTCAGTCAGGAGAACTGGGGAGGAAAGGGAGGGAAAAGCCCGAATTACCCTACTGTGTGCATTAGTGCTATGAGGACATGCCGACATGTATTCAAATAATAAATCCGTCATATTTTAGGCTTTGCAGTGCTGGCCTATTTCTAAGTTTCGTGTCTTCTATAGCATGACTGGCCTGCTGGGAGCAGAGGCCTTTTTACATGTTCCCTGATAATGTTCCCTATGTGTAAAAGCCGTCCTTGGAGTCACGGGTCCATAAGCCACGGCAGAAAACCAGCACCCAGGGGCGCACATCCACCTGCGGCACGCAGAGCTGCCTAAAAAGCCTAAAGCAAAGTCCACTGGGGGATGGTGAGAGAATGGGGGTGGGAGCATGTAGGGGTGTGATCAGGGCAGAGGCCTGAGAAGTGACAGACAAGGGACGTCAGGCCTGATCCAGAGCTGACCCGCAGCCTTCCGAGTCAGCAATGCGGGGTGTTGGCAGCTGGGCTGGGCTGCAGCAGTGTCAAAGGGGTGGGAAGCAGGGAACAGTCAGGAAGCGGTTTCAGCCACCCCACAGGGGGTGAGCTCTGCACCCTGACTCTGCCAAGGAAGGTTCGGGGACGGTCCTGTGGGGCTGCTGACAGCACTTGCAGGCCCGTGTCCTGTGAGTCTGAGGGGACACACACAACCCTCCAGAAAGTGAGCCCCGGAATCACACTGGGGGTTGTACATTCTAACCTCAGGGCAGGGAAGAGGAGAGGGCCCCCCGTGTTATTGTGGGTGTGTGGACCCCAGGGTTGGGAGGGCTCCCTCAGCAGAAAGCACTGCCCGTCGATCACCCTGCTCTGGTGGGCAGAGCAGGGGGTGGGTGGAAATGGCAGGGGACAAAATGCAAGGAGGTGTAAGAAACAGTAACCCGGACTTGAAACCGCCCAGGAGCTGTTTTCTTCCTGCTCTCCTGCCACAGCAGAGCCTGTCCCCCTCAGCCACAGTGTCCCACAGGTGCACAGCTATGGGAAAGGGACAGTGCTCACCTAATCACTCTAACGAGGTCATGGAAGGCTTTGTCCACGTTGAGAGGCGGGTCCTTGGCACTGGTTTCGATGTATGGAATCTGGAAGGCAAAGCTCAGCTTGGTCAAAGAGGCGCCGAGACCCACCCTTTAAGATGCCCGTCCTCGGAGCTGCCCAACCCACGGGATGCGCCAGCCTTCAGCCTCCAGAGGTTCTAGTCCCGCATGGCTGGAGAGTTTTACTAATGGCTTTTCTAATTCCCTCTCGTTCTCTAGTCACAGATACTTAATAGCTCCCTAAAATAGAATCAAAAAGATCTTTTGAAATCAAAGTCTTTCCTTTTCCACAGTAAGATATGTTCTGATTCTATTCTCAACCTTGAGGTGACTTCTGACCTTCTCTCTGGTCTCCTCCAGAGTGGACACCAGTAGAAAAGTCTGTGAGGTGTGCCGTGAGCGGGTCTCTGAACTGGGGTGAGCCTTGCCCTACCCCGGCACTCCAGCCCAGGCCAACTCCTGTTTGCTGTGTATCTGGGAGCCTGGGAGCTCTGCCATGTTTACGCGTGGGGAATGCTAGGGTGGTCTCTTGGCTGAAAAGCAGTAACACATGGGAGCTGAGGCCAAGGAGACCCTGTGGGCCAACTCCCCACCAAGCCTTGGGCTGGCAGAAGTCAGGATATACTCCCAGGTGCTCATGTCCAGCCACAACAGGGAGCCCCCGAGAAGCCGGAAATGCTCATGCCCACACATGTCGGGAAAGCACACATCAGCCTCCCTGGATGAGAAGGAAATAAGCTGACTGAGGTGAAACTGAAGCATTTGGTCATTTTCGTCAACCTTTCTTTTGATTGCAAAAGTAGTGCCTTTCATTACAATGTCACTGAGGAAGAAAAATGCAGTGGGAAAATAAATAAATGCGTGGAGGCGTGTACCACAGCAAGCTGCTGTTCTGCAGGAGCCAACAGGAAGCTTGCCCACCAGTTACCATCGTGTGAGGTCACGCATCCTCACACTGTGGTGGCTTCAACAGAGGCAGCTTATTGTAGCATGCGTGTGCACGTGCGCACACACACGCACACAAGCACGCACGCACGCGCGCATGGCCTAGCCTCAGGCCTCGGACATTTTCATCTGAGTCTCTGTTAATACTGAAAGGACAGTAGGTTGTTATCTTGTAGGATAGGTGTTTGGGTTTTCAGGTTTCCTCATTCCTGCCCTCATCAAATTAACCCTTTGAGGCAAGTGAGTGTCCCATCCTGCATGGGAGAGACTGTGCTCAGAGGGCTATGCCTGTCAGAGCTCTCTGTGACCAGCAGAGAATTAAGGTATAAATCCAGGACACCTGCCACTTCCCTGCCTGGTGTGTGCTGAGGTCAGCTTTGGAGACTCTCCTGGGCTGGTTTCCATCCATGGCCAGGTACAGTAGGCATCCCTGATAAGTACCTGACAGGGCCCTATAAGGCCCCTGTGGATGAAGGGGACACCGGGCCACCCTGTGCTCACCCCAAAGGGAAGCCCCTGGGCATCGCACACTCCTGGCAGCTCAGTAAGGCCCGGTTTACTGCCTATGGACCAACCTTTCTGACTCTCAGCCCATATCCAGTCTTTGGACCAAGGCTGCTGGCTTTCAGAAGTATGGCCTGAACACCAGCACCTCTCACCACCCTCCCGAATACCTTCTGGTGCAAGTCAGCCTGACGTAGGCCACTAGGACAGGCTCTGCTGTGCCTCTCTGTTCTCCCTCTGCCCCCAGGAGACTACTACCTACATGGTCCTGGGAGAAGCAGGTCAGTCACACTGACTGTCACACAGAGCTCAGTCCTCCAGTGACCACCCTCCTCACTCACCGTCAGAGCACACAAGATCTTAAGCCGCCTTCCTGCCTTTCCCTTCTCCTACCCACCAGCCCCTCCCTGCTACCTGCTCAGCGATGCTGGCCTCCTTCCTGTCTTACAAACTCCAAACTGAAGGCCTCTGCACCAATTATTTCTTCTTCTAGAATGTCCTTTCCTCAAATATCTGCCTGGTCATTCACCTGCCTCCTTAATGGGCCCCACCTTGTTTGTAAAGGCACCTCCTCTCTGTAGCATGCATTGGATGCACTGTAACTGGCGTCATTTATTGTCTGTCCCCATCATTAAAGGGAAGCATCAAGAGACAGGGAATTATTGTGCCCTGGGCTCTACAGTGATGGAATGAAGAAGCATAAGAACACCAAAAGCAGAGAGGCAAAGCTGACTCCCAGCGTGCCATTCCTCCGCATGTAGAGTGGGCTGGTGAGCAGAGGGGAGGAGCAACTTTTCCTGGCAGGCAGCGCAGACTTCTGCAAAACAGATCCAAGCAGGCCAAGGCATGGACTATGCAAATGTAGGGGTGGGGTAGAGATAGAAGGGGAGCCCAGGGATCTCACCTAGCACCGTACAGAGGGCAAAGGGACACTCAGGGCAACAAACTAGCAATGCTAAGATGCTGGTTCCATACAGTGTGGCCTGGGCAACCTCTGTGTGATCACTCGGTGAGTGGGAGTAATGATGCCTGTGGCACGGTGCAGCTGTGATTGGCAGATTACTTGGTGCCCATGCTTCTCTGGTACAATGTTGGGCACAAGGCAAGCTAAATAAACAGAGCTGACCTCGGTGATTCAGCATAACCAGGTGTTGGCTGACAATGGACAGAGGCATCCCCCATACAGCCCAGTCATGCCTGGGGTTGAACAGCTCAGAGGCTAAACACTACGGCCTCTGAGCATCTTTGCAGGGAACTGGGCTCCCCAGCAGAACTTCTAAGGATGTAGAGGGTATTTTCCCTCAGGCTTACTGACTTGCTTCAAAGATGTCCCCTCTCAACAACCCTCTGTGAAGCCCAGCTGCTTCCTAAGAGGACCCATTCCCATTTCCATAGATCAGCACTTTAGGAGGAATGGCATATAGATAGTCACACTCCCTGGGCCCTCCTCACATCACATCATGACATGACATGACATCACATCACATCACATCACACACACACCCTACATTATGTTTGGTCGCCATTTCTTTTCCTTGCTCTCTGGTGATTTTCCTCAGGTGCATCAAATCGACCTTGTTGGCCACGAGGATCATTGGGAATGACTCCCTGTGAAATAAAGGAACAACATCCATGTTAGGTTCCTATCCTGCTCCACCAGGTCAAAGTGGGGGAGCCAAACGGTGGGCATGGCCTAACCACAGCCCCTTCCTAATGGGCCTCCTCTCCAGAATGAGAGAAGAGCTTGGGCCAAAGGGGCCTGGGGCTGCTGGTTCTCTTGGTCTGAATGTTCAGGCCTGTTGCAAGGCCAGTGTTGAGGCTGGCCTAGGGACACAAGTGTGTGGTCTGGCTTCCTAGACCTGCTTTCCACCTCTTCATTATTCTGTTATGCCAACAAGTAGGATGGCTGCAGGCCTCAGCAAAGACTCAAGAAGAGCACCAGGCACGGAGGTGGGCATGTCCTGGCACTCCATGTATGACAGCTGCAAAATGAGGATGGCTCCCAGAAGAGGAAGTGTAGGATCAAGAAGCGTGTCCCCTAAGCATTCTTATGTGTGAACAGACTGCTGCCAGACTAAATGTCAACCTCACAGCCTCTTTGGCAATTTTCATTAAAAACCACAATTTGAGGGGCCTCCAGCTTAATGGCTTAATGGTTAAAGTGCTTGCCAAAGGACCCAGGTTCAATTCCCCAGGATCCACATAAGCCAGATGCACAAGGTAGGCACATGCATCTGGAATTCATTTGCAGTGGCTGGAGGCCCTGGTGCACATATTCTGTCTCTCTCACTCAAATAAATAAATAAGTAATTTTTAAAATTACAATTTGATACATGAAAATGGTATAGTATCATTTCTTCAATTGGCACAAAAATTAAATATTTTGCTCCAACAGAGTCATATATGCTATCTCTTTTGAGGTTCATATGTTCATGGGTTTAACTCACCTTCATTGATTGCAGCTTGTTTGATGCTGCACACAAAAAACGGCCTGTTTGTTACCAACCTTTCTTCCTTTGGAGTAGGTGCTAACTGGGTATTTCCATCTTTATTGAGATGTAGTCAAAACTTGGTATTTTCTTTAGGTTGTTTCTTTGAGAGCCAACTGAGAGACAATTTCAGTTGTATTTAAAACAAACTCCAGGTGATTTATTGTATATAGTGCCAAGAAGAAAAAAAAAGCTGAACCTTTAGCCAGGGACTTATGCAGCTTGCAGCCAAATGCAATTTAACTAACGTCAATGTATTCTGGAGAGAGAATTCACTTTTCTTTGACTATAATGTAATTTGGTTACACTGGAGATGAAAACAAAGATGCAACCTTGATTCCTTAATTGAAGGGTTTATGAAGATGGAAGGCAGCTGGAAGTGCCTTGGGATCTTGGAGGCAGTTTTATTCTCAAAGAAAGAATTGGGGAAGATATTAGGAAGGGAGATCTTTGGGAGGAAAGGGAAGAAGGGGAGGGAGATGGAGGACCATCTACAAGTGCCTCCTACAAGCCGGAGCAGGAGCAGAGGCCCTGGCTGCTGCCCTCACCTGTCCTTGACGCGCAGGATGAGCTGGTGGAAGCGGTCCACGTGCTCAAAGCTGGCCTTGTCGGTGACCGAGAAGACGATGAGGAAGCCGTCCCCGGTGCGCATGTACTGCTCCCGCATGGCGCTGAACTCCTCCTGCCCAGCTGTGTCCAGCACTGGGGAGAGATGAGGACACTCAGCAGCTGCTGCTGTCCCCACCGTGGCTTGGTCCCAGCTGTCCCCCAGGAGGCTGCGCAAGTCCCCCAGGCACCTCAGAGGCTGCTTCAGTGCGAGGCTTTTACTGGCTCATTTCAAGCCCGAAGTTCACTAGACCTCTGATCCACAGGCAAGTCTCATAAAATCGGCCACCAGCTGTCTTGAGTCCCTCCGGGGGTGGGGGGGCGGTCCCCAGAGTTGCGCTTGAAGCCCCAATGCAGGCCTTACAAGCTGAGGTTCTTGGGAAAGTGCCTAACTCGCTAAGCCTCCATTTATTTCCTTCTCCACACAGTTGCAACAAGGCCTGGACCTCACAGCTCCCGGGAGAGGACAGCTGCGGGGAGGAGAGTGGGCTTATGGAGAAGCCCCGGGGACCCGCCAAAGAAGCTGGTGGCCGGGGGGCCCTGTGCAGCCCCCCTGTGTGTGGGGCACACCAGGCAGGCGCTGGGGAAGAGCATCTCATATCAGCGGGGTCTTTTACCTCCTAGGAGGGAAGTGGGGGAGGAGCAGCTAAGGAGGACCACTGGAAGAAGCCCTTCTTTCCCACCACCCCTCCTCCCCGCCTTCTCCCATGCTCAGACCTCTGGTGCTCACTTTCCCGTCCCTGAGACACAGTGCACACCCTCAGTCTTTCTTGGGGAGGTCTCACACATGTCTGGGTCCTCCCTGTGGCAAGCATGACTACTTGGTCTTATGGGGGCCAGAGTCTGTACTCCACAATGTCCTCCACCTTGCTCCTCAACCTGCCTGCCTTCCATCTTCCCACAGAGCAGACCTAACTTCTCCCTGTCCTCAGGGGCAGCCAGGGAATCTGCAGGAACAGTTTCAGACCCCTGGGCTCAGTCTGCCTCCTCACTTGGAAGGCGGGACGCTGGGCAGGCTCACTGCTCTGAACCCCTGATTCCTACAGCAGGATGACAGGGGTGTCTGTGTGCATGCGCATGATGCCCAAGAGTACCGCTTGGTTTTGAGCCTCGTCACTGAGGTCTGCTCTCCCACCTGGGGTCTCTGCAGCCCAGGCTCCTCGGCTCTTCTTCCCTGGCCTTGGCCAATGCAGCATTCTGCTGCCTGAGTACCAGGGGTTCTCCCTGCTCTGCACCCACCCTTCCTTGATGCTCTCCTTGCTTCCTGCTGGCCAGAAACCTGGCCCGTGTGAGTCCTGTCTAGTTGAGACCTAGTACAAAAGTACCGGAATCAATGTGAGTCTAAGTAATTCTATTCATTCACTCAAGAAATATTTGAGGGCTGGAGAGATGGCTTAGCGGTTAAGCGCTTGCCTGTGAAGCCTAAGGACCCCGGTTCGAGGCTCGGTTCCCCAGGTCCCACGTTAGCCAGATGCACAAGGGGGCACACGCGTCTGGAGTTCGTTTGCAGTGGCTGGAAGCCCTGGCACGCCCATTCTCTCTCTCTCCCTCTATCTGCCTTTCTCTCTGTGTCTGTCGCTCTCAAATAAATAAATAAATAATTTTAAAAAAAAAAGAAATATTTGAATGCTTTCTATATGCCAGGCAGGCAGTGGGCCCTGTGTTACAGGGCAAGTGAAGCAAAATCCTTGTTATTATAAGATGACAAACTGTTGAATGGCTGGCATCACTTTAGCAGGAGGTAGGCACGTAGTATGAAAGTCCACGTAGTCAGGCAGAGTCATTTTGGATAGGGAAGAAGGCCAATTCTCAGGAGGTAACCTTTGAGCAATGACTAAATGCAGGAAGGGAGAGACCCCTGTGACTCGGGGAACAGCATTCCAGGTAGAGACAACACGACGCACACTCATGGGAGGAGGTGAGGCCAGCATCTCGTGGGCTGCGGGACAGGAGAAAGGGCACGGTAGGGCAAGCCTTGGGGACCTGCTGCCATGTCTGAGCTTTGCCTCATCCTGGAGAGTGTGGGGGAAAGAATGACACGATCTAGAGGATTTGCTCTGAATAATCCACTCTGGTTCCTAGCAGTAGCGGGGAGGAGGCCACGAGTGGAAGCAGCAGACTAGTTAGGAGGTGCGTGGATAACACAGACCAGACATGGGGCGGCTGCCGTCCAAGGCCGGGCAGGGGGTGGTGCTGGCCACCTGCTATGACAGCTGTGCTGAGCATGTGCTGGGCTCTGGCTTGAGCGCCACAGGTGAGGAAGGCAAAGGAAGAGGACAGGGCCTGCGGGGCTGTTTCTGACACAGCTGGTCAGCCTGAAAGCCCCCAGGAAAATGACATAGACTTGGCAAAGTGTGCATGGGAAAATATGAATTATGGAGGAGTCATCATAATAATGGTGAAATTAATATATTCATAGATTTTGAATGTATATATGATTTAAAACAAAACTACAGATTTAAGATATTTAAAAATGGGATCATTGCTGGGCGTGGTGGCGCACGCCTTTAATCCCAGCACTCGGGAGACAGAAGTAGGAGGATTGCCATGAGTTCAAGGCCACCCTGAGACTCCATAGTGAATTCCAGATCAGCCTGGGCCACAGTGCGACCCTACCTCAAAAAAAAAAAAAGTGATCATTGAAAAAGGTTTAAAACTTAATAACAATCTGAAAATTAAAAAATGGACACCTCTGAGACCAAGCATTATGACACCCTATAAACTGAACCCTTGGGGGAGTTAGAGGCAGGATGGTCAGTTCAAGGTCATTCTTTTTATTATTTTTTTTTTAGGGAGACAAAGAGACAAACACAGATAGACAGACAGAGAGAGAGAGAGAAAGAAAATTGGTACTCCAGGGCCTCAGTCCCTGCAATGGAATGTCAAATGCTTGTGCAACCTTGCGCTTGCCTCACCTTTGTGCATCTGGCTTATGTGGGATCTGGAGAGTCAAACATGGGTCCTTAATCTTTGCAGGCAAGCACCTTAACTGCTAAGCCATCTCTCCAGCCTCAAGGTCACTCTTTGTTATATAGTAACTTTGAGGCCAGCCTGGGATTCATGAGACCCCTTCTTGAAAAACAAACAAAACCCCCACATAGTGTGGAAAGGAAAATATTTCTTTTCAAATTGAAGGACATAGAAATTATATTAACCAGGCTTCCTGAAAGAATTTTTTTTTTTTTGAGGTAGGGTTTCACTCTAGCCTAGGCTGACCAAGAATTCACTATGAAATCTCAGAGTGGCCTTGAACTCACAGCAATCCTCCTACCTCTGCCTCCCAAGTGCTGGGATTAAAAGCGTGCACCATCACACTCAGCAATATTGTTAATTTTAATTTTTTAATTAATTTCGGAGAGAGATGGCAAGAAAGAGGCAGATAGAGACACAGAAAGACAGTGGGCACGACAGGGCCTCCAGCCACTACACACCAACTCCAGATGCATGTGCCAACTTGTTTATCTGGCTTACATGGGTCCTGGGGAATTGAACCTGGGTCCTTTGGCTTTGCAGGCAAGTGCCCTAGCCATTAAGCCATCTCTCCAGCCCCTGAAAGAATTCTTGTAGAATAAAGTTCACGACAGTAAAAAAAATTCAATTAGAAGACAATGGAGAACTGAGCCTGATGGCAGCTCCATCCCCCAGCTACCCAGGAGGCTGCGGCAAGAGGATTTAAAGTTCAAAGCCAACCTGGGCAACTTATCAAGACCCTGTCTCAAAATAAAAGGTAAAAAAGGAGTCTGGGGAGCTAGCTCAGCAGCAGAGCACTTACCTAGCAAGTGTGAGGCCCTAGCTTCAATTCTTAGATCCCTTAACCCAAGAGAAAAAGAAGAGAAGGAAAATGTGAGAATGGATGACAAGTTAGAACCAAAATATAGGATGATCCATGGCTGAGGGACAGAGCCAGGCAAAAGTAATTGATGATAGTTTCCTAAGCTTCAAATTCAAAATCAGAAGCAGGGGCTGAAGAGAGGGCTCAATGGTTAAGGTGCTTGCCTGCAAACCTTAACAATAATGACTGGAGTTCAGTTCCCCAGGACCCACATAAAGCCAAATACACAGTGGCACATATATCCGTAGTTCTGCAGTGGCTAGCAGCCCTGGAGCATCCACTCTTTGTCTGTCTGTCTGTCTGTCTGTCTCTCTATCTCTATCTCTCTCTGCGTTCAAATAAATAAAATTATTTTTAATTTATTTTATTTATTTGAGAGAGGCAGGAAGAGAGAGAGAGAGCAAGCGCCAGGACCTTCAGCCACTGCAAACAAAATCCAGACACATGCGTTACACAGTATCTGGCTTACGTGGGTCCTAGGGAACTGAACCTTGGTCATTTGGCTGAGTAGGCAAGCACCTTAAGTGATAATCCATCTCTCCATGCCCCAATAAAAATATTTTTTAAAAATCTCAAGTGCTCTGAAATTTGAAACATTTTATGTAGCCATATTATGTTCAAAAGATTTGGATATGGAAACATTTTTGATGTTTGGGTCAGGGTACCTAATTGGTAAAGTCAATATTCCAAAATCTAAAAATCTCTAAAATCTGACACAGTTCTGTTCCTAATATTATGCCAGAATACTGGTATTGGATAAGGATATTCAACCCTGACTGAAAACCTTGCTTCATTTGGGAAGAGGGCTCAGATCCTGATTATATCCTGATGCTGATGGAAAATATGGACTGGAAAGATGGTTTAGTGGTTAAGGCGCTTGCCAGCAAAGCCTAAGGACTCAGGACTCATGTCAGCCAGATGCACAAGGTAGTGCATGTATTTGGAGTTTGCTTGCAGTGACTAGAGGTCTGGAACACCCATTCTCTCTCTTTCTGCCTCTTTCTCTCTCTCTCTCTCTCTCAAATAAGTAAAAAAATATTAAAAAAGAAAAATGCAAGTATGTGTATGTTTTTGCAAATAGCATAACCACGTGAAGAGCAGCAATAAAACCCCAACTTCCTAATTCACAGAAGAGAGAAAAGCAGAACAAAGTAAATAGGGCCAATTAAAAAAAATAAGGTAAAAATTAAACCTAACAAAAATAATCAAACACCCGGGGGTGGTGGCGCACACCTTTAATCCCAGCACTTGGGAGGCAGAGGTAGGAGGATCACCATGAATTTAAGGCCACCCTGAGATTACATAGTGAATTCCAGGTTAGCCTGAGCTAGAGTGAGACTCTACCTTGAAAGACCAAAATAATAATAACAATAATAAT
This sequence comes from Jaculus jaculus, assembly GCF_020740685.1. Lineage (NCBI taxonomy): Eukaryota > Metazoa > Chordata > Mammalia > Rodentia > Dipodidae > Jaculus > Jaculus jaculus. The sequence goes on along the minus strand of NC_059118.1, from coordinate 29,252,393 downwards.
AATAATCAAACATAATAAAAAGTGCATATGAAACAAATTAGCAGAGATAAATCTACACAAATTCCAATGACAATCTTCATAGACCTTGAAAAAAAGAATGTAAGACCCAAAATAGTAACCTGGAGGTATCATGATGTCTGCTTTCAAATTATAGTTCACAGACATGGTAACAAAGCAGGCACGTGAAATGGAATAATAGAGAAACCAGAAATAAACAAATAGGCACAGCCATCTCATGATGTTCAGCAAAGGGGCCAAAGAATGTTGGTGAAAAGCCTTACCTCATGCCAGGTGTGGTGGTGCATGACTTTAATCCTAACACTGGGGAGGTAGAGGTAGGAGGATTGCTGTGAGTTTGAGGCCAGCCAGAGACTCCATAGTGAATTCCAGGTCAGTTTGGGCTACAATGAGACCCTACCTTGGGGGGGGGGGGCGCCGGGGCGGGGAAAGCCCTGCCCTGCCTCTTTAAAAATGGTGCTAGAAAACTTGGATATCCACATGTAGAAGACTGAAACTTGATCCCTACCTCTCATCCTGTACCAAAAAAAAAAAAAAAAAAAAAATCAACTCGAAATAGATTAAAGACCTTAATGTCAGACTTGAAACTTGGAAACTGTTAGACGAAAACATAGGGGTAACATTTCAAGTAGGCAAGGACAGTGACTGTCTGAATAGATCTCCAATAGCTCAGGAAATAACAGCAAGAATTACCACTTCTCAGCCTTTTGGCTAAGATTGTGTGTGTGTGTGGAAATAATAGTTAAGAATTGAATGCCAGGCACGGTGGCAGATGCCTTTAATCCAAGCACTAGGGAGGCAGAAGTAGGAGGATCACTGTAAGTTTGAGGCCACCCTGAGACTACATAGTGAATTCCAAGTCATCCTGAGCAAGATCAAAACCCAACCACAAAAAAAAAAAAAAAAAAAAAAAAAAGAATTGACTAATGAGAGTGCATGAAATTAAAAAGGTTCTGCACAGCAAAGGAAACAGGGGTGTGAAGAAATAGCCTTCAGAATGGAAGAAAATCCTGTCAGCTCTTTTTTAAAAAAAAAAAAGAAAGAAAAAGAAAACTGTTTATTTATGGGCTGGAGAGATTGCTGAGTGGTTAAGTCACTTGCCAACAAAGCCTAAGAACCTAGGTTTGATTCTCCAGGTCCCACACTGGCCAGGCGCCCATCATGATGCATGCATCTGGAGTTTGTTTGCAGTGGCTAGAAGCCCTGGTGTGCCCATTCTCTTACTCTCTCTCTCTCTCTCCCCCCCCCACCATCTCTCTGTCTGTAATAAATAAATAGATAAAATGATAAAAAATTAAAAATTGTTTATTTATTTGGGAGCAGAGAGCGACAGAAGAGAGAGAGGCGGAGAGAATGGGTGTGCTAGAGCCTCCAGCCACTGCACATGAACTCGAGATGCATGTGCCACGTTGCACATCTGGCTCTGTGGATACTGGGCAATTGAACCTGGGTCATTAGGCTTTGCAGGCAAATGCCTTAACCGCTGAACCATCTCTCTAGCCCCTTTGCCAGTGCTTTATGTGACCACAGACTAATAGCCAACACATAAAGAACAAATAGCCCCCAGGTGTGGTAGCTCATAAATGTAATCCCAGATATTGGGAGGCAGACGCAGGAGGCTCATGGCCTGCCTACTGTGCATAGCAAGTTCAAAGCCAGTCAGCAAGACCCTGTCTCAAAACAAGCTATAAAACAGAATGAGCAATTCATAGGCAAATGACAAAGGAAAAAAAATGGCCAATAAATACATGAAAATGTTCATTATCTTTAGCACTGAGGAAAGTGCAAATCAAAGCTTTCTTACTCAGGGTAGAATGGTCATCAGCAAGAAAACAAATGACAACTTCTGGAAAAGAGGAACCTTAGGCACTGCTGGTGACAGCCACTGTGAAAGTCAGTGTGGAGGTTTCTGAGAAAGCTAAACATTGAACTACTATAGGACCCAGATAAACCACTCCTGGTATGTAAGTGAAGGAATCTAAGTCAGTACACAATAGCGAACCTGCCCACCCATATTTATTGTGGCACTATTCACAACAGTCAAGGCGTGGAATCAACATAGGTGCTCAAGGATGGGTGGATGGATAAAATATATTGTATTTGTACATATTGGAGTAATATTCAGCCACAAAGAGGAGTGGAATTCTGTTGTGTGCAGAAAAATGGGAGTGGAGATCAGCATGCTAAAAGAAATAAGCCAGGCTCAGAAAGACAAAAGTTGTGTGTTCTTTCATATATGGAATCTAGATTTTTTTTTTAAAGATGTGAAAATACCAGCGAGAACTATTTTTGAAGAGGAAGGGGATGAGGAGGGGAGATAAGGGTGATAATTATGATCAAAGTACATTGTAAACATGTATGAAAATATGAATAATGAGGGTTGGAGAGATGGCTTAGTGGTTAAAGTTCTTGACTGCAAAGCTAAAGGACCCAGGTTGTGTGGTCCCTAGGACCCACATAAGCCACATGCACATGGTGGCTGTTGTGTCCGTTTGCAGTGGCTGGAGGTCCTGGTGTACCCATTCTCTTTCTCTCCCTTTGCCTCTCTCTCTCAAATAAATAAATAAATAAAAATAAAATATTAAAACATTCAAAATGCTATAATGAAACCCATTATTTTGTACAATCAGCATATGCTAATAAAACTTAAATAACTATATAGGAAACTATAAATGTTCAAATTTGGCTCAGGAAAATACATAAAACTCGATACACCAATAACTGCACACGAAATTTAAGAGAGACAAAACTCAAAGAGACAAAAATCCCTAAGGGAAGCCTAGAGGAGGAGGTGGGACTGAGCTGGGCAGCCTCCCCTCCCCATACCTCGAAACACTGGGGACAGGCCTCTGGTTTGCAGTTCTGTCATCAAAGCTTCCTAGAGGCTGGAGGTGCTGGGGCTGTACTGGTGGGAAAGTATGATTTGACCTGCATTCCCCATGCCTGATGGCATGGAGGCAGAAGGGCTCAGGGACAGAAAGTATTAGTCACTAGAGGAAAAGAAGCATTTTCCCAAGGGAGGCTGAGGACAGACAAGAGGGAGGAAAGAGGTTCTGGAGCCAGACAGCATCAGAGCCGAAGTCCACCTGCCCTGCCCTCGTCCTCCCACTGGGGTGAGGGCCAGCAGAGACACCCAGGAGGATCCAATGAATGAATTCAATTCAACGAATCGCCTCTGGGATTTTGTGGATTTTAGAAGTAAACCCTCACACGCTAGCATTGCGTGAGGTCCAGGACAGGCAGGTAGCCAGCATGGAGTTGACCTGCTTGGTTCTCCCCGCAACAAGATTGGGTCTCGCTCTAACCCAGGCTAACCTGGAGCCCCTTTACAGAGGAGACCCCCAGCAGGCACTAGCATTTGTTGCCCTGGGCCCCCTTAAACTGCAGTTTCCAATGAGGGCTCAAAAAGGCACACAGAAGCATGCTGCAGAAAGAGCTGTATCCATGTTGAAACGTCCTACCCAGCCGTAGGAGAAGACATTAAAAGTGACTTCAGAGCTGGAGAGAGGGCTTAGGGATTAAGGCGCTTGTCTGCCAAGCCTAAGGACATGTTCAACTCTCCAGATCACACATAAGCCAGTCACACAAGGTGAGGCCAGTGCAAGGTCGCACATGCCCACAGGTGGCGCAAGTGTATGGGGTTTGATTGCAGTGGCTGAGGCTCTGGGTGCCAATTCTCTCTCTTTGTGTCTCTAAAATTTTAAAATAAATAAATAAAAACCATGTAAAACTGACTTCAACTTTCACAGTGTGTTCTTCAGGGGAAATCAAGGATTCCAGAATCTGAAACAAGGAGACAATGGTTTCTACAGATAATATACCTCCAAAGATGACACCTAGAATTTTCTACCTGTCTATAATCTGCAGGTCCACCATGGGAACGAGGGATGATCTCCCTCTTTTATGGACAAGGCAGGTGGGGAAACCTGTGTCTTCCTAGAAATGGGTTGGTACAAAATAATGTCACCTGGCCGAGTCCGAACAGTGATGAGAGCTCTTCTTCCTTCCACCCTAACCTGAGCTCCCTCTCTGGGTCTGGGTGCCAGGAACAGGACCGACTGGGCACTGTTCCCACAACAGGGCTGCTTGCTTCAGCTTCTTCAAGGCTCTGGCAGGCTGTGAAAGCCTGGCCAGCCAGGACTGCCTCCAGGGAGGGAGCTGACAGTTGGACAGGAGCTTCAGTTGCAGCAGCAGCCCTGCCTCCTCAGCGTGATGGCTCCCGGATGACAGCAAGGGAGAGGTGACAGCCACTAGAACCAGGGATGCCCTTTCTTGATGTCCCACTGCTATAGCTATCCAGCATGGAGTAAGAAGGCTGTGGGATACATTTACACTAGGTCCTACATCCCCTGGGCTGGTGTGCAAACTTGCACGTCCCTGGCTTTGTGGTTCTTAAGAGGAGTCAGGAAGACGGTCTTCCTCAAATGATACTGTCAGGGAAGCACAGTGTTATGGTTTGGATATAAAATGTATGGAAGGCTTGGTCCCCAGCTACTGGCCCTATATTGAGACACGGTGGGAACTTTAGGAGGTAAGCCTGGCTGGAGGAAATAGATCACCGGGGGCATGCTCTGGAAAGGTGTCTCTCGTTTATTTCATTTCTGTTTTTTCAAGGCAGGGTTTCAGTGTGGCTCAGGCAGATCTGGACCCAGACTGTTGACCCAGACTGGCCTTGAATTCATGGTGATCCTACTACCTCAACTTGGCAATACAATTCATTAGAGTCAGGAAGTGGAGACAGCTTATGCCTATTAACCTGTAAAAGAAACAACAAAGAGGTGCATCTGTGATGTCAGGCACACGTAAAAGGGAAGGAAGATTTGAACATATACTACAATGAAGAACCATCCGAACACCATGTTAAGTGAAAAAAGCCAGTCATAAAAGAGTTCTAGGGCTGGACAGATGGCATAGCAATTAAGACCCTTGCCTGCAAAGACCAAGCACCCAGGTTTGATTCCCCAGCATTCATGTAAGCCAGATGCACAAGGTGGCACATGTGTCTGGAGTCCCTTTGCAGTGGCTAGAAGCCCTGGAGTGCCCATTCTCTCTCTCTCTCTCTCTGAAATAAATAAATAAAAATAAAAATAAACTTAAAACAAAGGACTTCTAGCTATACGATGTCATTCATATAAAATGCCCAGAACAGGGAAATCCACAAATGCAGAGTGTAGATGGAGTGTTCAGGGACTGGGGCAGGAGGGAAGAGGAATTGACAGAAAATCAGGACTTGATGGTCGTAATTCCAGTGATTACTAGTTTGTGAATTAGTTACTAGTTTCTAGTAACACAACTTTGTTGAATACACTAGAAACCACTGATATCTATTTATTTATTTTGAGGCAAGCCCAAAAGGCTGGCCCTTTTTTTATGTAAGAGAGAGAAAGAGAGAGAGAGAGAATTGGCACACCAGGATCTCCAGCCACTACAATCAAACTCCAGACGTGTGCACTACCTTGTGCACACGTGTGGCCTTGTACACTTGTGTCACTTTGTGTGTTTGGTTTACATGGAACCTGGAGAATTGAACATGGGTGCTTAGACTTTGCAGGCAAGCACCTTAACCACTAAGCCATCTCTCCAGCCCCTACTGACCTTATTTTTTTTTAAATATTTATTTATTTATTTAAGAGACAAAGATTCTCCTCCTTAGCATGAATTACTGCTTGACACCGTACACACTTTTTTATGCTCTGCCACCCCTCCCCAACAATGTAACACTATTTTCGTGAGAGTAGGGTCTTTGTTTTGCTAACTGTAGTGTCCTCAGAGCCTGAAAGAGAGCTGGATACACAGTAGAACTCAGAAGTACGTGCTGAATGAATTAATAAGCACACTCAGGTACCCAAAACTCAGGAACCCACCCCTCACTGTGAGGCAAGGTAGGATACTAGGTCATGGACGGAGGCCTCACTCCATGGCTTCCCGGACACAGAGGTGTGGGTCAGTGACGCTCATTTGCATATTCAATGATGAGCCCTATTCTGAAAACCACCTTTATGGAAAAAAATAATGAGTCCTATTTGAGGGCTGGGATGTAGCTCAGTTGACAGGGTACATGCCTCTCATGTACAGAGCCCTGGGTTGGATCCCCATCACCTCACAGACTGAGCATGGTGGTGCATGCTGATAATCTGAGCACTTGGGAGGTAGAGATAGGAGAATCAGGAGTTCAAATCATCATCACTGCACAGGGAGTTGGAGACCAGTCTGGGAGATCTGTCTCAAAAAAACCTTTTTTTATTTGTGAGAGAGAGAGAGAGAGAAATGGAGGGAGGGAGGGAGGGACGATGGCTGCTCCAGGGCCTCCAGCCACTACAAACTCCAGTGCATCTGGCTTTATGTGGATACTGGGGAATCAAACCCAGGTCTTTAGGCTTTATGGACAAGTGCCTTTACCACTAAGCAATCTCTCCAGCCACTCCCCTCCCCCCAAGAATAATTTGTTTGAGCAATTGTAGCAACACTTAGTACTGGGGCTTACTCTGTAGCAAGATCCTTAGAGAGTGCTTTGTCCCTTCACTTGCCCAACTGGCAATAATTGGTCCCTAAAAGATGCTTTTATAGTTTGGATATAAATTATTCCCCCACAGGCTCATGTAACACAGGGTGGTTGACAACTGGTGAAGCCAATCTTTTGAGACATGATCTAATCATAAGGATACTGACTTGATAATGGATTAATTGGGAGAGGTGGAAAGTAGGGGTTGCATCTTGGTTGGAGGCAGAAGGTCACTACTCATCCCAACACTGGATCTGCCTCCCGTCCACTGTGAGGTCACTACTCATCCCAACACTGGCTCTGCCTCCCGTCCACTGTGAGGTCACTACTCATCCCAACACTGGATCTGCCTCCCGTCCACTGTGAGGTCACAGCTCATCCCAACACTGGCTCTGCCTCCCGTCCACTGTGAGGTCACTACTCATCCCAACACTGGATCTGCCTCCCGTCCACTGTGAGGTCACAGCTCATCCCAACACTGGCTCTGCCTCCCGTCCACTGTGAGGTCACTACTCATCCCAACACTGGATCTGCCTCCCGTCCACTGTGAGGTCACTACTCATCCCAACACTGGCTCTGCCTCCCGTCCACTGTGAGGTCACTACTCATCCCAACACTGGTTCTGCCTCCCGTCCACTGTGAGGTCACTACTCATCCCAACACTGGCTCTGCCTCCCGTCCACTGTGAGGTCACTACTCATCCCAACACTGGTTCTGCCTCCCGTCCACTGTGAGGTCACGGCTCATCCCAACACTGGATCTGCCTCCCGTCCACTGTCAGGACACGGCTCATCCCGCCACTGGCTCTGCCTCCCGTCCACTGTGAGGTCACGGCTCATCCCAACACTGGATCTGCCTCCCGTCCACTATGAGGTCACTACTCATCCCAACACTGGCTCTGCCTCCCGTCCACTGTCAGGACACGGCTCATCCCAACACTGGATCTGCCTCCCGTCCTCTGTCAGGACACGGCTCATCCCGCCACTGGCTCTGCCTCCCGTCCACTGTGAGGTCACGGCTCAGCCCAACACTGGATCTGCCTCCCATCCACTGTGAGGTCACGGCTCATCCCAACACTGGATCTGCCTCCCGTCCACTATGAGGTCACTACTCATCCCAACACTGGCTCTGCCTCCCATCCACTGTGAGGTCACTACTCATCCCAACACTGGCTCTGCCTCCCGTCCACTGTGAGGTCACTACTCATCCCAACACTGGATCTGCCTCCCGTCCACTGTGAGGTCACGGCTCATCCCAACACTGGCTCTGCCTCCCGTCCACTGTGAGGTCACGGCTCATCCCAACACTGGCTCTACCTCCCGTCCACTGTGAGGTCACGGCTCATCCCAACACTGGCTCTGCCTCCCGTCCACTGTGAGGTCACTACTCATCCCAACACTGGATCTGCCTCCCGTCCACTGTGAGGTCACGGCTCATCCCAACACTGGCTCTGCCTCCCGTCCACTGTGAGGTCACGGCTCATCCCAACACTGGATCTGCCTCCCGTCCACTGTGAGGTCACTACTCATCCCAACACTGGCTCTGCCTCCCGTCCACTGTGAGGTCACGGCTCATCCCAACACTGGCTCTGCCTCCCGTCCACTGTGAGGTCACTACTCATCCCAACACTGGCTCTGCCTCCCGTCCACTGTGAGGTCACGGCTCATCCCACCACTGGCTCTGCCTCCCGTCCACTGTGAGGTCACTACTCATCCCAACACTGGATCTGCCTCCCGTCCACTGTGAGGTCACTACTCATCCCAACACTGGCTCTGCCTCCCGTCCACTGTGAGGTCACGGCTCATCCCAACACTGGCTCTGCCTCCCATCCACTGTGAGGTCACTACTCATCCCAACACTGGCTCTGCCTCCCGTCCACTGTGAGGTCACTACTCATCCCAACACTGGCTCTGCCTCCCGTCCACTGTGAGGTCACGGCTCATCCCAACACTGGCTCTGCCTCCCGTCCACTGTGAGGTCACGGCTCATCCCAACACTGGATCTGCCTCCCGTCCACTGTCAGGACACGGCTCATCCCAACACTGGCTCTGCCTCCCGTCCACTGTGAGGTCACTGCTCATCCCAACACTGGCTCTGCCTCCCGTCCACTGTGAGGTCACTACTCATCCCAACACTGGCTCTGCCTCCCGTCCACTGTGAGGTCACGGCTCATCCCGCCACTGGCTCTGCCTCCCGTCCACTGTGAGGTCACGGCTCATCCCGCCACTGGCTCTGCCTCCCGTCCACTGTGAGGTCACAGCTCATCCCAACACTGGATCTGCCTCCCGTCCACTGTGAGGTCACTACTCATCCCAACACTGGCTCTGCCTCCCGTCCACTGTGAGGTCACAGCTCATCCCAACACTGGCTCTGCCTCCCGTCCACTGTGAGGTCACTGCTCATCCCAACACTGGCTCTGCCTCCCGTCCACTGTGAGGTCACTACTCATCCCAACACTGGCTCTGCCTCCCGTCCACTGTGAGGTCACGGCTCATCCCGCCACTGGCTCTGCCTCCCGTCCACTGTGAGGTCACAGCTCATCCCAACACTGGCTCTGCCTCCCGTCCACTGTGAGGTCACGGCTCATCCCAACACTGGATCTGCCTCCCGTCCACTGTGAGGTCACGGCTCATCCCGCCACTGGCTCTGCCTCCCGTCCACTGTGAGGTCACGGCTCATCCCGCCACTGGCTCTGCCTCCCGTCCACTGTGAGGTCACGGCTCATCCCAACACTGGCTCTGCCTCCCGTCCACTGTGAGGTCACTACTCATCCCAACACTGGCTCTGCCTCCCGTCCACTGTGAGGTCACGGCTCATCCCGCCACTGGCTCTGCCTCCCGTCCACTGTGAGGTCACGGCTCATCCCGCCACTGGCTCTGCCTCCCGTCCACTGTGAGGTCACGGCTCATCCCGCCACTGGCTCTGCCTCCCGTCCACTGTGAGGTCACGGCTCATCCCAACACTGGCTCTGCCTCCCGTCCACTGTGAGGTCACTACTCATCCCAACACTGGCTCTGCCTCCCGTCCACTGTGAGGTCACGGCTCATCCCGCCACTGGCTCTGCCTCCCGTCCACTGTGAGGTCACGGCTCATCCCGCCACTGGCTCTGCCTCCCGTCCACTGTGAGGTCACGGCTCATCCCGCCACTGGCTCTGCCTCCCGTCCACTGTGAGGTCACTGCTCATCCCAACACTGGCTCTGCCTCCCGTCCACTGTGAGGTCACTACTCATCCCAACACTGGCTCTGCCTCCCGTCCACTGTGAGGTCACGGCTCATCCCGCCACTGGCTCTGCCTCCCGTCCACTGTGAGGTCACAGCTCATCCCAACACTGGCTCTGCCTCCCGTCCACTGTGAGGTCACGGCTCATCCCAACACTGGATCTGCCTCCCGTCCACTGTGAGGTCACGGCTCATCCCGCCACTGGCTCTGCCTCCCGTCCACTGTGAGGTCACGGCTCATCCCGCCACTGGCTCTGCCTCCCGTCCACTGTGAGGTCACGGCTCATCCCAACACTGGCTCTGCCTCCCGTCCACTGTGAGGTCACTACTCATCCCAACACTGGATCTGCCTCCCGTCCACTGTGAGGTCACGGCTCATCCCGCCACTGGCTCTGCCTCCCGTCCACTGTGAGGTCACGGCTCATCCCGCCACTGGCTCTGCCTCCCGTCCACTGTGAGGTCACTACTCATCCCAACACTGGCTCTGCCTCCCGTCCACTGTGAGGTCACGGCTCATCCCGCCACTGGCTCTGCCTCCCGTCCACTGTGAGGTCACTGCTCATCCCAACACTGGCTCTGCCTCCCGTCCACTGTGAGGTCACTACTCATCCCAACACTGGCTCTGCCTCCCGTCCACTGTGAGGTCACAGCTCATCCCACCACTGGATCTGCCTCCCGTCCACTGTGAGGTCACGGCTCATCCCAACACTGGCTCTGCCTCCCGTCCACTGTGAGGTCACTACTCATCCCGCCACTGGCTCTGCCTCCCGTCCACTGTGAGGTCACGGCTCATCCCGCCACTGGCTCTGCCTCCCGTCCACTGTGAGGTCACTACTCATCCCAACACTGGCTCTGCCTCCCGTCCACTGTGGGGTCACGGCTCATCCCAACACTGGCTCTGCCTCCCGTCCACTGTGAGGTCACGGCTCATCCCAACACTGGCTCTGCCTCCCGTCCACTGTAAAGTGACAGCTCTGCTCTGCCATATGTTCTCTACATTCCCTAGGAACAGCCAAATGACCATTGACTAAAGTATTTGAAAGGATGACATCTTCCCTCTGTTAATCTCTTTATATCAGATATTTTATCACAATGCTTGGATCAGAGGCACAATCGTGGGCAAAGGACAGAGTCTGATGCCTAGAGAAGTTGCCAATTTGTGTCACTTCACTTATTCTTTGCAACAACTGTGAAACATCTTCTGTGTGGATACAGAACCCATCCAGGAGAGGACAAGGTCTTTCCCAGAGGCTCACTCTGCCCGAAGGGCCTGGCCTAGACATGGGCTGGTGAACACACGCTAACCAGAGGCAACTCTGTGGCCCAGAGCTGGTAGGGATCAGCCAACTGAAGGGCAGGTAGGTGAGACCTCCAACTGACTTGTCCCTCAGTGTTTGGCCAAACTGACCATATGCCTGAGCAGACTTTTAATATGAAGCTCTAAAATCAGAGCTCAGCTCCACACTTACTGCAGAGCTGGACCTGTCTGCTGGTGTAGGAGGGGAACAGCATCGGGAGCGCAGCAGGCAGACAAGCTGGGAAGTCTCTCTCTCGGCCTTGCCAAAAACTCAGGGGTAGCCACACCCCTCCGCGCACATCTCAGCCGTGAGTCTGGGCCTCATAAGCTAACTCAGGCCAGCGGCAGGTGGCAGGTCCTTCGGTCCCGGGCGAAGGTGGGCACAGAACAGGACTGAGAGCCCTGGCTCTGGGGGCAAGGGGAATAGGGCTGAAATGAGCTGTGTGGGCTAGAACATGCTACTTCATCTCTGAGTCGCAGTTCCCCCACTTCCAGGGACCCAGACGGGCTGCTGGGCAGGTGCTAGGGAAGGAGGTATGGGCTCCCACATCCTCAGGCGTAGGGTGGGTAGAGCCGCAGTTTTCGAAGGTACAGAGGGGTAGACTGTTCTCACCTTGGCTGGCTGACCTAGTGCCCACCGACAGACGCTATGTGGGCAGTAAGGTGAGTTCGTCTCGCCCTTTACTTCCTTGTGTCCCATTGTTCTCACCATAGCACAAGCATTAAGGATTTAAAGAAGGCATCCTTACAAAGCCCTTGGCATGGGCTGTAGTCAGCAAGAAGTCTGGTCAGTAGCAGCTGCTGACAGAGTCCTGAGTGCCCAGTACCAGTGAGAGGCTTGTCAGGAAATCCCCCTGTGGGGGTGGGGGTGGGGTCCACCAGCAAGCCCCGCCCCTGCCACTCTGGGAAACAGCGGGCTCCAGGTTACTGGAATTGTCCACCAGCTTACACAGCCAGAAGACAGGACCAGACGCAGGTCTGCAAGGCTGGACTCGTCACCTCAGGCCAGCAGCCACGCTCACTCCCACAGGGAAAGAGGGGGAAAGTCCTCAGGCGGCCCACATGCAAGTGTGTGGGAGAGGGGACAAGGGGCAGAGGGACGGACCAACTCTGCCTGTACCCCATTCTCAGTTTGGGTCATTGGGAAGTGTTCATTCTTTACTTTTTTCTTTTTAAGGTAGAGTTTCACTCTAGTCTAGTCCAGGCTGACCTGGAATTCACTATGTAGTCTCAGGGTGCAGTTGAACTCATGGTGATCCTCCTACCTCTGGCTCCCGGGTGCTGGGGTGCGCCACCACGCCCGGCTATGGAAGTGTTCGTTCTGATGTTGACCTGAGAGCTGCTCAGCACAAATGACCAGCGGGTAAAGGCTGAACTCAGAAAAAGCTTCAATAAACGTTCTAGTTCCTCTCTGGCCTTCCAATGCCCCCTCTCCTCCTAGTCCCCAGAAAGAATGTAGGCTCAAGTGTTCAGGGAAAAGCTAGGTCCAGGCCCCTCACAGAAGACAAGAGCACTTGTGTCTAGGTTTGGGCAGAAGCCAGGGTGGAAATATCCCTGCTTCTGAGGGTGCCAGAGGATAGCCAGGCTTTAGCTCTTGGCGAAGACTGAAGCCTTGCTGGGGAGACAGGGGACTAGAGGCTGTGGGGATGGGCCTGAGAGCTCCTGGGTGGGAAGAGGAGTCTGGAGAACAGCCCACTGCTATTCTTTGCTGAAGGAAGCCAGGCTCCAGCTCCAGAGGCCGGCTGGGTGGAAGGTAGGCTTGGAACCCCGTGAGGAAGGCAGGCCAGAAATGCTTGCTTCTCTTGTAAGTGGACAGCAGTGTGTGTGACCGAAGCTTGGGCTGAAGGAGTCAGTGTGAGCGGATGAGAGCCTGCTTGATAGGGTCAGGAGACTGGGGCCTGGTTCCACCACTGGCCAGGGTGCCTCCAGGCAAGTCACATCCCCATCTGCACTTTGGCCTCCTAGGTTGACTGACAGCATGAGCTCAGTAGCCCCCCATCCCTAGCCCAGATCCAGCGGCACATACCATCTCTAAGACAAGAGAGGTAAATGCCAGAGCCCAAAGAGAGATTTCTAAATTGCATGCCTAACAGCACCATTCACAATAGCCAAATGAAGCAAACCAATCAGATGTCTATCAGTAGAGGCAAAGACACTGAACACGTGGTACATAAATAAAATGGAAGGTGGTAAAAGGAGGAGAGTCAGGGCTGGTAAGACGGCTCAGTGGTTAAAGGCACTTGCTTATAAAGCCTGTCAAACTGGGTTCAGTTTCTAGTACCCATGTAAAACCAGATGCACAAGGTGGTGTATGCACCTGGAATTTATTTGCAGTAAGACGACGACCTCACTTGCCCATTCTTTGTCTGTCTGTCTGTCTCTCTGCAAATAAATAAATAAGAATGTATCAAAAGGAAGGAAGTTCAGACATAGACCACAACAGGGGTGGAACTTAAAGATTGTGTGTCGAGTAAAATAAGCCAGTCTTGAAGGGACAAATCTTGATGATGGCAATCATCCCTAGCATGTGTTATAAGGCATCTAGGGTCACCAAAGTAATCGAGGTGGCACGTGGAATGGTGGCTGTGAAGGACTAAGTGGAGAATGGAGGAATCGGTGTTTCATGAATGCAGAGTTTCTGCTGGGGAAGATGAGAAGGTTCTGGAAGTGGATGTGGGTGCAGAACTAGGCGCATATGCTGAATGACATGGAACTGAACACAATCATGGCTTCGGTGCTAGATTCTACCCTATATATATTTACCATAACGATACAAGTCCCTGAACATAAAACACGAAGACTTTGCTGAGGGTTTAGGAGTTCCCAATTCACGAAGTGACAGAACGGGGATGACGGGAGCCACACAGCTGTCAGCCAGACTGAGGGGGGACGGAGTCCAAAGGCTGAGACCAGAAGAGAGAGCCAGAGAAGGAGGAGGGGCACACGCTGTGGCGACCAACCCCACGGCAGAGGGTGGGCTAGACCATGCTGAGGAGACGTCCCCAGCACTGAACCCCGGGCACATGGGCAGGAACTCAGGAAGAAGGGCTGGGAACCAGCTAGAATCTTGACAGTTCAGCTGCATGCCTTCCCCCTGGGAATTCAGCCCCCATTCTCAAGGGACACTGGGAGTGGCTATCACATTAAAGAAAAATGTTCTACCCAACCAGTTCTGCAGTGTGTGAGGGACAAAGGGAGTTCAATCCCAGTGCTGGCTGTCTGAAACTCAACATGCCGGTCAGTTATATCACTGCTGTGACCAAATAACTGAGAAAACTAACTTAAAACGTACAACGATTGGTTTTGGTTCATAATTTCAGAGACTCAACAAGGCCTTGGTGACGCTGAACAACACGGTGGCAGGAATGTGTGGAGGATGAGACTATTCACATCCCAGACAAGAAGCAGAAAGCAAGAAAGGAAATTGAGGGCTGGAGAGATGGCTTAGTGGCTATGGCACATGCCAATGAATCCTAAGCACCCTGGTTCATTTCTCCAGGTCCCATGTAAGCCAGACGCACATGGTGGCACATACATCTGGAGTTCTTTTGCAGTGGGTAGAGGCTCTGGCGTGCCAACCCTACCTGTCTCTCCCTTTGTCTCTAATAAATAAATAATAATTTTTTTTAAAAAGAAAGGAAATGCAGACCAGGTATAACCTTCAAAGCGTGTTCCCAGTGACCTACTTCTTCCCACTGGGCCCGACCTCCTAAGAGTTCCCCGCCTCCTGAAACAGCGCCACTAGCCGAGACCAAGCATTCAGCCCGTGAGCCTGGCGGGGATGGAGCCACATTCAGATTCGAAGCACAAGATTCAGCGTCGCTGTTTCCATCTACAACACAGGGGTGAAGACAGCAGACATACAACGAGATGTGAAAGAATTAAAGGGAGGGTGGGGAATGGGTTAGTAGATAATGTACTCACCACTCAAGCTGGAGTTCTCAAGTTCGACCCCCAGGCCCCACATCATTAGCCAAGTCTAGGCTGAAGAGTTGGCTCAGTAGGTAAAGACACTCGCTTGACAAGCCTGCTGGATGGGTTCAATTCCCCAGTACTCATGTAAAGCCACATGCACGACGTGGCACATGCATATGCATTTGTAGTGTCAAGAGGCCCTGGTGTGCCCTTACTAATTCACACTAACACACACTCTCTCTCTCTTTCTCTCTGCCTCCCTGTCTGCTTGCAACTTAATAAATAAATAAATGTATTTTTAAAAAGCCAGCAGCTGTGGTGGGCTTCTGTTATCCCAGAAGATTGGTGCTACTGGTGAGGGCAAGATGGAGGCCAAGACAGACCAGCAGAGTAGAGAAAATAGGGTGAGAATCCAGAGCCATAAACCCTGTCTCAAATGAGATGGACCCAAAAGGTATCTTCTGACCTCCAAATATACACAGTATCACACCTGTACCCACACTTACACACACACACACACACACACACACACACACACACACACACACACACGAGAGAGAGAGAGAGAAATATAAAAAAAAGGAATTGAAGGGAGTGTATTCAAAGTGCTGAGCACGGACCTTCAATGCAGTAACGTAAGACCAGGGATGTCATTACCACTGGGATAACTGTCCTGCTCTTCCTAACCATAGTCCCTTCCACCACCACCACCACATCATGTCACCATGCTTTACCCTTCCTGGGTTTGAAAGAAGAGAACCCATGAGTGTGGGACAACTGAGGACACCTACCTCTAGCCTTGGCACCTCCTTAGATAGTGGCCAGGAGGGAGGCAGAACCTCAGGGCATGGGATACCCAAAGAATGCCTTGGCCACCCCACAAATGCAAATCGCCTTGGAAAAAGGATGGGCCCTGAAAGATTCAGGGTTATACTCAGGTCTAAATATAACTAGCCTTTGATTAGAGTTCCTGAAGTGTGGGGCCCCTTTTAAAGGCCACACTTAGCCGAAATGTTTTAAGCCTTCATCTTTTTTCGGCTCGTGTGTAGGAGGGTTGTGCGTGGGAGGCAGCCCCGTGCACTCACCTTCCCTGTGTGTTGCCCAAGCACAGCATTTCTGTCCATTCTTTTGAGCAAGAGTCTCTTACTGATACCAGACGTTGCTTTTTTCCATGAGCTTCTGCGACTCATGAGCTCTCTGCTCTACTGTACGCCTGGCGTTCCAGGCCCATGTGGCCATGCCTAGGTATTTATGTGGGTTCTGGAGATTCGAACTTTTGATTGAGCAGGAAACACCCTTAAACACTGAGGCATCTCTCCAGCCCACCTACCTTCCTTCCTTCTTTTTTTTTGGGGGGGGGTTGAAATAGGACCTTGCTGTGGCCCAGGCTGACCTGAAATTCACCGTGTAGTCTCAGGGTGGCCCTGAACTCACAGCAATCCACTTACCTCTGCCTCCTGAGTGCTGGGATTAAAGGCGTGCACCACCACACCCAGCTCACCTTCCTTTCATAATAGAGGACCTTATTCAGTAGGATGAACTAGTCTTGGCATCCATTATCTACTCTTGAGAAGGTATGGGTGGGCAGTGCCCTAAGCTAAGTTAGACCTGGTTTTGCAAATTCATGCCTCTACAGAGACGCCATGGCCATGTCTCCCCTGTCTGCAAGTACTGCTAAGAACATGATCATAAAATCAAAACAGCATCCTTGAGGAAGCCTTTTTTCTGAGAACCAAATGTCCAAAATTACTTAGAAAAACATTAGAGAAGCTCATGTGGCTGCAAGCAGAAATAATATTGACTGAGCTACAAAGTGTACCAGGCAGGGTGTTATTCTCTGCATGTATTATGCAATAGCTTTATAAATGTTTTCTGTGGAAATCAGCCCTGAATGATGTGGAAAAAAAGGGGCTCTTTTGGGAAATCCTAATGACAAAACATCCTTCTAATACATCTTTGTATATTAAACATTTTTATTAGGTCTACAGTAAAGAAACTTTCTTACCCCTATTTAATTCAGTATACCTTGAAGTGTATGTATCCTAATGGGTGATGTATAAAATTGTTTTAGAAAGTACATAAATATAAAAATTTGATTTGAGTAGTTACACATTTTCAATATGAGTTAGGAAAACAAGAACATAATGTAGTCAGTCCATCAAATGTGTTAGTGTCCATGTAGTGTTTAGAACAGTATGTATGGACTCATTCCACAAATATTTACCAACAGAGGGGCTGGAGCGATGGCTTAGCGGTTAAGGTGTTTGCCTGCAAAGCCAAAGGGCCCCAGTATGATTATCCAGGACCCATGTAGGCCAGATGCAAAAGGGAGCACATGCATCTGGAGTTTGTTTGCAGTGGCTGGAGCCCTGACGTGCCCATTCTCTCTCTCCCTCCTCTCTTTTTTTCTCTCTCAAATAAATAAATAATTTTTTTTAAGTTTAAAAATATATTTAACAACAGAAATGGCAGGGGTAGGGCTGGAGAGATGGCTTAGTGGGTAAGGCACTTACCTGCAAAGCCAAATGACCAGGGTTGGATTCCCTAGTACCCACATAAGCCAGATGCACAAGGTGGCACATGCCTCTGGAGTTCGTTTGCAATGGCTGAAGGCCTGGCACACCCATATTCTCATTCTCTGTCTCTCTCATAAACAAATACAAATTAAAGAAGAAAAGAAATGGCAGGAGTGGGTTGATACGAGTGCATAAGGCTCAGTCAGGGAAGTGATATTGGAGCTGAGACCTAATGAAGGGTTCCTATAGGAAGAGCCTTCTATGCAGAAAGAGAGCCCGTGCAGAGTTCCCAAAGCGGAAATGCACCTGGCATCTGCTGGAACTGAACAGAGGATGAGGCTGCCAACAAGCCCGAGATATGATCCACACACCATAATATTCATCCCCTTGAAGTACAAAGTTCAGTGTTGTTTTTTAGTATGTAAACAAGGCTCCATTTCCTTTTATTTTTCTTTATATTCTTCTGAGTATGTAGTATTGAATACCGGTGATGGTGGTGATGGGGTGTGTGTGTGTGTGTGGTATATTCACATGTACGTAAAGGCACTTGGAGGCCAGAGAATGTCAGGTATACTTATCCAATCACTCATCCACTTATTTCCTTGAAATGGAGCGTTTCTCTGAATGTGGAGATGTGGTTTTCCCACAATCCTCAGTAATTCTCCAGTCTCTGTTCCCTGCAGGACTGGGGTTAGAAGCATGCATTAGCCATACCCAGATGTTGATGGGAATGCCAGGGAAATCACCTCAGGTAGTCTCGGACCCTCGTGCTTGCAGCCAGCACTCTTACCCGCTGAGCCATTCCACCAGCCCAAGGCTGATTTCTTTAAAGTGACAATTCGGTTCTGCCTCTGATCAAGATGGAATAACAGGGACCAGATTTACTTTTCCAGCTGGACAACCAAAAGCAAACAAAACCGATGTGACAATGTTCCGCAGGACATCCGACACAGACAAGGAAGGTGAGGATCCCTGGAGAGATGAGCTACAAAGGCTCAGCTCACAGCCATGCAAAGTTCCAGGCTGCCATGCAGGGAGGACAAACAGGAATAATGAAAGTCACCTTATTATAATTAAAGGGACAAGTCATCAGGAGGATAGATCAGTCATAAATATTTGCATGCTTAACAGTGCTAAAATCCAGGAAACAAAAATTGATAGATCTGAAGGGAAAGAAAAAGGACATCCTCAATTATTTTCTGAAATGCTGCACTCCTCTCTATAGCTGACAGAAAAAGGATTTGGAAAACCAACCAAGACCAAGAAGACTTAAATTATTGGCTAGTGTGACCTGAGAGGCACTCATTGAACACTGCACCCAACAACAGCAGAATACAAGCTCTTTCCATGTGTACACAGAACATTTATGTTCTGGGCACTAAGACAAGACTTAATACATTTTAAAGACTTCAAATAGTGCACTGCATGTTCTCTGACACAATGGAATTAGAGAACAAGAACAGGGAGAGCTCCAGCAAACTCCTAGATACTTGAAAACTATGTAATATACTTCTAAATAACCTATGGGTCAAGGAAGACGTCTAAAGAGAAATTAGGAAGAATTCGAACTGAATGAAAATGAAAACACAACATACTAAAATGTGTGGGCTGGGCTGGAGAGATGGCTTAGCAGTTAAGGCACTTGCCTGTGAAGCCTAAGGACCAGGTTCAATTCTCCAGGTCCCATGTAAGCCAGATGCACAAGGGGGCACATGCATCTAGAGTTTGTTGCAGTAGGCTAGAGGCCCTGGTGTGCCCATTCTGTCTCTCTCCCTCTCCTTTTGTTTCAAATAAAAATAGAAAATTTTAAATGTGTGGGCTACAGCTATATGATTAGTTAAGGGAGCTTCGTGGCACCAAATGAATATATTGAGAATGTCTCAAATCAATGACATCAACTTGTAATTGAAGACATCATGAGCCTGAGGAGATGGCCCAGTGGTAAGGGAATTTGCTGTGCAAATATGAAGTCCTGATTGCAATCTCCAGCACTCACATAAGAAGCCCAGTGTGGCCATGCCTGTAATGCTGAAGAGGGTGGAGGCAGGAGAACTGTTGAGTATTGCTGGTCAGCCTACACACTCTCTCTCTCCCTCTCTCTCTCTTTCAATTTA
Source organism: Jaculus jaculus (assembly GCF_020740685.1). NCBI lineage: Eukaryota > Metazoa > Chordata > Mammalia > Rodentia > Dipodidae > Jaculus > Jaculus jaculus. Next base: position 29,232,811 of record NC_059118.1, on the reverse strand, counting down.
AAAAATTCTCCCAAAGAAAACTTCAGGCTAATGCAAAGTGGCCATGGCACTCATGACCTCACAGGGGCTGACACTACCTACACAAGACCTCATAACAGAGGGAAAAGTGATGACATTAAGGGAGAAGAGAGACTAGCTTGGAAAGAAGGGATTTAGTGGAGAAGAGCTTAATGAGGCGGGAAAGGGAGGACGGTGAGTGGGGACTATGATCACAGTACATTGTCTACATGTACAGAGGTTGTAAATAATTTTTTTTTTTAAATAAAGAAAACTCCGGGCTGGAGAGATGGCTTAGTGGTTAAGCGCTTGCCTGTGAAGCCTAAGGACCCCAGTTCGAGGCTCGGTTCCCCAGGACCCACGTTAGCCAGATGCACAAAGGGGCGCACGCGTCTGGAGTTCGTTTGCAGAGGCTGGAAGCCCTGGCGCGCCCATTCTCTTTCTCTCCCTCTATCTGTCTTTCTCTCTGTGTCTGCCGCTCTCAAATAAATAAATTAAAAAAAAAAAAAAAAGAAAACTCCAAGTTGAGATAGGCTTGTTAATGAGTTCTACTAAACATTTTTGGAAGAAATGATAATACTACTACTTAAACTCATCTATAAAATTGACAAGAGGACAATTCAGAACTCACTGTAAGACGACCAGCATTGCATTGATACCAAAATCAGATAATACATAAGAAAAATACAGGCCAATATCCCCCAAAACCACAAATGTAAAAATTCTAAACAAAAAAATTTAATTCTTCATTTGTGGGAAGACAGCAGGGAGAGAGAGAATACACCAGAGTCTTTTGCCACTGCCAATGAACTCCAGATGCAGGTACTCCTTTGTGCAACAGGCTTTATGTGGGTACTGGAGAATTACACCTGGAAATATATATATATATGATTATAATTATATATATAATATTTATATTATATTATGTATATGTATACATTCAAAATTACCAAACAATGACGATGAGAAGAACTGAAGAAGGCCTCAGTGAGTGGGCATTTCTGAGTTGATGGCTGAGTATTGGTCATGGCACAGTGGGATGTGGCCCCAGGGTAGAACACTTGCCCAGCATATGCCATATTCAGGGTTCAATACTGAGCACTACATATACAACAAAAGTCAATTCCTTCACGTTGATCTATAGATTTATTTATTTTTTTTATTTTTTGGTTTTTTGAGGTAGGGTCTCACTCTAGCCCAGGCTGACCTGGATTTCACTATGGAGTCTCAGGGTGGCCTCGAACTCATGGCAATCCTCCTACCTCTGCCTCCCGAATGCTGGGATTAAAGGCATGTGCCACCACACCTGGCTGATCTATAGATTTAACACAATCCCAAATCAAAATGAAGAATTTTAATGAAACTAAAATTCATATGAAAATACCCATGATTTAAAGTAGCCAAAACACCTTTGAGAAAGAACAAAGTTTGGGATTTATTCTTTTATTTTGAGTTCAAGATTTATTATAAAATTGAAATTATAAAGGTCATGTATTATTGGTCTTTAAAAACAGACAAACAGATCAAAGATACAGATTATATGAAGAACTGATTTTCAACAGAGGGACAAAGCAATTTGGTGGAGACAGGACAATCTTTTCAATAAATAGTGTTAGAACAACTGCATTTCTAGGTACAGAAAAATAAGTTTGTTCCACTCTCATGCCATATGCAAAAGTTATCTCAGGGTAGATAACAAACCTAAATTTCACAGCCTAAATCATTGAACTTCTAGGAGAAAACAGAAAAAATAAAACTTGTGACCTTAGGTTAAGCAAAGATTTCTTAGGCAAAGTACCAGAAGCACAATCTATAAAAGGACAAAGTAATAAACTAGACTTCAAGCCGGGCATGGTGGTGCACACCTTTAATTCCAGCATTCTAGAGGCAGAGGTAGGAGGATCGCCATGGGTTCAAGGCCACCCTGAGTCTACATAGTGAATTCCATCCAGGTCCCTGGGCTTCGGCAAGACCCTACCTCAATAAACCAATCAACCAACCAAACAACAACAAAAAAACACACTAGACTTCATGAACCTTAAGAACTCTGGTCATTGAACGAAACAGTTAAAAGAATGAAAAACAAGCTACAGACTGGAAAAATGTTTGCAAAGGACATATCTGATAGAGAACTCATCCATCAGCAGATTTCAAAGCTCCCCTCCTAGACCAACTCTGTGATTAATGGGTCTTTGTTTCGCAGAGAAATTCAGACACCAGGAATCAGTTAGTCTAGAGCAGAGGTCTCTAACCAGCCATGCCTGGAGGGTATGAAAAAAAACACACTGTTGAGCCCCAACCTCAGAGTTTCAGAATCAGAAAGGGCCCAAGAATGTGCAGTTCTAGTTAGTTCCCTGGCTACCACACTTTGAGAATTACTAATTATAACTAAAGTAGAAATACAATAAGATGGGTACAAGAACAAAGGGACAATTACTAAATAATCTATGCTTATTAAGAAATAATTTTTCCCAGCGGGGTGTGGTGGTGCACGCCTTTGATCCCAGCACTCAGGAGGCAGAGGTAGGAGGATAACCATGAGTTCAAGGCCACCTTGAGACTACATAGTGAACCCCAAATCAGCCTAGGCTAGAGTGAGACCCTACCTTGAAAAGCCAATAATAATAATAATTCTTCCCCTTTCCATCAGTTAGCCACATCTGTAATGGTAACACAGAGGTCTTGATCAAGTAACAACAAACACGACATCCCTCAGTTGGCATGATTCTAGCTGGTCTTGCCTCTTTGCTCAATGTCAGTTGGGTTTCCACAAAATTCTTCAAGCCTTCTACAAAGGCCATCCCTGTTCAGAATTCTCCCTGGAAGCTACACACTGCTTTTTCCCAACTACCCCATAACAATGGCAAGCAGGAAGGCATTTGGCCCCACTGAAGTCTTTCAAATTTCCCTCACCCTCTTCATCTAATGCCCCGCCCCACATAGGGGTATCCCCCACATCTCACCGTCCAAGATGGCCCATTGATTGTCAATCTCAGTATGTTTCAGGTAGGAGTCTTCAATGGTTGGATCATAGTCAGGCACAAAGATCTTCTGGAAAAACTGGATGGTGAGGGCACTCTTGCCCACACCTCCATCCCCCACCACCACCAGTTTGTACGTGGGAAGATTGTCACTGGGAACCGCGCTGGTCGCCATGTTTCCGATGGATCAGGCCTGCAGAAGAAAGACATGGGAAATGAGGCGAGGGCTTCATTAGGGGTATTTTCATGGGGCTTCTTTCTGCATTAGGGGGGAAACAGTTGTGGGTTTGATTCTTTTATAAAGCAACAATTACCTACCCCCTCCAAGAAAAGCAGATTTAAATATGAAGAAATACAGAAACAAGAAGTATGTCATCTATGGTGGTCCTACCACCCAATCAGTGTTCAAATGACTTATTTATTACACCATCATTTATTGAACACCAACTACATGCCATGCTGGGTCTTACACATACCCTACCAGATGCACATGTGAAAACTGACAAAGACCTATGCATTCAAAACTATGAAAAAAATTGATGAGACGAACTAAAATAAGACCTAAGTAAATGGAAAGCGCTACTGTGTTCATGGGTTCGATGGCTCAGTGTTAAGATACCAGTTCTAAAAGACATGTCCACGGAGTCCCTCCACCGCTAGCTGCTGCCCCAGAATGACACAGAGAAACATCAGGGCTTTGGGCTGAGCACGGATGACACAAGATTCACCTTTCACATTGACTCTTCTCGACTGTGACATCTCTTATCAATTGGGATGCTATATGCCCAGGAACTCGGAGGCCGTTGAGCTGAGGCAAAAGGGGTCCTGTGAGCGTAGCACATTTGTGTTGGGGAAGACCCCTCCCCACTCTGAGTTAGGGCATCTCACCCACCCTGTGTAAGCTGAGACAAAGGAGGGGAAGGATCAGGTAGAGCTCTGTGATGGTAAGTCTCCTTAAGACGGTGGTTCTTAGTCAGTCAGAGGCAGTTTTCTTCCCTGTCCCCAGGTATCTCGATTTCTGGAGACAGTTCAGTTGTCAAAACTGAGTGGACATCATTGGCACCTAGTGAGCAGGAGCCAGGGATGCTGCAGAGCACGGGGCCGCCCTCCAGGGCAAAGAACAGTCAGAGCTGCTGAGCTGAAGTGATGGGCGGGAGCTGGAAATGTGGGCCAGGGGCTCGGAAGAGGAGTGTGGCCTTCACAGGAACTGGCTGAGCGTGAAGAGACGAGAGCGGACAGGGGAAGTGCTTGCGGGAGATACTGTCACAAAGTGACAGGGGAAGGGAGGCCTGCAGGGGTCATGGAAGGAACACAGTGGGGTGTCATCAGTCTCTAGGAGGAGGCTGGCAGCACCAGAGTCACACACTGGGTGAAGGGAAGGGGGGAGATACCTAAAGAACAATTAAGGATACTGGCAGGGACAAAAGCCACTCACTACGGCCCTGCCAGGCAGAAGCCAGGTCTTGGGCTGGCAGACCAATCCTAAACTGAGGGAGTGCAGAAGAAAAGAACACAGCCCTGTGACATGGCTGGATCAGGGACATCTAGGCCTGCACACAGGGGAGAGGCAGTGTACTCTGGAGGACCAGGGACCAGGGGTCCCTCGTGCCACTGCTAGCTGGGAAGACCACTGATCTCTCTGAGCTACAGTGACCTTTCCTATCAGACCGCAGAGTCCACTGAGGAGATAATTACTGTTGTCTTCAGCAATACAAGAGTCTTCAACTGTACGTTCTGACGAAAGGGGCGTTAGCCAAAATGGGGGTTATGTGGCCGGGCTGATTTGCATGAGGCCACAGGCCATCATCCTTCATAGTCTCTGAAGTCAGATGTTGACATTTAGGACTTCCCCAGTATGGGGGAAGCACATACGTTTTTGCTATTATATTCAGGGGGAGTATAAATCTGTTCAGGCTGGGCTGGTAATATGCTGGCATAAATAAATTAGAAATGGACACACTCACTCACAGCTTTGCCACATATGAGATTTTATTCCAAGGAGAAAAACAAGGAATATACAAAGATGTTAAGAATGGAGGGGAAGGGCTGGAGAGACTGCTCAGTGGTTAAGGCTCTGGCCTGCACAGCCTGACCTGAGTTCAATTCCCCAGTAACCACGTAAGGCCAGATTCACAAGGTGGTGCATGTGTCTGGAGTTTGTTTGCAGTGGACAGAGGCCCTAGTGTGCGCATGCTTTCTCTCCTCCCCTCCCCTCTCTCTCTCTCTCAAATAAATAAATGAATATATAAATATTTTCTTAAAAAGAATGTAGGGGAAGGGTGGAAAGATTTTAAATGTTGGGAGGAAGATAAAGAAAAAAGTTGTGTGTGTGTTATTCAGGAGGATCATGATTTCAAGCCATCCTGTATTACATAGCAAATACCTTTCTCAATAATAATAATGATTTTAAAATTAAAAAAATTTAAAAACCTAGAGAGTTGAAATTATGCATGAAGGAAAAGTACTAGATTTTCTCATGGCAAATGTGTATGGTCCTTCTGGGGAAGCAGCCACACATGAATGCAGATGCCCAGGGTGGAGCCTAGCCCCAGAGCTTTGAGAGGTGGTTGTCTCTGGACCAGAGGACAGCAGGACACTTTGATTTGCGCAGTGTCTCCACCTTCCACAACAGTCGTGTGCAGTTCACCCTCCTTGCCCACGGGATTTGCATCTATAGAGTCAATAAACCATCATTTGAGAGTATTTCTAAAAATTGTATTTGTGGGGATGGAGGATGGCTTAGCGATTAAGGTGCTTGCCTGCAAAGCCTTAAGGACCCAAGTTCGATTCCCCAGGACCCATGGAAGCCAGATGCACAAGGGGGGGCATGTGTCTGGAGGTCGCTTGCAGAGGCTGGAAGCCCTGGTGCACCCATTCTCTCTCTCTCGCCAATAAATAAATAAATAAATAAAACTATTTTTTAAATCATTTAAATTTTTTTAATTAAAAAACTTTTTTGTATCTTCTTCTTTCTTTTTTTTGTTTTGTTTTTCAAGGTAGGCTCTCACTCTACCTCGGACTGACATGGAGTTCACTATGGAGTCTCAGGCTGTTATCGAACTCACAGCCATCCTCCTGCCTCTGCCCCCCAAGTGCTGGGATTAAAGGCATGTGCCACCACGCCCAGCTTCTTTTATCTTTTTTTTTATTTTTATTTTTTTAATTAAGGGCATGGTGGCACATGCCCTTAATCCCAGAACTCTGCAGGCTGAGGTAGGAGGATGGCCATAAGTTTGAGGCCAGCCTAGGCTGCACAGTGAGTTCCTGGTCAGCCTGGCCTAGAATGAGACTCTACCTAGGGCGATGGCTCAGAAGTTAAGAGTGCTTACTGCTTGACACTTAATTAAGCATGAGGGCCTCATGGCTGAAGGCTGGAGACCTGAGAATCACTAGGATTTGCTGACAGACAGAAGCACCAAGTTGAAAGAGAGACTCTCCCATCCAAAGGTAACATGTAGATGAGCAACAAGAGGACACCAACACCCTCCTCTGGTCTCTGCACACAGACCTGGGGTACACTCATCTGCACAAACAGGTACACATACTACACATCACACACACCACACATGCATGTGTAAAAAATTGTACTTTGGGCTGGGTAGATGGCTTAGCAGTTAAGGCCCTTGCCTGAGAAGCCTAAGGACCCAGGTTCGATTCTCCAGGTCCCACATAAGCCAGATGCACATGATGGTGCATGCGTCTGGGGTTCGCGTGCAGTGGCTAGAGGACCTGGCACGCCTGTTCTCACATACTCTAATAAATAAATAATAAAAATATTTTTAAAAATTGTATTTTCACTAATGCATACTTATTTTTTAATCGCTATTACTTAATAGTGGAATAATACTAATAAATAATAAAGCATTTACATATCATTTATATTGCTCTGGGCATTTAAGTAATGTAGACATTATTTCATATATGTGGGAAAGTACTATATACAAATACTATGTCATTTTATATTAGGGACTCCAACGCCTGCAGATTTTGGTACCTGTCAAAAGTGTTGGAACCATTGTCCCTTGGATACCAAGAGATGGCTGTAAAAGACTTGTGTGCTGAGAAAGTCTGACAACATTAAAACGTTCCTCAGAATACAAGGTTCATGCCATCTGAAGATGGTTGTTTCTTTCCTTTTAGCTCCTCTGGAGCAGGGCAAGGCCTGGGTTGGCTGTAGCCCCAGAAGCTGGTTTCTGCATTTCCCCACAAAGACGGAGATAAACTGCCACTTCCATCAGCCCAGCCACCACCCAGAGGGGCCACGGGGGAGTTGCAGAGCAACGGAAATGGGGACAGGAAGGGATAACCGCTTCTCCCCTCTGCCTCTCAGGCCAGCAGAGCCCGGCGTCACTGCCCCTCATGAACCACCGCCGCTCTTGCCCCAGCGAACAATGGTGTGTGCTGGAGCTGAGGTGGGTTTGCTGGTGAGAGAGGCAGTTTTCCACTCCCTGCTGGCAGCCACATGAGTAAGTAGCACTACGTGGATGGAAAAGAATGGGGACGAGGAACAGGACGGTTCCAACACATGATGTATCCATACTAATTATTTCTTTAAAAAAAAAAAAAAAAAAAAAAAAAAAAAAAACCTATCCATTGATTCTCCTCTTGAAAGAAAGCAAGGTAAGGGCTGGAGAGATGGCTTAGTGGTTAAGGCATTTGCCTACAAAGCCAAAGGATCCAGATTTGATTCCCCAGGACCCACATACACCAGATGCATGAGGTGGTGCATGCTTCTGGAGTTTGTTCACAGTGGCTCAAGGCCACTCAAATAAAGTAAAAAATAAATAAAAATAAAATTAAAAAAAAAAAAGAAAGCAAGGTAAGACACACGCTAGCAAAAGTAAGAGGACATGACCCGAACCTCCGAGTCAGAGCTGACAGCGCCTACACAGCAAAATCTCCTGGAAACGTTCTGTAAACAGCCCTCCACTTGCTGGAGTGGTAGGTAAGAAATGGCCAGTTGAGGCTGGCCTCCTTACAGCCTCCTGATCTTAAGGTTGAGGCTCCGCAGGCCACAGAGAGTCACATCGAGTCAACATCTCGTTATACTCGGAGCTTCAGTGGAACAGACCACACGAGATCAGGTTGAAACCGTTTTTGTACCACCCACAGCTGATGAGTCAAATGGAGACTCCTTCTTTGGAGGTTGAACGCCTCTCACCAGCGGCCCTAGTCATCCAGGAACCAGCCTCTCACGCTACCTGTACCCCAAATGACCTCGGTTCTCCTCGTACACCTTGTAGTCACACACCTCTTCCCAAGTCAGCCCAGACCCAGGAATCACCTCCCAGGGAGACAAAACCTCCCCCCTCTCCCGGGAGCCTCAGAGCCCTCGTTCAGAGGCCACCATCAAGCTTAGAACCTTTGGCGTAAGTTTATTGTGCACCCAAGGGCAGGGGCCACATCTTATTTGTCCTTGTCCCTCAGAACCTGGCACGGAGCAGGCCGAATGAACAGGGCTCAACACTGGCCTTTCAAAGCAAGTCAGGTCACCTGTTAGCCACAAAGCTGGCCTCGGCACACAGGGGAAACTCTCCGCTAGGAGCTGAGACCACCTCTAAGAGATCAGTCCAGTCCCTCAGATAACACTCCTCTGGGACAAATGTAACACTGAAAGAAGAGGAGGCTTCCGGGGCAGGAGAATGAGCCCATAGAGCTTTGAGTTCAGAAGGGCAATGTTATTCTGAGGGGCACAGTCCCCACCCAGAAAATTCCTGGAACCAAGTGATGTTTTGGTAAATGGAAAGGGTCGCTGAAATGACAACACTTCTTGCCTTCTTCAAAACAAGCTGGTCTTGTGTGGTGCACAGGAAGAGATTCTTAAAAGCTGTTCACAGGCTATGATGAGAAGGATTTTATGAGGAGAAAATTAGTGGCTTATTGGTTAAGAAATAAACTACTTACATTCACAGTACCCTGCCCCTGTTCAGCCTTCTCAGCTAGAGGGACCTCAGAGATCATTCTAGAATGTTGGCTCTTCACTCCTGTGATTCATGGATGGTGTGATTGAGGTGGGGAGGTGGTATGAAGTAAGCCTGATACGAGAGTTTCCTATTCATTTTCTGTGGTGGATGATGTCCTAGTGACCACATGAGGGACACTGGATATGTTACCTTCCATGGCCTCAATATTTTATTATAAGTAGAGTTAGTAAGAGAACCGGTTTTAGCAGGATTGCTCTAAGCATGAAATCAAAAGTGTATTAAAGCCAGGCATGGTGGCACACATCTTTAATCCCAGCACTTGAGGCAGAGGTAAGAAGATTGCTGAGAGTTCAAGAGCAGCCTGGGATTCCAGACAGGATTACAGGATATCCTGGACTACAGAGAACCTACCTCAAAAAATGTATTAAATATGCCCAAGTCTGAGAATGTGCCCAAATGCTTCTCCCAGAAGAGAACATCCTACTTGCAGTCAGTTTCTCTCTCTCTCTCTCTCTCTCCCTCTCATGGCGCCGTGCTGATGTTCCATGACTCTCTGCCGCCTCCTCCCCCCTCATCAGAAGCTCCACTGCCACCTGAGCTCCGTCACGTACAGATGAAATAGGCCTGTGTGGGAACATCACCCATCATTTCAGGCATTGTTTCCATGGGAAATGACTCTGCGGTTCCAGGCAGCCCCCCTCCACGGAGAAACCAACTTTTGGAACAACAGCCATTTGGCAATGGAAGCAGCTGAGCTGGTTCCTATGGCAACCACTGCTCCCAGAGCCCTGCCCAGCCCATAGGCTGTCCCAGCAACCTAAGCCATTGCTCATACTGGAAACTTCTGCCTAACAGGCAATATTGCTTCTTCAATGATTTTAATGATACGTATAGAAAAACCTCAGGCATCTTTAAATTGAGAAGTAAGCTGGTTTGGTTGTTGTCTGGTTTCTGTTCTTTCTGTGCCCATAGTCAGCACCAGCATCTTTTCATTTATTTATTTATTTGAAGGTTAGACATAAAGAGAGAGAGGGAAGGAGAGAGGGAGGGAGGGAGAGAGAGAATGGGCATGCTCAGGCCTCTAGCCACTGAAACTCCAGATGCATGCGGTATCCTGTGCATCTGGCTTACGTGGGTACTGGGGAATCAAACCTGAGTTCTTAGGCTTTTCAGGCAAGCGCCTTAACCACTGAGCCATCTCTCCAGCCCATGCATGCCGGCATCTTGCAAGAAGTTGTTCCCTAAATGTCCAAATCACCTCCCCAAGCAGATCATAAGCAACACGAGGCCAAGAGCCACAGCCTCTCACGCCTGCATGGCACAGGCCCAGGAGGGGCGCAGCACACAGGGGCATGCTGTCTGTGTACAAGTGATGAGTCAGTCCTGCCCCAACAGTCTCCCACCACTCTGCCCTCCTTTGTGCCAAGAGGTAGGGCCATAATGCCCAGTCTTCAAAAGGGGTCAGTTCATACCCCTAGCAAGTAGAGTACTTGCGTGGGCTGGGGAACCCCACATAACCTTGCTACTCAGCAAATTCAAAGTATGGTGGGTGGTTCTAAACCTTCTGGCAACGAGATCATGCCCACTGCCTGGTTGGGGCAGCCTAGTGGGTAACAGCTTCGACTCTACAGCCAGGTAGGTTGTGCTCCAATCATGCTGCTTTTTTTTTTTTCAACTTGTTTTTGGGACATATCTTAGTCTGTAGACCACACTGTCCTGAACTTACTATACAGGCCAGGCCGGCCTTGAGCTCATGTTGACTTATCTGCCTCAGCCTCCTGAGTACTGGGATTACACGTGTTGGCCACTACACGGGCTGTTTGCACCGCTCATATGGACTTCCTGTGTGACTTGGGACAAGCTTCTTAACTTCTTGGAGCTGGATTTCCCCAACTAAAAACCAAAATAATAATAATAATAATAATAATAATAAAAATTAAAAAAACAACAACAGGAGAATAAGGCTGTAGCGTAGTGAAAATAACATGGAGCGTTCCTGAGCAAAGGCATGTGTGCACTGACCAGGAAATTCACCGTGTCCTGCTCTCCCTTCCACACCACATGGCCAGGTGGAGCTAAGGGAAGACCCAAGTGGTCACAGATACAAATGCCTTAAGATGGTAGTGAGCTCGGCATCCCTGCCCCCCAAAACAGCAGTTTTCCCCTTTCTTCCCAGGTTCCCAGGCTTCTATAGAGCTTGTTTCCTAAAGTCATGGCCCCAGACCACTTTCCACTGCTCCAAGTGAGCAGCGCATGTGAAAGAAGTGGCGCTCACGGCTGCTCCCCAACCCCACCAAGCACCACCACAAAGCCGTGCCTGACAGCGCTGGCCACAGCCCATGATGCCCACAGCAGGTGCCAGCAGTCACAACCACCACCCTTTAGCGGACCTCTACTGTAGACTGGACAGATGCCAACGGTTATTCTTGGAAGTGTCACACCACGTTGCCTCCTGGACTTTTGTCAATTGACTGGCAGTTCTCTGGCAGCCTCACACAAGTTTACCTGTCATCATGATTCACAGCCCCAGTGGAGCGTTCTCCGGCTGGCTGCCTGTCCTGACTGTAAGGCCAGAGTATTAGGAGGTCCCGGCAGTGGGTCAGAGCCCTCCCCACAAAGATGCCTCCAATTTCCACAAACGCTTGGTCGTCACTGTCCTTTTGCCTCTCTATTCTATTTTCAGGATTCCCTGCAAGCCCATCAGTTAAGCTGCACGGTTTTCTAGGTAAGACTGGGAGAAGAGAACACATTCATTATGAACAGATCTCCTTTGAGAGTGAATTCACATGACACTGGATCGGTCCTAGGAAGCTAATCTAATCTCTGTGATGTCTGGGTGTGCCCAGTGCTGGGGGGGCGGTGAGGGTTGAGGGGGTGAGGACACACTGTGGGGAGTGGCCCAACCCATGTGGAGGAAATGGCTCTGCATTCCATCAGCTGCCCTTCCCTTCTGCACAATTCCCAGAAATGGGCAGTGTCCCCAGAGCTGTTGACTTCCAGGTTATGCAGAAGTGGTAAGGGGTCTAGGGCATTTGGCATCCCTCCCCAAGACTCCACCCCACCCTTTGCTTCACATCTGTGCCAATTCACACCAACACTGTCACTGGACCACTCACCTCCTTTAGGAAGCCCCCACTATAGTACTCCCCTCCTTTCTGAGAGTTAACTACCCACCTGGCTGTGAATGTAACCTAAACCCTTAAACACCAAGTCCAGATGGCAAGCGCGTGGTGCGGGGGCTGCTCCTCCCATTCCCAGAGTGGGGCAGATGCCGCGGGCTGATCGTGGGCCTCTTCCTTGCTTATTCTAGAATCCTTTTCAACACAGCGCTTTTGATAGCCAGAAATATGGTGACTGGCACAGGCAGTAAACATATTTTTCATCCCAGATCTAGCTCACTGCCCTTCTTGTTCCCTCCCAAGCACCCCACTCTGTGGCTGTTCTTGTCCTTGAGAAAGTTCAGTAGCCTCCTTGGTCATCTTTGGAAGAGTCTACAACCTGTCTTCTGTAACCCATGAGCCCCTGCTTTTCTGCCAACATCTTTTCCCAGTATCTTCTCTGCTTATGGGCAGCTGGGCAGAAAGGCTCAGTCAAGAGCTAGAGCCCCAGGCAAAGGGAAACAAGACAGGAGAGGGTCACAGTGCATTTATTCACCCTTCACATGGAGATTCTTATGTCACAACTGCTAACACCTGGGTCTTTCCCCCAAGTGTGGGATGCCTATGGACAAAGCCTGGGCCAGCCGTCTACCACCAGGCACTCTGCATCCCTGAATAGTGGCCAGTATCTCATTTCACTGTCAATGATTCGATTAACACCATTTTTTCAGCTGAGGAAAAAAAAAAGAAGCAGCAGCGTGAGACTCAGGCTGTGGAGCTAGCTCAGTGGATGACGCACTTATGGCGAGCAGAAGTTAGCCTCCTTCGGTCTGATGTAAAGGCTGGATGTTGCAGCAGGCACCTGTCACCCTAGCATGACTGTGACAAAATGGGGCACAAGCAGGAGAATCTGCCAGAAGCTCACGGGCCAGCTAGCGTGGCGAGCTGAGCAGTACACAGTGAGACACCCTGTGTCAAACGAGGTAAAAGGTAAAGACCAACACCTGAACATTGTCCTCTGACTTGGAAGGAAGGAAAGAAGAAAGGGAGAGAGGGAGGGATGGACAGAAGGAAGAAGGAAAGAACTGAGACACAGAAAAGTAAAGTAACTTTTCGAAGATTACACAGCTAGAAAGGGGTAGTGCCAGGTTCTGAACCCACACAGTTCCATTGACTGCCGCAGCCCACCATGCTGGGCATCCTCCCATGGCTGGCAGTGTGTGGCTGGTGGTGCTGGTGAGTGTGTGTGTGTGTGTGTGTGAAGTCAGGCCAGGGCAGGGGCAGCAGGTCCAGGAATGTCGGGACAGAGCAGGAGCCGGTCAAGGAGGTGGTGGCAAAGTTGGGAGGTCACCAAGGCCAGATCACTGGCACCCATGGAAGAGTGGGGTAGGTGAGGACAGGAGACTTGACACCCCAGATCCTGACTCAGGCAAAGACTACTGACCAGGACACAGGTCTGGTCCCAGCAGATGGACCCCACCGGTGGACTAGAGAAGCAGGGGAAGCAGGCAGCTCTGAGACCTCACGTCCACCCCACCTCAGCTCGTCTGCTTATAACCCTACACAGACACGGCTCCCTACCCAGCAGAGGGCTGTCCTTCCCCTGGAATTCCTGACCAAGGAACTAGAGCTATAGAATCAGACGCCTGTGACCTCGGGCAAGTCTTTGGACTCAGAACAGCGGGACAGCAGCAGCACTTGGCCCCATGGTGCTAGGAAAGGTGACATGTGTTCGTTTGGCCTAGTTTCTAGCAGACAGTAATTCCCTCACAGGCATCCGGCTGTCAGGATCGTCAACATTCTTCTTCAAATTCCATCCCAAGCCCTCCTCCCGCAGGAAGGCCCTTCCTGAGCTCAGGGAATTCCCTGCAAACCGACGGTTCCACTAAGGACAGCTCCACACAGCGCAGCCCCTCCCTGGGGTCCCTCTTACCAGTCTGCACAGGCTTCCGGCTCCTGAATCTACTCTGGAGGGTGGCACCTGTCCCAGCGTGTCTTGGTCCCTACAGCAACATCCCAGGAAGCTCCCAAGTGCTTGCGGACTGGTTGATGGGTGAGAGGTAAGCGCCTCCCAGACCAGAACCATGCCTGCTTCAAAATGTCCCCAGGGATGCAGGCGATGCGCGCTTGCTTACTTGCAGAGCGCATTGCTAGTGAGGGAGGCATTCAAGAGTGCCTCTACCCATAGGGGGACAAGTGCTAAGATTCATGACATTAGTTTTCCAAAAAAAAATTTTACTTGAGAGAGAGAGAAAGAGGCAGTTAGATAGATAGATAGATAGGGAGAGAGAGAGAGAGAGAGAGAGAGAGACTGGGCATGCCAGGGTCTTCAGCCACTGCAAACGAATGCCAGATGCATGAGCCACCTTGTGCATCTTGCTTTAGGTGGGCCCTGGGGAATCAAACCCAGGTCCTTAGGCTGTGAAAGCAAGCGCCTTAACCACTGAGCCATTCCTCCAACCTGACTTGGCTTTTCTTTTTAAGACAGGCTCTCATGTAGCCCCCAAGTTAGCCCTGTACATCTGAAGTTAACCTTGAACTTTGAATGACCCTGTCTCCACCTTCCAAATACTGGGGTTTTAGGTGAGCACTACCATGCCTGGTTTATGCAGTGCTGGAACCCGAACCCAGGGCTTTGTGCATCCTAGCCAAACACTTTACCAACTGATCTCCTAGACTGGTGACTTGTTATTAAATTTATTTTTACTGACAACTTCCATAATCATAAACAATAACCCATGGTAATTCCCTCCCTCCCACTCTCCCCTTTGCAACTCACTCTCCATCATACCCCTTCCCCCTCTCAATCAGTCTCTTTTATTTTGATGTCATCATCTTTTCCTGCTATTATGATGGTCTTGTGTAGGTAGTGTCAGGCACTGTGAGGTCATGGATATCCAGGACATTATGTCTAGAGTGGGAACCTTTTTAAAAATACTTTTTACATCTTATTTCAAAAGTATTTTAAATGTTTTTAACATTTTATTTACTTATTTATTTGAGAAAGAGAAACAGGCAGATAGAGAGAAAGAGAATGGATGCACCAAGGCCTCCATCTGCTGCAAATGAACTCCAGACACATGTGCCACCTTGTACATCAGGCTTACATGTGTCGTAGGAACTCAAACCTGGGTCCTGTGGCTTTGCAGGCAAGTGCCTTAACTGCTAATCCATCATATCTCCAACCCATATCTGATATGTTTATTTGAGAGAGAGAAAGACAGATATACATATATAGAGAGAGAATGGGTGTGCCAGGGAGTCCAGCCACTGCAAACTAACTCCCTACACATGCGCCACCTTGTGCATCTGGCTTAGTGAGTACTGGAGAATCGAACCTGGGTCCTTAGGCTTCGCAGGCAAGCCCCTTAACCACTAAGCCATCACTCCACCCCCTAGATTGGAGACTTTTAATGAAGTGCTATGTGTAGAAAGCAGAGGGGTGGGAGGCTGGCCCCCAAGCCAGAATTAAGTTTAGGGTGAGTCTTGCCCTTGGGAATGAATGGATCAGTCTGCCCAGTGTCCTTCAGTTTCCACACTCCAGCTGCCTGGTTAGGAAGGCACTGGAAACAAAAGCAGAAAAACACAGAGTTTGATGGAGAGAGATGTGAAGAGTAGCCTCCTGCCTCTCCAGCTAAAAGGACTTGAACCCCTGCATCTGGAAGGGTCCCCGAGAAGCCTGCAGCCCTCACGGATGCTTAGAGCCAGGCAGCTTGGTCCTCGGTGTCCTGTACAGAGGAAAATCCCACTGGCCGGCTCATTGCCATGCCCCACTCGTTTGCAGGAAGTTTCTCTCTTATTTGCCCATCCATCTGGTTACTCTTTAAAAATGGAGATTGGATTGCCTCACCCCACCTCAGGGAAGAGCATATGCCTCATTTCTCTCTCTGTTTTGGTCAAGCATTAAAAAAAAAAAAGTTCACATATTTCACTAACAGCATTTTATGTTTTGAATATAATTGATGGAAACAAATCAAAGTCCTTTCTTGTGTGCCCTTTGCCATTCACCCCACACCCCGCATCTGCCCTACTCCTGGAGGGGGGCTATGTGCCTTCCCCTCCCCGCAGAGAATGCTATTCTGGAAATTTCCTTCAGGTGGAGGATCCCGGCTTTCCTCGGGGTCAGTTCCATGGCCTTTCATCTCTTGCCTCTTTGCAGCCAGAGCCAGGCCAGGCCAGAGCAGTTAGGAGTCCTCAGGCCCAGGCAGCCACGGAACCAAAAGGCCACAAAGGCAGCCAGTGACCTGGGTGATTTATTTCACTCATACAACGTTTAAAATTAGTTTAAAATTTAAAACGTTTAAAATTAGTGGGTAGGGTTTAAAAATCAGGAGTTTTCAGATTTCTGGCTACTTTTTAAAAATGGGTCCTGGGGAATCAAACCTGGGTCCTTTGGCTTTGCAGGCAAGTGCCTTAACTGCTGAGCCATCCCTCCAGCCCAAGACCCACTTTAGTAAAGCAAGAAGTTGAGTTTTAGTCCCAAGCCCTGGCAGATTGCAAAACTAAAATTCTGTCCCACTTACCACTCAGCTATTCTACCAAGCCTGGTGGGTCTCTAGGCTCCTAAAGCTGAAGGACTAAAGGGCTGCCTGCATCTGAGGGTCCACATATACCTTCACGGAATACTGGGCTTCTACGATCCTGCCCCTGCCTCACAACGTGTCCCCAGGGCCTCACCAAAGACAGGAGACATGAGAGGACCTCAATCTGAGGCTGAGAAACAAGGTCCAGCACACACGGGCAGGACTGCCCCTTTCCACTCACAGCTTCTGTGAGAAGCAGCCGAGGGAGAGGGAGGAAGTGGCTTTATTTCTAAAGCCTTGTTGTTCTCAGTCCCTGGGGGTCAATTAATAATTTCCTAGTGCTGGAGCAGTCTCACCTGTAGCTAACGGGCAGCATTTCATCAGCCTTCCATAGGAATCTGCCTGTGCCTGGGAAGGTCACGCTCCCGGTCAAATCCACAAGGAGGGCCTGCCTCTGACCCTGGGGATCCCCAGCCTGAGAGCCTGTCTGCACCACGGCCGGGCAGCCTGCAGTCCTTCCACACCCCACTGGGGCCCAGCTGAGCCCTCTGCTCACTGGGCATCTCTTCTCCTTTTAACATTATATAAGCGAAACAAATCACCCAGGTCACTGGCTGCCTTTGTGGCTTTTTGGTTCCGTGGCTGCCTGAGCCTGTGGACTCTTCTCACTGCTCTGGCCTGGCTCTGGCTGCAAAGAGGCAAGAGATGAAAGGCCATGGAACTGACCCCGAGGAAAGTGGGGCTCCGCTGCCTGAAGGAAATTTCCAGAACAGTATTCCCTGCGAGGAGGGGAGGGCACATAGCTGCCCCCCCCCAGTAGGTCAGATGTGGGGAGGAGGGCGGAGGGCAAAGGGTGGAGGGCACAGGGCACATGACAAAGGACATTGCTTTGATTTGTTTCCATCAATTATATTCAAAACATAAAATGCTGTTAGTGAAATATGTGAACTTTTTTTTTTTTTAATGCTTGACCAAAACAGAGAGAGAAATGAGGCATATGCTCTTCCCTGAGGTGGGGTGAGGCAATCCAATCTCCATTTTTAAAGAGTAACCAGATGGATGGGCAAATAAGAGAGAAACTTCCTGCAAACGAGTGGGGCATGGCAATGAGCCGGCCAGTGGGATTTTCCTCTGTACAGGACACCGAGGACCAAGCTGCCTGGCTCTAAGCATCCGCGAGGGCTGCAGGCTTCTCGGGGACCCTTCCAGATGCAGGGGTTCAAGTCCTTTTAGCTGGAGAGGCAGGAGGCCACTCTTCACATCTCTCTCCATCAAACTCTGTGTTTTTCTGCTTTTGTTTCCAGTGCCTTCCTAACCAGGCAGCTGGAGTGTGGAAACTGAAGGACACTGGGCAGACTGATCCATTCATTCCCAAGGGCAAGGCTCACCCTAAAGTTAATTCTGGCTTGGGGGCCAGCCTCCCACCCCTCTGCTTTCTACACATAGCACTTCATTAAAAGTCTCCAATCTAGGGGGTGGAGTGATGGCTTAGTGGTTAAGGGGCTTGCCTGCGAAGCCTAAGGACCCAGGTTCGATTCTCCAGTACTCACTAAGCCAGATGCACAAGGTGGTGCATGCATCTGGAGTTTGTTTGCAGTGGCTGGAAGCCCTGGCACACCATTGTCTCTCTATATATGTATCTCTCTCTCTTTCTCTCTCAAATAAAAATATAAGATATGGGGCTGAAGAGATGGCTTAGTGGTTAAGCACTTGCCTGTGAAGCCTAAGGACCCCGGTTCAAGGCTCGATTCCCCAGGACCCACGTTAGCCAGATGCACAAGGGGGCGCACGCGTCTGGAGTTCCTTTGCAGTAGCTGGAGGCCCTGGCGCGCCCATTCTCTCTCTCTATCTGCTTCTTTCTCTGTCTGTCACTTTCAAATAAATAAATAAAATAATTTAAAATATATATATAAGGTATGGCCTGGAGAGATGGCTTAGTAGTTAAGGCACGTGGCTGCAAAGCCAAAGGACCCAGGTTTGAGTCCCCAGGACCCATGGAAGCCAGATGCACAAGGTGGCACATGTGTCTGGAGTTCATTTTCAGCAGTTGAAGGCCCTGGTGCACCCATTCTCTCTCTTATTCTCTCTCGAATAAATAAATACAATGTTTAAAAATTTAATATTTATAAAATAAGATATAAAAACCTTTTTTTTTTTGAGGTAGGGTCTCACTCTAGTCCAGGCTGATCTGGAATTCACTCTGTATGCTCAGTGTGGCCTCAAACTCACGGTTATCCTCCTACCTCTGCCTCCCGAGTGCTGGGATTTAAAGTGTGCACCACCACGCCCGGCCTTACAAAAAGTATGTTTTAATAGTTACAAGTCTAGACAAAATGGCCTGGTTGTCCATGACCACACAGTGGCTGATACTACCTACACAAGACCATCATAATAGGAGGATAAGATGATGACATCAAAATGAAAGAGACTGATTGAGTGGGAGGGGGTATGATGGAAAGTGAGGTTGCAAAGGGGAAAGTGGGAGGAGGGAGGGAATTACGATGGGTTATTGTCTATAATTATGGAAGTTGTCAATAAAAAAATAAATTTAATCCCAGGCATGGTGGCTCATGCCTTTAATCCCAGCACTTGGGAGGCAGAGGTAGGAGGATCACTGTGAGTTCGAAGCCACCCTGAGACTACAGAGTGAATTCCAGATCAGCCTGGACTAGAGTGAGACCCTACCTCAGAAAACCAAAATAAATAAACAAATAAATTCAATTAACAAAAAGTCACCAGTCTAGGAGATCAGTTGGTAAAGTGTTTGGCTAGGATGCACAAAGCCCTGGGTTCAAGTTCCAGCACTGCATAAACCAGGCATGGTAGTGCTCACCTAAAACCCCAGTATTTGGAAGGTGGAGACAGGATCATTAAAAGTTCAAGGTTAGTTTCAGATACACAGGAAGTTTGAGGCTAACTTGGGGGCTACCTGAGATCCTGTCTCAAAAAAAAAACAAACCAAATAAGTCAAGCTGCAGAAATGGTTCAGCAGTTAAGGCGCTTGCCTTTGAGCCTAAGGACCCGGGTGATTCCCCAGGACCTACCTAAAGCAAGATGCACAAGGTGGCGCAAGCATCTGGAGTTCATTTGCCGTGGCTAGAGGCCCTGGTGTATCCAGTCTCTCTCTCTCTCTCTGTCTCTTTCTCTCTCTCTCTCTCTCCCCCCTCCCTCCCTCTCTAAAATAAATAAATAAAATGCTTTTTAAAACAAGAACTAAGTCATGAATCTCAGCACTTGAACCTCTGCTAGCTGTACAACCTTGGGCAAACTTAAAACTCACTGAAAACCATTGTTGGTGGGTTATAGCCACAACCAGCCAGAAGTAGAACCATGAGGCCAAGTCCCGTGGTCGGGGTGATCATCATAATGCCTGGTTATTGAGCCCTGACCACATCTAAGCTCCATAATATACTTCCCTGACCAGCAGAGGACCCCAGATTAGGTGAGATTACTGTCATGTTCTCCCAAAGCACTCCATGTCTGCCTTGACCACAGTTTGACGCTGACACTTAATGCTTGTTAACATTTACGATATGATTGCCTTCCCCACCAGACGGCTAGTGCACGCGCCTGCACGAAGCCTGATCAATACTTGGTCTACATCAACTCTACTCTTCACAGCTACTCTAAAAGCTATTCTAATTGGAAATAACAACAACAAAAAATAACAGCTAGGGGGCTGGAGAGATGGCTTAGCGGTTAAGCGCTTGCCTGTGAAGCCTAAGGACCCCAGTTCGAGGCTCGGTTCCCCAGGTCCCACGTTAGCCAGATGCACAAGGGGGCGCACGCGTCTGGAGTTTGTTTGCAGAGGCTGGAAGCCCTGGCGCGCCCATTCTCTCTCTCTCCCTCTACCTGTCTTTCTCTCTGTGTCTGTCGCTCTCAAATAAATAAAGAATAAATTAAAAAAAATTAAAAAAAAAATAACAGCTAGGTTTGTTCTGGTCATTAGGAGAGATGGTCTGAGTTAAAAATCGGAGCTAGCCCTGGCCCTACTGACGGTAAGAATCCCATAGCTTCCCAGTTCTTATTATAGATCTAGTATGCATAATCCTGATTTAGAGGTGATCTTTAATAGACCTTTCCAGATGTAAAAGTTAAAACCCACAGCATATTCTAGAATATACTGTCATCTCTGCTCTGCTGTCCAAAGTGATGGAAACGTGGACTTTTCAGAAGGTCTGGGGAAAGTGTCCAGGAAAATTGATCCTTGGAAAATGGCACTAAACCAGGTCTGAGGAGAGAGACAGCCAGGGGGGAATTCTCCAGGAGCGAGACCAAGCCAGAGGAGGATGTCTGATGCTCAACTTTAACTTCTGTTTCGCTCTAAGGCCCGGGCAACCTCCTTTCTTCTGAGCCTTTGGCGAGGCTTAGGGAATGAAGAAATCAAGGTTATTGTACATATGTGGGGCAAGCGAGTCAGCTGATCCCTGAAGCCGGCCAGCCAGCATAGTACCCACCCTCAAGTCCTCAGAAACACTGCGTGCTGGTTTTTAATACTTGGGCAATTTTTTGCACTTGTATGTGTTCATATGTGGGCACATGATTGTGAGTGGGTATACACGTACGTGCATGTGGAGGCCAGAGGTCAACATGGAATGTCTTCCTCAACTGCTCCCCCCCTTATTTTGGAGACAGGGTCTCTCACTAAGCCCAGAGCTCTCCAAGTCAGCTACACGAGCTAACCAACAGGTGCCAGGGAGCAACCCCAGCCCTGGGATTACAGACACATGCCACAACACCTGGCACTTGGGTAATTTTACATATTTATTTATTGACAAGAGAGAGGGGGAGGGGAGAGAGTAAGCATGGGTGTGCCAGGGCTTCCTGCCACTGCAAAGGAACTCCAGACACATGGGCTTCTTTGTGCAGCTGCCTTTATGTGGCTACTGGGGAATCAAACCCAGGGAGTCAAGCTTTGCAAGTAAGTGCCTTTAACCACTGAACAATCTCTCCAGCCCCATAGGCAACTTTAAAAGGAAAAAGAAAGATGCTATCCTCAAAGCACTTCTTTTATTTATTTATTTGAGAAAGACACACACACACAAAGAGAGAGAGAGAGAGAGAGAGAGAAAGAAAGAGAAAGAGAGAGGGAGAGAATGGGCACACCAGGGCCTCCAGCCACTGCACACCAACTCCAGACGCATGCACCTCCTTGTGCATGTGGCTTACATGGGTCCTGGGGAATTGAACCTTGGTCCTGTGGCTTTGCAGACAAATGCCTTAACAGCAAAGCCATCTCTCTGGCCCTCCTCAAAGCACTTCTAACACAAAGTCTTTGGGAAGAATTAGGAAATACTGAGGAGCCCACCTCCCCTCATAAGTGGAAGGAAGTCCTGACTCACTGGAATGAAGAAAGGTGGGTGGACCAGGGGCAGCTGGAGCAGAGATTTGCAGAAATGGGGGGCTCACACAAGGAGTGGCCAGAGAATGAGCTGAAACTGGACCAGAGGCTTCCTCCATGAAGAGGGACCAGAGGGTTTCGAAGCTCCTGCCCCCGGGTGGTTGTCAGCTGTGCAGCCCAGCTTGGTGGCCCCAGACCCCTGCCTGAACACCGGGCATCCGAGGTGCAGGCCACCTCACCCTCTCCCACCACACTCCACCCCCACAAAGGCACTCTCCCCGCCCTCTGTTCCTCTGTCCTATTCACACACACCAACTCTAAATAGAAAAATCCCTGGGAGCTGTTCTAACAGAACGGTTATTTTGTAGAGGTGGCCAGCCCCTTAGCCCCTTCCCATCTAGCCATCCCTAGCTGGAGTTCCGAAATAAAACAAAGGCTTTGTGTCTTTATTTTGATTTCCTCCATAAAATCTCAAACATGCAGGAAACACCCACCCAGCCCCAGATAAGTGGACTCAAGCCGCTGTCTACCAACGGTGGGTGGGGCGGCGGGGTCGGTGAGTGGGGTAGACAGGAGGCCAGCTGGCCTTAGCTGCCACCAGGGCACCTGACCTCGGAGACACCCGACTTCCTCAGCAGGAAGACTTGGTGTGAGGAGTGCCAGGCTTTCCACCTCTTTGCCAAGAATCTCAACCTGAGGAATGTGGGTGTGGAGGGATGGCTGAGAAGATATATCCCACACAAGTTTTTTAAAATATATATATATGCCCCTAAGGCTTTGGGACAGTGCCTCCACCCTCTTCCCTCATCTCCAGTTCCAATAAAGCAGACATTGAGAGAAGAACTGGAGAGAGGCTATTTTGAGTTTCCAGGCTGACTTGTGAGAGAATGGCACAGTCTGAGAAAGATGTGCTCGCCTCTACCTCCTCCTTCGGGCCTCTGTTTCCAGTGGAGTTAAAAATATGAAGAGGTGAATTGGTGGGTAATCTAAAAGGGGAATTCTAAAGGATAAAATGCAGGAAAAAAAAAGTAAAAAACCGGGTCAAAATTAGTTTTGTTTTTGAAATGAATATAATGCTTTTGGGGAGGCAATTTCCCTATTTCTCTCAGAATAATCAGCTCCTAAAGGGGTGGGTATGCCTCCCAGCCTCCCTCACAACTACTGGAGATTCCAGCAATCTCCACACAGCTCCACAGGCCTACAGACACTTTTAGCCTCAGTTCTATGGGCAATCGAAAATACGTGCTGAAGATTCTTGCAACTCCCAACTTTTCTTTCGAAAGTGGGACTGTAAATACAACACACCCGGATATTTGTGTAAATAAGGCAGAAGTTGGCTTCACAGCGTGCATAACTACTTGGATTGGTGCCACTGCTATAGCGAGAGCCTAGCAAAGCAGGTCCTTCCAAGGTCTCCGCTCCCAGCCCTGCTGACTTTTGCCGCATTTCCATCGGTGGACAAGGCATTCAGCACGATTCCTTACTGACAATCAAAGACCCTTCTCCCCCCACACCGAAAAAAACCACCTCATCTTCACTTCATAATGAGGACTTGGGGACTACTTCAGGACCCTATGGCATAATATAAAACTAGTTCAAATTTTCACCCCCAGTAGGGACTCACTGGAAAAAAAGATCTGCCGGATAAGGAGGGCCTTTCCAGAAGTATTTTGAGTCTTGGCTAGGCAGCTTTAAAAGGCAGCACTCTGTTCACTGTTCTAACTCAAACCTAAGGTGCGTTCGCACAGGATCATGCCAGGCTCCAGCTTGGGAGCCAGTCAGTGGGTGGAAAGAAGGCTGCAAACAGTTGGGTGAGAAACTGCTTCCAGTTGTCACCAGAAGCTTCCATCCTCTGCAGCCAGGGAGCTAGTTGTGCCTACTTGGCAGACAGGAGACCTCTACCAAGCACCTGGGGCCAGTTTGAAAGGAAAACTAGGGGCTTGAGAGATGGCTCAGATGTTAAAGGTGCTTGTTTGCAAAGCCTGAGGGCCAGGTTCAGTTCTCCAGTACCCATGTAAAGCCAGGTGCACAAAATGAAGCATGCATCTGGAGTTTGTGTGCAGTGGCGAGAGACTTTGGCATGCCCATATATTCATTCTCTCTCTCTTTTTCTCAAATAAATAAATAAATAAATGATGTCTTAGTCAGGCATGGTAGGTAGTACACACCTTTAATGGGAGGCCTAGGTAGGAGTATCGCTATGAGGTTGAGGCCAGCCTGAGATTACACAGCGAATTCCTGGTCTGGTCAACCTGGGCTAGAGTGAGACCCTACCTCAACACCCCCCCGCCCACACACACACACAAATAAAAGAAAGGAAGGAGGGCTGGAGAGATGGCTTAGCGGTTAAGCGCTTGCCTGTGAAGCCTAAGGACCCCGGTTCAAGGCTCAGTTCCCCAGGTCCCACGTTAGCCAGATGCACAAGGGGGCGCACGCGTCTGGAGTTCGTTTGCAGAGGCTGGAAGCCCTGGCGCGCCCATTCTCTCTCTCTCCCTCTATCTGTCTTTCTCTCTGTGTCTGTCGCTCTCAAATAAATAAATAAATAAATAAAAATTTTAAAAAAAGGAAGGAAGGAAAGGAGGGAGGGAAGAAGGGAGAAAGGAAGGAAGAGGTAGAGTTGGGGACCAAAAAAAAAAAATACCCTCACTGGATTTAACTTCTTGCTTTAAACGAGGGTTTTCGTTTTGTTTTGTTTCTGAGACAAGAGTTTCATGTAGTACACAAGCTGGCCTTAAAGCACTATGTTGCTGGGTATGACCTTGACCTCCTGACCCTCCTGCTTCCACCTTCTGAGTGCCGGAATTATAGGCATGCACCACCACACCTGGCTTAGTCCTATATTTTAGAGTATACAATGTGCTTTGTCAATAACTGATTAAGCCGGGCAGCTTAACACATCATTATCGGCAAAGTATAGAAAGCGAATCACAGCTTCTCTGTCTTTTCCAAGTACGCCTTCCACTTTCCATTTAAACCACAGTTTGGTTGGAGCAGCTGTGACTAAACCATGCTCTGAAATTCCAATGATCAAGGCAGGTGTTTGTGAGGGTGGATGAATGTCTTTGAAAAAGGTCAAAGCCAAAAATGCATTTTCATCCTACTTTCCAGCACAGTCATGACAGCAAAAGGAACTTCTATCAATACCCTCAGTGGAGGCCTTGTTGGCATTTTCAGTGCATTAGCAAAGAGAGCCACAGAAACTCAGGGTACGGTCCCGAAGCCCACCACAGACTCCGAATGGACCCAAACTAGGCAGACCAAATAACAAGAGATCTGATTTTGTTTGTTTTTTGAGGTAGGGTCTCGCTCTAGCCCAGGCTGATCGGGAGCTTATGTAGTCTCAGGCTGGCCTTGAACCCACAGTAATCCTCCTAGCTCTGCTTCTCAAGTATGTCCTGGGATTAAAGTTGTGTGCCACTTTGCCCAACAAGAGATCTGTTTTCATGTCCTGCCCTACGTGTTCATCTGTTCATTCTGGGTTATGGTTGCATGGTGTTTATTAAGTTATTTATATTATTTCAAAATTTAGAAAATAAATCAAGTATTTAGGGATTCATGGGCAACTAGAAGGTTAATGGAGTAGGCTGAATGGCTACCAGCCCTCTCTTCCCATTGCCAGTTAGCACTCGCCTTCATGAGTCGGCTTCCTACGCTGTCTTCACGCGCAGGTGGCTTGTCCTCTGGTCCCTGCCCCACAGCGCCAATTACGTGTAAGTGTGTGTCACAGCGGGGACCATGCTGCTTGGGTCTTCCAGATCTGAGACAGCAGGTGCAGCAGAAGGAGCATTTGTCACAGCACTTGCTCAGACTCCTTCCTAGAACTGCTCCTCCCAGATCATCCCTGTGGAGACTTCAACCTTCCTGAACCTCCGTTTCCATGTCCATTAGAAGGCTAAGGGCACCCAGCCACACTGCTGTGAGGCTCGGAGAGAGTGGATATATACAGTGTACAGGACAGGGCAAGCCCACAGGTCCTTGCTGAAGGAAAGATGGATGGATGGATGGATGGACAGATGGAAGGATAGCCATACAGAGAAGATATCTTTATTTTTTTCATTTTTAAAGACTATATTAAGTTTATTTATTTATTTATTAGACAGGGGAGAGAAGGGGCATTCCAGGGCCTCTACTGCAAACGAACTCAAGATGTATGTGCCACCATGTACATCCGGCTTATGTGGGACCTGGAGAATCGAACCTGGGTCCTTAGGCTTCACAGGCATGCGCCTTAACTAAGCCATCTCTCCAGTCTGAGAAGATATCATTAAAGCACATGACTGAGCAGTTGAAGAGCGCAAAGTTGCTCATTCTAGGAAAAGCAAGATTGTCAACAATTTGTGTGGAACAGGATAAGGGGTATTGCAGTCAGGTTCGCATTGCTGGTAGAAATCACCCAACCAAGCTTGTGGAAAAGAGAGGTTTATTTTGGTTTACAGGTTTGAAGGGAAGCTCCATGATGGCAGGGGAAAAAGATGGCATGAGCAGAGTGTAGACATCACCCCTTGGTCAACACAAGGTGGAAAATAGCAACTGGAGAGTGTGTCAAACACCGACAAGGGGACACTGGCTATAATATCCATAAGCCGGCCCCCAACAATACACTGCCTCCTGGAGGTGCTAATTCCCAAATCTCCATCAGCTGGGAACCTAGCATTGAGAACACCTAAGTTTATGGGGGGCACCTGAATCAAACCACCACATTCTGCCCCTGGCCCCATAAACTGATAATGCATTTGCATTTTACACCATGTATGGTTGAGTCCAACTGTAAAAGTCCCCATAGTAAGCTGGAGAGATGGCTTAGCGGTTAAGGGCTCACCTGTGAAACCTAAGGACCCCAGTTTGAGGCTCGGTTCCCTAGGACCCACAAAAGCAAGATGTACAAGGTGGCACATGGATCTGGATTTTGTTTGCAGTGGCTGGGAGGCCCTGACACATCCATTCTCTCTCTCTCTCTGCCTCTCACTCTCAAATAAATAAACAAAAAAATTTGAAGTCCCCATAGTTTTTTATCAATTCCAATGATGTTCATACATCCCCATAGGCCAAGATCTTTTAACTGAGCCATAATACCAAAAAATAACCTCAAAAAAAACCCCATAATGACACAGAAATAACATTCATACTGCAAAAGATGGCATTGGGCATAGCAAAGAAACATTCAGCCAATACAAGAATTAAACAGGGCAAACATCAAACTCTAACTCAATGACAAATCTCCAAGTTCAATCATTCTAACCAACAACAAATCTCTGGAACCCAATTCCATCACTCCAGCTAGGCTACTCACAGTCCTGGAAAACTTCATCGGGGTCTGGCAGCTTTCCTAAGCAGCCATCTCATGGCCCCAGCATCTCCACTGGGTCTCCACTGCAACCCACGGTTCATCCTCATGGTCCCATGGGGTCTCCATGCAGGCAACCAGAAAACCTGCTTCACACTGCCCATGGCAATTTCCAAAACACAAGGCCATGTTGCAAACTCAACTCATGATCTTTTCTTTCCTGCATTTCTTATACTCCACAAAAGGGTGCCAATTTGTTAATCCAGGGGGAATAAAGCAGACTTGGAAGAACAGGACACTCCTTGAGCACTCAAGCCCCTTCAAAAGAGTCTACATTCTTCCTGTTGCCCCAGAGCAGGTCAGCTGGCCCAATCTCAAAGGTTGTAATCTCTCAATTGCAGCTGAATGGGCAGCAGTTTAGGCCCAAAGATTTCATTTTTTTTCTGTGCCATATCCCTCTGTTCAAACCAATTCATTTCTATGCAAAGCAACCCTGCACAACTTCTCAGTACCTGGGCACAACAGCAAGCTTCCCACACAAACTGCTAGCCCAGTCCAGGCAAAGCTCTTTCTCGCCCTCATAAGCCAAACCTCCCAGTCCATAGTTCTTATTGCATTCAGGTCTTTCAACTCTGACCAGAATAGTCCATCAAGCTGTACTTACAGCACTGCAAGGTGTCTCTTAGGCCAAGGTTTCAACTCCTTCCACTTTCCTCTTGAAAATCAGCTCCAAAAGGCCAAAGGCACACAGCCAGGTGTCTAGCAGCAATTCCACTCCTCGGTACCACTTTACTGCAATCAGGTTCGCATTGCTGGTAGAAATCACCCAATCAAGAGCAGCTTGTGGGAAAAGGAGGTTTATTTTGGCTTACAGGCTAGAGGGGAAGCTCCACAATGGCAGGGGAAAACGGTGGCATGAACAGAGGGTGGACATCACCCCCTGGCCAACATAAGGTGGACCATAGCAACTGGAGAGTGTGCCAAACACTGGCAAGGGGAAACTGGCTATAACACCCATAAGCCCGCCACCAACATTGCCTCCAGGAGGCATTAATTCCCAAACCTCCATCATCTGGGAACCTAGCATTGAGACCACCTAAGTTTATGGGGAACACCTGAATCAAACCACCACAAGGGGAGAAAGCAAAGAACTTTGCAAAGATGTACAGATTCCCCAATGGAGTGAACTGGTTGAAGAGCAGCATGTGCCCTGTTTCTAGAAGGGTCCAGCTGAAGCCCAGGCTGTACCGCTAGCAGCTGCTGAGAAACAAGGGACTCCTCTGTGGAGATCCTTCCAGCCTGTGCTGAGCAGGTAATTTCCCATTGGGGCCCTATGTGTCTACTGAAATACTGCTACTATATATTGTTAATCTTGTTATAGCTTAGTATTATAATAGCTACATTGCTATTATATTGTTATAGCTTAATCTTTACCTCAAATTTACTATATTAAAAAAAAAAAAACATGGACTGAAGAGATAGCTCAATAGTTAAAGGCATTTGCTTGCAAAGTCTGACAGCCTGGGTTCAATTCCTCAGCATTCATGTAAAGCCAGAGGCACAGAAGGTTGCATGTATCTGTCACTAAGTTGCAGTGGTAGGTGACCCTGATGCACCTCTCTCTCTAAAATAAATGTTGAGGGCTGGAGAGATGGCTTAGCGGTTAAGCGCTTGCCTGTGAAGCCTAAGGACCTCGGTTCAAGGCTCGGTTCCCCAGGTCCCACATTAGCCAGATGCACGAGGGGGCGCACGCGTCTGGAGTTCGTTTGCAGAGGCTGGAAGCCCTGGCGCGCCCATTCTCTCTCTCTCTCTCTGTCTGTCTTTCTCTCTGTGTCTGTTGCTCTCAAATAAATAAGTAAATAACTAAATAAAAAAGAGTGATGAACTACAAGCCTTTCTAGTTGAGAATCAACTTGTTTAAATAATTAAAAAAAATTTTTAAATAAATGTTGAAAATATTTTTTAAAATCACTATGTTTCTTTATTCATTCTTTTTATTTGTAAGACAAGGTCTCATGCAGCTCAAGATAGCCTCAAACTTGCTATGTAGCTGAGGATGACCTTGAACTCCCGATCTTCCTCCACCTCAAAAGCACTTTGATTACAGGCATAGCCTACCATGTCTGGCTCTAAACTTTTTATTAAACTTTAATCGAAATTCAATAGACTCTTATTTTATTTTATTTGAGGTAGTGGCTCAGTCTGCCTCAGACTGACTTGGAACTCACTCTATAGCCTCAGACTGGCCTCAAACTCTTGGCAATTCTCCTACCTCAGCCTCCCCAGTGTTGGGATTAAAGGTGTGTACCACCATGCCCAGCTAAATTGTCATTTAAAATCTGGACTGCTATAATGCCCATGTGTGAGTGTTTAAAAATATTTTATTTATTTATTTTGGTTTTTTGAGGTAAGGTTTCACTCTAGCCCAGACCAATCTGGAACTCACTCTGTAGCTCCAGGCTGGCTCAAATGCATAGCAATCCTCCTACCTCAGCCTCCCAAATTCTAGGATTATATGGGTGCACCAACATGCCCAGCTTAAAATATTTTATGTATTTATTTGCACATGTTGGGGGGGTGGTATGCTAAAATCTCTTGCTACTACAAATGAACACCAGATGCTCGAACCACTTTTTGGCACTTCTTTTTGCATCTGGACTTACATGGGTGCTGAGGAATTGAACCTGAGCTGGTAGACTTTGCAAGCAAGCACCTAAAACCACTGAGCCACCTCCCGAGCCGCCATATTTTTTATAACACATTAATAAGTATGTAACTATGCATGTGGGAGATGCTGTCTGTCTCACACCTTAAACCACCTCTCCCATCATGGTAAGAAATTGCTCTGCTGGCTGTGACCCTAGGCCAAATAACTGGAGGGCCCCTGCTGGGTCTGGATTCTGGTATGTGAGGTGGCTAGGATCCGATAACGTTTTTATGCTTGCGACCCTGTCTGGTCTCCCAGCATATATCTGATGACCATGACAAGTCTGAGAACTGTCCAGAGAAGCCACATATGGAGCCTGGGCTTGCATGGCCCAGGTCCCACCTTGGCCCTATAGAAGACAGTCACAGAGGACAGGACTGAGTTCAGAGGCCACCCCTCCATGATATGAACTACCCTCATCCCTCATGCTCTCCCAAATCTCATAGCAGAACAACTCAAATGTGAATGGTGACATTTATCTATTGAAGTGGCCTCGTGCCACAAGCTCTCCAGACAGAGAGCGACTGAGAGCGTCACCGCAGCAGCTGGGGGTGACCCGTATTGTCTTTTAGCCATCTGGCCATCAGCAGGTCCATCTAATGAAACTGCGAGGAATGTTAAAGGACAACGACAGGGACATTGGAAACTAAAGTCACACTCTCTGTGGCTGTCCATCTTTCCTGAACTTCCAGGTCCCTGCTCTGGTAAGAACCCCCCTTGTCTCAGCCCAGCCGAGCGGGGGGCCCCCTTCTCCCAGTTGGTCTCTTTACCCTCTCCTACCTTCCACATGGAAGGTAACTTACTGTACTTTCTTGATAATAAAGCCTCTCTAAATCTTGAAGAAACAAGAAAGAAGAGAAACTAAATTCACAAGGCTGCTCCATGACTCCCATGAGAGAGCTGCTTGCAGAAAGCTGCCTTAGATCACTGAGCAGCTAAAAGACGTCTGGGGAGGGAGGAGGCTAAGCAGGGCCAGGTGGGTGATACGCTCAAGGAATAAGAATTCTACCCGGAGGGCAGGAGAGAGCACCATGGACTTCACAGCAGGTACCAAGGAGTTCAACCTGGCCTTTGTCTTGGCACTGGCAATGCCATCCCCCATTTTTCAGAGCCCCTTAGGCAGCCTGCAGATTGCACAAGTCTTCTCTCAGCCCGGGCAACAGTAACCACCTCGGTCTCTGTGTGGACTACCACCACTACCTCTGCCCTCGCAGGCTGCTTTGGAGCAGCACCATGGTGTGCCTGGCACAACAGGGCCACCCAGAAAATCCTCATATAGATGGCTGGAGAGGTGGCTCAGTGGTTAAAGGTATTTGCTTGCGAAGGCTGATGGTCTGGGTTTGATTTCCCAGTGCCTGGAAAACCAGATGCACAAGTGGCACATGCATATGGAGATCATTTGCAGTGGCGGGAGGCCCTGGCATGCCTGTGCTGTCTGTCTGTCTGTCTGTCTGTCTGTCTCTCTCTCTCTCTCTCTCTCTCTCCTCACAAATAAGTAAGTAAAAATATTTTTTAAAATATTAATGAAGCAATGGAGCATTAGACCAAGGATGGTTAGCCTGGGATTCAGGACTCATTTTCAAAAATCCATGACTCCTCTGAGCTATATGCTGTGATGGTTAATCCTGTCACCTTGACCCAATTCAGAATGACACAGAAAGCAGACCTCTGGACATGTCTGTGAGGATGTTTTCAGAGAAGTTTAATTAAGGAGGGAAGCCCTGACCTGAATGTGGGTGGCACCATCCCATGGGACGGGGTTTTGGACTGACAACAAAGAGAAAATAAACCCAAGAAATGGCTTCCTGCAAAGCCTAGTGACCCAGGTTTGATTCGCCAGTACCCACATAAAGGCAGATGAACAAAGTGGCACATACATCTGGAGTTCATTTGCAGCGGCTGGAGACCCTGTTGTACCCATTCTCTCTGTATTTCTTCTACCTCTCTGTTTGCAAATAAATAAAAATATTTTAAAAGAGAGAGAGAGAAAGGGAGTAGATCACCAACATTGATTGCTATTTCTTTGCCTTCTTTAAAATTTTTTTTTTTTTTAATTTGAGACAGAGAAAGAGCAAGAGAGAATGGCTGTGTCAGTACCTCTAGCCACTGCAAACAAACTGCAGCTGCTTGGGCCACCTTGTACATCTGTCTTACGTGGGAACTGGAGAATCAAACCTGGGTCCTTAAGCTTCACAAGCAAATGCCTTAACTGCTAAGCCATCTCTCTAGCCAGTGTGGTTCTTGCTGCCATGGTAGACTGTACCCCAAACTGTGAACCCAAATAAACCCCTCCTTCCTTAGTTTGCTTTTGCCAGGTCTTTTGTCATAAGAAAGGTAACCAAGCTTAACTTTGCATGTCAAATACCTGGAGGCAATTTTAACCACTGAGCAATCAATCTCTCCAGTCCTATATATCAATTAGATTTCTCACTTGTATATTTAAAAACCTGTGTCTCAAGATCATCAAAACCATTACCCTGAGGGGCTGGAGAGATGGCTTAGTGGCTAAGTGCTTGCCTGTGAAGTGTAAGGACCCCAGTTCAAGGCTCCATTCCCCAGGACCCACGTAAACCAGATACACAAGGTGGTGCATGCATCTGGAGTTCATTTACAGTGGCTGGAGGCCCTGGAATGCCCATTCTCACGCCTCCCCCCACTCCCTTTTTTCTCTATCTGTCTGTCTGTCGCTTTCAAATTAAAAAATCTATGTATTACCCTGAACTCCAGAGCCTCAGCCTTCTTGGCTACTTGTCTCATGTAACAATGCGTAAAAATACAGTGATCTCAGAAGAGCTGAGAACGTCTCTGGGATATTGGAATGCTGCTTCAGCTATTGTTGAGTTTTGTTGCCTGCAACCGAAAGCATCCCTACTTAGGCCCAGAGGCATTATCCAAGGCTGTGAGGACAAGGTCTCAGAGTCCAGCAACAAAATTCTTCTGGTGATTTGCAACACTGTTTTCCGGACATGAAGTGGCCATTGCAATTTTTTGTTTCTTTTTTACCTCACGGACAGTTATTCTGCATAAGGCCTGCGTATTATTGGGACCATCAGCGTTTCATCATGAATGATGGAGGAAGGCAAAAGAGAGAAAGAGAAGGGGGAGAAGACATCAAAATGAAAAGACTAGATGGAAAGAAGGAATTCAGTAGAAAAGGGGAAGGAAGGAAGACAAAAAAAGGTAAAAGGGTCAGGCATGGTGGTCCACGCCTTTAATCCTAGCACTTGGAAGGCAGAGGTAGAAAGACCGCTGAGAGTTCCAAGCCACCTTGAGACTGCATAGTGAGTTCCAGATCAGCATGGACTAGAGTTGAAACCCTACCTCAAAAAACAGAAGGGGAGTGGGGGAAGGTAAAAGGGAAAGAGAAAAATACATTAAAAACAAGATCTGGGGAAAATTTTTTTTTAAAGCTAGAGAGATGGCTTAGCAGTCAAGGCCTTACCCGTGAAGCCTAAAGACCCAGATTTGATTCCCCAGGACCTACATACGCCAGTGAACATATGACACACGCACCTGGAAATCATCCGTAATAGTTAGAGGCCCTAGTGTGCCTATTCTACCCCCTTCCTCTATAATAAATACATAAATTAGGGCTGGAGAGATGGCTTAGCTGTTAAGTGCTTGCCTATGAAGCCTAAGGACCCCAGTTCAAGGCTCAATTCCCCAGGTCCCATGTAAGCCAGATACACAAGGGGTTGCATGCATCTGGAGTTCTTTTGCAGTGGCTGGAGGCCCTGCCCATTTTCTATCTATCTGCCTCTTTCTCTCTCTGTCACTCTCAAATAAATAAATAAAAATAAACAAAAAAGTTTAAAAATTAATTAATTAAAAATAAAATATTTTTTTAAATCAAAATTCGGGCTGGAGAGATGGCTTAGCGGTTAAGCGCTTGCCTGTGAAGCCTAAGGACCCTGGTTCGAGGCTCGATTCTCCAGGACCCACGTTAGCCAGATGCACAAGGGGGCACACACATCTGGAGTTTGTTTGCAGTGGCTGGAGGCCCTAGTGCGCCCATTCTCTCTTTCTGCCTCTTCCTCTTCCTCTCTCTGTCTGTCACTATCAAATAAATAAATAAAAATAAACAAAAATTTTAAAAATAAATAAGTAAAAATCAAAATTCTCTGATTTTTCACACCTAGACAATGGGTATTTATTAGATGTTCCAGGTCATAAGGAGCTCAAAGCAACTCTTGCATTTTTCCCATCTTGAGACAAATGGAACCATGCCTCACAGCTGCTTCATGCCTTTCCAGCATAGGCAGGAACAAAGCCTCTAGAAGTTGGTGCGTACCATTCAGGTACTTGAGATCATCCCGGATTTGCTCAAGAACCTATTTCCCACTTAGCTCACCCAAGTTTGTTTTGTGCAAACTAAACAATGCTCATGGAGAGTGGAATGCTTCCAGGTACTTTCAGGGAGGCACCCCACTTGGGACATTTCACAGCAGAAGAGTACAACAGGTATGGAACACGGAATGGGGGCCCTGAGAGAAATCACTAGTTCCAGAAGGCTGGTCAGCATGTGTGTGATTCTGACTGGTGTTAGGGGCCTGGGGATTAGCTCAGTAGATGAGCCCTAGGGTCTGTCCTCAGCACTGAAAAAAAAAAAAAAATCTCACACACACACACACACACACACACACATACACACACACACGGGGGGGGGGGGGGAATTGACTGGTGTTAGACCAGTCACTCACAGGGCTCAATTTATCGGAGTCCTTCCCAGTTCAGATGATAGCTGGTGCTCAGAGATCAACCCTGAGGGAAAGTGACTTGTCACTTTATAACAAAATTAGAAATGTCTGTGACTAAAGCTAATAATAAAAGTTACACCTATCACAAAAGTGTCATGTTCTAGCTGAAAACATGAGAGTGGAAAATGGAAACTCCTTTATGTAAAGCTAACTGACAGCCATAGAAAACAGTGATCTCCCTCTCCACAAGACCTCTGGGCCTCCCCTCTAACATAAAGAAATGTCAAGGTCACATCTTGGGATGGCAATTTGCACCTGAGCACTAGGCTTGCTCACCCCCTCACCCCGTGCATACACACACCCCAAAAGACTTGATGTTGAAACCCCAGGGGCATCAGAGCCCCATGCCTCCTACCCTGGCAGAAAACAGCCAAACTACGCCACACACCATAGAGAGATGCTAACTGCCTACTGGGCAGCGTGAAAAGACCCATGGGTAAAGACCATGGCCCAAAACATTTTCAGCTCCAGTCAGCAGGGATGTGCAATTTACAGGAAATTAGGAGGTTTATGGAATGTTAGCAGCTCGAGTTTCTTCTCTGGGAAAAGCAGGAGAAGCTGTAAGAACGGCCCCAGTGAAAGCGCATTGTTCACCGCTAAGCCTTGACATGTGCCAGTTATTAATATTCAGTCACCAGCTCATACTTCAACCCACCAGTGCGGGCTTGCACCAGCCTCGGAGCCCAGCACTGCCAGGTCTTCACAACCAGGAGCTAGAACACATGGGCAAAAGCATGGACTTTAGATAGGGTCTTGGGCAAGTTGTTGACACTCGCGAAACCCATCTGCATACCGGGATAATAATAAAACCTTTTCCGGAGGCGACCTGTCGAATGATGAGCAAATCTGTGTCGTTTGGTCTTTGAACTCCTCGCTGTTACTATAGCAGAACTTCACGTCTCAATCTGAATTCTGAACCGCATCCATCTCTAGTCTGGTCTAGGACAGTTTGTGAGTCCTGGAGGTGTAAAACCCACTGTAGTAGTCCCAGGAGGTTCCCACCAGCTGGGGCTATCACAGAGCACCGACCAGAGCCCAGGTGAAGTGGTCTTTGCCCCCCCCCCCACCCCTCCAGCCTGCACTTTGCCCCAAGCCAACAAGCACCTCTGCTCTACAGTCTATCTGGGTGTCCGAGATCCACGCAGCTTCCAGCATCACCTCCCTGACCTTCCACTCTAGAGGAGGGAGCCCCGGAGAACTCCTGCTGACCACGCTGGGCTGTCACTCAATTCCGTGCCCCTGCCTTCCCCGCGGGCCAGGAGTTGGCACTGCGCCTGACACATGCTGGGCACCCGCCCGCGTCAGTGGTGTGTGAGCGCAGCACCCCCTAAGTGCCCCCATGGGGATCAGAGCCCCGGCTCCCCATCCCGGGGTGGTGGGGGGGGGGCTCAGCAAAGACTTGTTTATGAAGCAGGCTGCTTTTCTTTATTCACGTGGGTGTACCAACACCCCCCTCCCGCCCCCTGTCCCCGTTAACGCCATTTTAAAGGGGGTGGTGGAGAAAGAGCACCCCCATCTCGCCGCCCGCCTCCCCGCCGGGGCCCTTCCAGGGCAGCGGTGGAAAACCCCCGGGGTCATTACCATCCAAGGGTCTCCGGAGAGGTGAGCGGGCCCTCGCCCCTGCCGTCTCGGTCGTGAGCGATGTCTGCACGGCTCAGCGTTACGCCGGACCCGTGATGGAGGCGAGAGGCCACGCACAGCCAGTCCCAGGGCGCCCCGGGTGCGTGGAGAGCGCGGCGGAGCCCGGGGACGGCCACACCTCCAAGCCCCGGAACAAAGCGTCCTCCCGGGCCTCCTCCCTCCAAGGCGGCCGGGGACCACTCACCGCGCGCTCCAGCCCGGGCTCGGCTCCGGCCCTCGGGCCGCCTCCTCCACACTCGCCCGGAGGAGGAGGAGGAGGAGGGAGGGGAGGAGGAGGCAGCGCCGCGCCCGCCCGCCGGGCCCCGCGCCGTCGACTGGCGGCTCCGCGCCAGCGAGCCCCGCGGGCCGCTCCGCCCGTCCCCGCCCCGGCGCCGCCTTAAAGCGACCGCGCAGCCGGCGCGCATCCCGAGCGCCCCGCGCCGCGCATTCCTTCCAGCGCCTGCTAAAAATAGAGCGCAGGGCCCCGCCGCCCCCACGGGCATCCTCGCCGGCCCGCCGGCCCCGCCGCGCTCCCCCGCAGGGCAGGGCAGGGCAGCGGGCAGCCCCGGAGCCAAGAGCACTGACCCGGACAGCTTGAATGGGAACCAGCTTAAGTGCCCTGGCCGGGGCAAACTTCGAAGCTTCTGCACTCATAGGTCAGCCACCCCACCCACAGCCAGATCCTCAGAAGCCTTTCCGGGGACCCCAGATGTCTGGGTGCATCCTTCCAGGCCCCAAAGTTCTTTTGGATAGGCGACCGTCACCCACCACTTCGATGTTTCTGTTGGCCTACTTCCACTCCATTGGCGTCATTTTCTCCCTATCTTAAAAGAATTGATATATTAGCCGCATTACCCTACCCCGCCCCCATTTTTCAAGTGTACAGTTCGGGAGGTTTTGGTACATTCACAAAGTTGTACCACTGCAGTTATGATCTAACTCTACAACAATTTTATCACTACTCACCCCCCCACACACACACACACAGTGCACAAATTTAAAAAAAAAAAATGTGTGTGAGTACTCGATCCCTTCCCCCAGTCTCTGGAAACCTGTAATCTACTTTTCAGTCTCCATGGATTCAGGACATTTCCTGTAAGTGGAGTCAGACAACGGGTGGTCCCTCTTGTGAACAGTTTTCACGGTGCCTGTAAGCGGCCCAGTGTAACAGCCCCTCGGGCCCTCCCTGACCCAAAGAGCTCCTCTTGCATGCGGGTGCAGCAGCGTGTACAGTTTGTTTGGGCCATTCATCTGTCGATGGACATTTAGGGTTCAGCCTTGAGGGCTCTTGTGAATAAAGCGACTGTGAACATTGTCATAGGGATCTTTATGTAACAATACGTTTTCATTTTTCTTGGCTATACTTCAGAGTGGAATTGCCAGATCACATGGGTAACATTTTTTTGGCAAAACACTAAACTTTTCCACAGCAGCTGTGCTATTTTACGTCCCCACAATGGTCTCCACATTCTTGCCAACACTTGTTATTATGTGTCTTTTAAACTTTTATTATTTATTTATGTGTGTGTATGTGTGTGTGTGTGTGTGTGTGTGTGTGAGAGAGAGAGAGAGAGAGAGAGAGAGAGAGAGAGAGGGCCGGCGGGAGAGAGGGAGAGAGAGAGAGAGAGGGAGAGAGAATGGGCTCACCAGGGCCTCCAGCCACTGCAAACAAACTCTAGACGCATAAACCCCTTGTACATCTGGCTTAAGGGTGGGTTCTGAGGAGTCAAACCTGGATCCTTAGGCTTCGCAGGCAATTGACTTAACCACTAAGCCATCTCTCCAGCCCTGTGTGTCCTTTTGTTGTGTTTAGTTTTTCTTTTCAATCTACTTTATGAGAGAGGAGAGAGGAGAGAGGGAGTTGGTGCTCCAGGGCCTCCGGACACTGCAAGCGAACTCCAGAGGCTTCTGCCACCTAGTGCACAGGTGTCACCTGTGTGAGTGCACCGCCTGCGCACCTGGGTTATGTGGATTTGGGGGAACTGAACGTGGGTCCTTAGGCTATTCAGGCAAGCACCTTAACCACTAAGGCATCTCTCCAGCCTTATGGGTCTTTTTTTTCTTATTATAGCCATCTACTGGCAAGGAAGTAGCATCTTGTTTTGATTCTTTCTGTGGTAGTTAACTTCTCTTTGCTGAGACAAAGCACCCAACCCAAAGCAGAGGAAGACAGGTTTTATTTGTAATGTAGGCTGACAGTCTCAAGGGGAAGCTGCATGATGGCAGAGGAAAACATGGCATGAGCAGCGGCTGGACATTGCCAGGAGGATCGCCGTGAGTTCGAGGCCACTCTGAGGCTACACAGTGAATTCCAGGTCAGCCTCGGCTAGAGGGAGATCCTACCCCAAAAAAGAAAAGAAAATAAAAAGGTTGCTTCTTGTCAGATATTTTGTCATAGCAGCAAATAAAATAAAATAAATCCCATCATGTGACAGCCGTTTATCCCCCACTCCTCACATCCGCCCTCCCCTCTGCTACTCTCAGGGCTCAGGTGGTCCCTAAGAGGCCTGGGGTAGGAAAGCAGACCAGGAGGTATCTTATCTTGGCAGTAGAGAGATAAAAAGTATTTTTTGGGGGGGGGGGCTTGAGAGACAGAAGTTAACCTTGACTGGCTGGATCTTGCCCTGGAACTGGCTTTTCCTCCTCTTTTTGTTTACCACAGGCCCTGGGGAAAGCATTCTGTCTGTCTGGCTGGCCCTCGCGTTTCTATCAGGAGATACCCTCTTTCCTGGGCCTTCACTGACACAGCTGAGACAACATCTACATAGCAGTCTAAGGGTGTCTTTATTTTGCTTTCATACAGAAATCTTTCATAATATGTCTCCCCAGAAAAGGAACTTCCGCAGCATGGCATTTCTATCCAGATTCCTGGGATTCTCCAACAGTACTATTAAAGCCTTCCGGAGTGACCAGGAATGGACTATCTCATTTGGGCTACCTTCTCAGTTCTTTGAATCCTGAAATAAAACTTAGTTTCTAGAAGCCGGGCATGGTGGTAAATGCGTTTGTTTAATCCCAGCACTTGGGAGCCATAGGTAGGAGGATTGCTGTGAGTTCAAGGCCACCCTGAGTCTACATAGTGAATTCCAGGTCAGCCTGGGAGACCTACCTCAAAAACAAACAAACAAAAAACACAAAACACAGTTTCTAGCAAACAGACCCTTTAGAGAACAAGGCAGCTAAGCAGCAAAGCAAGCTCTGGGTTTGGACTTTTTCATATTGTAAATTCTGACCACATCCACTGCGTGTTGGGCATTGGGGTTTGCTGGGTATTGCCTCCAGCAAAATGAATGCCCACCAAAGGGAGCGAGAAGCACAGAGGATGATGGGAGTTCAGAGGAAGAGAGCACCTAACTCAAGGTACAGAGGGGACAAGTGACAGTTGATGACAGCCTGTCTACCAGCCAGGCAGACAGAGCTTGTGTACTTAGTCACTCCTGAGCTAAAGTCCTTCCGAATGTCCCAGCAGGTCTGCATGGATCTTCAGGTGTGCTGCAGCATGGCTCTCCAGACTTCTGGCCAAGACCCAGAAAAAGCCCAGACTGGATTCCATGCCCTGAGGTCCAAAGCCAGCCAGTGGGTCAGGAACCAATTCCACCCCCCCCCCCCAGCAGAACAAAGGTCAAAGCTGCTGGGTTGACCCTGTGGGACTTCCCTAATTGGTGGCAAAGCAAATATTCTTCATCCCTACAGTGGGAACTGTGTTTGCCTCTGTCCCAAGGCTTGCTGAATGCTGGTGCGTAGTGGCTGAGGGAGCAATCTCGAGCGGCCTGGGAACTCCAGAGCTGGACATCAGCCAGGTCCTCACCGCCCAGCTTCCCTCTAGACATCAAGCCCCAGTGTGGTCCCTGGAGATAAAGCAGCTCTGGGGTCCTGAGCTCTCACTGGTGGGGAATCTAGTTGGAAAGAAGAGATTAAGTGGAGGACTGATTAGAGAGGGGAAAGCGGAGTGGTAGATTATGATCATAGTGTATGTATACATGTATGTGTTTGTTTCTAAGGTTTTTGTCTTCCTTGGCATTTCTTCCATAGGAATGCACAAGCTTTGCATCACAAACCAGAACACACACTCACACGTGCACAAGGTTCATGGAACAATATTTAACTTCACAGTGTGTGATGCCCTCCGACTATTCCATTATGTTCTGTTCTGTTCTACTTTTTTGTTCTATTATCCTATTCTGTTATATTCTATTCTATTCTTTCTATTCTGTTGTTCTTCTATTCTAATATTATTTAAAATGCCATATTTGACATAGGTTATGTGTAGGTTATATCATATAGCCATAGTGGTATTTTTCAACTCTTGAGTCCTCTGTTGTTGTTGTCCTTCTTTCTTCCTCTTCCTTCTCCTCCTCCTCTTCTTCTGTTTTTATTTTATTTTATTTTATTTTATTTTATTTTATTTTATTTTATTGAGGCAGAGTGTCTGTCTAGCTCAGGCTGACCTGGAAATTGCTATGTAGTCTCAGGCTGGCCTTGAACTCACAGCAATCTTCCGACCCCTGTCTCCCAAGTGCTGTCATTAAAGATGTGTGTCCCACCATGCCTGGGGGTGAGGGGGGGGGGAAGAGAGAGAAAGAGAGAGAGAGGGGGGGAGAGAATTGAAGCATCAGGGCTTCTAGCCATTGCAAATGAACTCCAGAGACATGTGCCACCTTGTGCATCTGGCTCTAAGTGGGCCCTGGTGAACTGAACTGGGTCATTAGGCTTTGCAGACAAGCACCTTAATCACTCCTCTATTCTTATCTATTGATCTGTGTCTGTCTTTGTGCCAGTACCATGCTGCTTTTGTTCTTATGGCTCTGTAGTATAACTGGAAATCTGGTATGGGACTGCCTCTAGCAGTGTTCTTTTTGCTTAAGCTTGCTTTGGCTATTTAGGGACATTTGTGTTTCCATTTGAATTTTAAGATATTTTTCTATTTCTGTACAAAATGCCAGAATTTTGATTGGGATTACTTTGAATTAGTAGATGGCTTTTGGTAGAATGGCCATTGTCACAATACTGATTCTCTTTGTTTAAATATATTTTATTTATTTGTTTGCAAGCAGAGAGACAGACAGACAAAGAAAGATGGGTGCACCCAAGCTTCCAGCCTCTGCAAATGAACTCCAAATGTTGTGCATCTGGTTTGTGTGGGTACTGGGGAATAGAACCCGGGTTGTTATGCTTTGTAAGCAAGCACCTTAACCACTAAGTATTTCTCCAGCCTCATGATACTAATTCTTGCAATCCATGAGTATGGAAACCTTTCTACCTTCTAGTGTCTTTCTTCAACTTCTTTTTTTAAGTGTTAGTGGATAATAGATAAATGATCGATTTGTGTTTGTGTGTATGTGGGGAAATGAGTGTGCCACAGCATGTGTGTGGAGGGTAGAGGACAGTTTTGAGATGTCTGTGCTCCACCTTCTTTGAGACAGGGTCTTTTGCCACTGCAAACAAATTGCCAGACTGCAAATGAACGTAAGACTAGCAGGTCCCTGAGCTTTGGATTCTGTTGGCTCCGTCTGCCATTGCCATAAGTCATTGGAAATCACAGATACATGTACCATTTTGCATCTCGCTTTGAGTGGGTGCTGGGGAATTGCACAGTGGCTGGCAGGCTTTGAAAACACTGAGCCATGTTCCCAGATCATCAATTTCTTTCTTCCATGTTCTAAAATT
The DNA here is from genome assembly GCF_020740685.1 of Jaculus jaculus. Classification (NCBI taxonomy): domain Eukaryota; kingdom Metazoa; phylum Chordata; class Mammalia; order Rodentia; family Dipodidae; genus Jaculus; species Jaculus jaculus. The sequence goes on along the minus strand of NC_059118.1, from coordinate 29,190,912 downwards.
TTCTTTGTAGAAGTCCTTCACTTTTTTGGCATGGCTTATTCTGAGGTATTTTATATTTTTGAGAATAATATGAACAGGATTGTTTCCTTGATTTCTTTCTCAGTATGTTTGTCATATGTAGATAGTCTACTGATTTTTGGTGCTTATTTGTATGGTAATTCCTCAAAAAGCTAAAAGTGACCTTTCCCTATAACCTATACCACTCCTAGGCATATGCCTAAAGCTTCTACATTATACTACAAAGAAATTTGCACATCCATGTTCATCACTGCTCTATTCACAATAGCTAGGAAATGGAACCAGCCTAGATGTCCATCAGCCAATAAATGGGTAATGAAAATGTGGCACATGTGCAAAATGGAATTTTGTTCAGCTATAAAGAAAAATGACATTATGAAATTTGTAGGGAAATGAATAGAACTGGGAAATATTATTCTTTTTAATTTTTTTTTTTTACTTTATCTGAGAGAGAAATAGGCAGGAAAAGAGAGAGAGAATGGGCACTCCAGGGCCTCCAGCCACTGCAAATGAGCTCCAGATGCATGCCCCCCTCCCCCATGCATATGGCTTATGTGAGTCCTGAGGTATTGACCTGGGTCCTTTGGCTTTGTAGACAGGTGCCTTAACCACTAAGCCATTTCTCCAGCCCAGAAAATACTATTCTGAGTGAGGTAACCCAGGTACAAGAAGACATGCTGCATGTTCTCACTTGTGTTGGACCCTAAATTCAACACTCCAGATATAGATGTTTCACTTGGAGTACATAGAGTGACCAGGAGATTGAAAAGGGTTAGGTACTAAGGGTAGTACTGGAGAAAGAAAGAATTAAGCAGAGATGAAGTAGGGAAGAGTAAGACGGAAGTGGAGGGAGATTAAACAAAATTTAGGAGATACGAAAAAGCCATATGAAAACCTAATACCTTGTGAATGATTTAAAATATAATTTAAAATAGAAGAATTAATAAAGATACCGTGCATGAATACATGATCTGCTCTTAGGACCCAAGAGTTATTTAGTCAATGAAAATAATAGAGCTAGGTGTGGGATGCCTCCCTGTGAATTATTGGTCGGGAATGCTCCGGAGGTCCCCAGAACAACACAGGCCATGGCGGGTGCTCTTGGTTGAGTACCAGAACTGAACAGTAAGACCCTATTGCTGAAGATTCCATACTCTCTGGGTGCAGGATAAAGAGAAATCAAGCTGGAACCGAACTAGAAACTTTGTCCCTACTGGCTAGCAGTCATCATGCCAGAAGGTGTTGTGCAGGCTTCTGGGGAAGAAAAATCATCCATGCCCATCCAGCGGTGTTCCCACTGCCAAGAAAATGGTGTTCCACGGTGCACCAGTGGCATAACCACCACGGGGCGACCAGCTGCTTCCTGATTGGATTTGGGACGTGCTGAAAAAGAGCAGAGGAAATGACAGAACTCTGGGAAGGTTAGGTGGACCCAAGCACCAGTAGGAGGTGTGCCTCTGTAGCAGCGTTTTCAAGGGTGATGTGTTTCCCAGAATCCCCAAGCCTCGTGGCATGGGGAAAGGGGAAAACAGTCACAGGAGGATGTGTGCGAATGGGCCAGAGCACCTCGTAGCATTCACAGAAGGGCAAGGAAAAGGGCACGTCTGCATCCACAAGCATCACTAGGGGCGCCTCCGAAGCCAAATAAATTGTCTGCATCATGTGTCATCAGGTCAATGAAAAGTAAAACAGCAGCGAGGTGCCACTGCACACCTTCAGAGTGACTGAGCTCCAAAACACCGGTAACACCAGTGGGTGTGGAAAACAGGATTTCTCGTTTCTTGCTGGCTGGAATGCAAAATGGAGCAGCTGCTTTTGGGAGACGGTTTGGCAGTTTCTTACAAAGCTGAAAGTACTCTTCCCATGTGATCCAGAAATTGTACTCCTTGGTATTTACCTGAAGAAGATGAAAACTTATGACCACTCAAAACTGTACACATGGATGTTTTTGGTAGTGTTATCCATAATGTCCACAGCTTAGAACCAATGAAGATGCCCTTCACGAGGCCAGTGAGTAAACAGACGCATCTAGACAGTGAAATGTTACTCAGTGCTAAAATAGTTATGAACTTCTCAAGTCTTATCACGTGGAAGATGCCAGTCTTTAAAAGGCTACATACTGGATGATTCCAACTACGTGATATTCTTGAAAGGTAAAGCTATAGAAACAATAAAAAAAAAAAGGTCAGTGTTTCTCTAAGAGGCTTAAAAATTGGAACATACTTGGCGCATGACCCAGACCCAGCCACTAAGGTGGACTTACGTTTTAATAATGACCACTAGGTTTGAAGTGGTAAGCTGGTAACTAAATGACTTACAGCAGGGGCCAGGGCAGACAACGGCAGGCCCAGGAGCCTCCAGGCCTCCTCTGGGGTCTGCAGCAGAGCTATGGGGAAGATGTGGGCCCAGTCACAGGCTGACAATTGTTAGTGCAGGTGCAACCACATCTGAGCCTCCTGCTTCTCTCTCAGCTGGTCTCCCATTTTTCATGGACTCCTAGGGTGTTAACATCCAGTGAGAGAGGTGATAACCTGGGGCTTTGGCTCCTTGGGAATTTGCTGGTATTGATTCAGTAGACATAACCAAGTAAAGGGACCTGGTGCGGGACTGGAGGATGGCGGGCGGATGGATACTGCTGATGTCTCTGGCCCATACTAGTGCGGTACTGGGGCCAGAGGGAGGCTTTGGATGGCAAATTTGATATCTTCTGAACTAAAAGTATATTGTCTGTTTATTTTTTCCAAGCCTTGGGAGTCAGGTAAAGACGAGCATGAGTCTTTTGAAAAACTTACAACTTCCATAACACAGAGTTGATGAAAATGATAGTGCTACCGGGCGTGGTGGCGCACGCCTTTAATCCCAGCATTTGGGAAGCTGAGGTAAGAGGATCGCTGTGAGTTCGAGGCCACCTACGACTACATAGTGAATTCAGCCTGGGCTACACTGAGACCCTACCTTGAAAAGATAAGAAAAGAAGAGAAAATGACAGTGCTGAGACCGAGCAATACCTTTTGTGAGAATTTTATGGGAAACTTTATGAACACACTGCAAATTAGTTGTATTCTTCCGTCTCATCACGATATTGTCTTTTGTCCCTCTCCCCCGCCCCCACTCCACAGGGAGCCCTCCTCAGTGGGATATCAGTAATCACTGTGGGGTCATGAACGCACCAGTTAGTTTGTGTTGGAGGGACAGTGTCCCACACCGTGTGACTTCCCACCCCGTGGCTCTTACAGTCTTTCCATACCTTTTCTGCAATCTTCCCTGGGCCTTCGAGAGCACATTAGAATTCTCCTTTATTGTTAAGCAATATTTTTAAAGCATCAGATATATTTCTTCATTGGAAAAGAAGATCCTTAATGAGCACTTTGTGGAAGCAGATAAGAATCTGAGCTGGGCTGAGAGTCACTTCCGGCCACATGAGCAAGAAGCAAGAGACCCTAGTCTCTAGACAGATGACACTTCAGCCCACAGCCGGGGATGGGCTTCCTGCACCTCTTCTTAGTACTCGCAGTGAAATGGGAAAAATACAATCACCATTTATGTCTTCAGGACTCTTAGCACTTGATATACCAAGTCACACAAAAAAAGTTGCTAGGATGTTTAACTTGACATTCAAGGCCTATTTAGTTCAATTTAGACCAATTTTCTGAAATCCAATAGCGTCTCTCCCATTGACAAAAAAAAAAAAGTTTTGAAACATTACTTCTACGGTAAAACAAATCTAAGTAAGGTATATAGTATTTCAAAATGCACATAATCTTTGAGATGATTAGTGAAGTTTAGAGATTCCCAGAAGTCTGTTTAGCATGAAGCCTTCAACTCAGAGGCAGCCATTCAGGAGCACTTAGGAAGCTTGGGGAAGGCACTGGATGGATGCCGTCCTTGGTAATGAGGACTCTGTGGCTTGACTGAATTACAGCTCTGCCTCATAAGCTTGTCAGGCCCCCTAGGTGGATGAGGAGTTGTAAGAGTTGGTTAAAGGTCATGCTCTCTAATCTCCAGAGGAGCCACACAGGCAAGAGGCAAAGTGCATTAGCCTCTAGAGGTGTCAAGAGCGGTGAAGTGGGAGCCGAACGCTGTGGCTCAAGCCTGTAGCCACAGTTACTTGCGTGGCCAAGACAAGAGGATTGATCACTTAAGAGCAGGAGTACCCAGCAAGGGTGGGCCGAACAGTGAGATTCCCACCCCGAAACATTATGAAGTGTCGGAGATTTCATCCTACTTGCAAACTAATAAGTTAGCCTCATAGTTTCATAGATGCCAGCAGGAGACAGGAAGCTTCTGGGTCATAGATGAAGGACGGTTTCTTACTCAAAGCAAAAGCATTAGCCAGGGGCTAGAGAAATGGCTCAGCACTTAAAGGCATTTGTCTGACAGCCTGGGTTCAAATTCAAATGACTTCTGATTCTTCAACAATGAACATCGTTGAAGACAAGAATTGAGAGCTGACTCCCAAGCAGGATTTGAACCACCCCTCGCACAGCAGCCAGGGCCCAGGTGAAACCACAGAGCGGCTGAAGGGATGAGCGAGTGTTTTGCTCCCACGGCAAGCCTGACAGCCTGGTCCAGGGTGATGCAGACAGACATGGAGGACATTCAAAATGCACCAAAGCAGAAATCCAGAAACCGCTGAGAGTTCAATTCTAAAGTAGACTTAAAGCACACCCAGCCAAGGCTCAGGGAAGTTTGAGGAAGAGCAGTCTGAAAGATTTTAGGAGCCCCAGGGTGGGAGGGAATATCCAGAGGCGTTACCCCACCCACAATGATTGACGGTTGCTCTCACAACTCATAATCCACAAGTCCCTGGTGAATACCAGCAACTCCACTGAGGGGGGCATGGAGGAGGGATATGATGGTGCCAACACATGATGTGGCCATACAAAATTTCTATTTAATACTAAATTTAAAAAACATTGTTGAAATTTAAAAAATAACTGAATGTCTGGGGATATAACTCAGTGGACTTGATTTTTAAAATTGTGTGTGTACACATGTGCACACACACACACACCAGGACCTCTTGCAGCTACAAACAGATGCCCTTCCAGCCCTATGTGGGTGGCTGGGGAATCGAACCCTGGCTGGCATGCTTTGCAAGCTTTTTTTTTGTTTGTTTTTTTGAGGTAGGGTCTCACTCTGGCCCAGACTAACCTGGAATTCACTATGGAGTCTCAGGGTGGCCTTGAACTCACAGCTATCCTCCTACCTCTGCCTCCCAAGTGCTGGGATTAAAGGCGTGCGCCACCACGCCCGGCTTTGCGAGCCTTTTTAAGTTAACTGCTGAGCCCTCTCCTGAGCCCTAATGTAACTCAACGGCAGAGGACTTGTCTGGCGCGTGCAGCCCCTGGGCTCCATCCCAGCACTGGGGGTGGGAGATAAAATAAAAACAAGAAAAACTGGAAAAATACACCATATTTGCAGTTTGGATGATGCAATATTAATCAAACATTAATTCCCCACAAATTAATCTTTAGAATCAACACAATCCTCACCAAATTGAGCAGGATTTTTCAAGAATATTAACAGGTTGATTCTGATATTGATATTGATATAAAAATCAAAGAAATCAGAATAAACAAATTCTGGGACAAAAAGCAAAATAGATTATAAAAATACCATAATGATGCTCATTATTTTATACACTGTTAAAAAATAGAGCCAAGCGTGGTGGCGCAAGCCTTTAATCCCAGCACTCGGGAGGCAGAGATAGGAGGATTGCCTGTGAGTTCAAGGCCACCCTGAGATTACATAGTGAATTCCATGTCAGCCTGCACTAGAGTGAGACCCTACCTCCAAAAAACAAATAAATTAAAGATAAATAAATAAATAAAAATAAAAGTTGGACGGCAGAGTTTATGTTATTTGAAAGTAAACTTGATTATCATACAATTAAGTAAACTAAAGAATTCTAAAAGAAACACACTTGTATGGCCAAATGATTTCTTTCTTTCTTTCTTTTTTTTCAGTAGGATTTCACTCTAGCTCAGGCTGAGCTGGAATTTGCTTTGTAGTCTCAGGCTGGCCTCGAACTTCTGGTGATCCTCCTACCTTGGCCTCCTGAGTGCTGGGATTAAAGGCGTGTGCCTCCACACCAGGCTCCAATTGATTTCTGACAAAGATGAAAATGAGCAATGTAGTAAAAGCAACTGTCTTCAACAACTGGCGCTTGCACAGCCACAGGTACCTCTGGAGAAAAGAGATGAGCCTTGACCATCACCTCACATCCCACACAAAAAGTTCATTTGAGGGCTGGAGAGATGGCTTAGCGGTTAAGCGCTTGCCTGTGAAGCCTAAGGACCCTGGTTCGAGGCTCGGTTCCCCAGGTCCCACGTTAGCCAGATGCACAAGGGGGCGCACGCGTCTGGAGTTCGTTTGCAGAGGCTGGAAGCCCTGGCGCGCCCATTCTCTCTCTCTCTCTCTGCCTCTTTGTCTCTCTGTCGCTCTCAAATAAATAAATAAAAAATGAACAAAAAATATTTAAAAAAAAAAGTTCATTTGAAACAAACTGTGGAACATGGACACCATGGAATGTGGAGTCATAGTCATACAAGGGGAATTAAACTACTGATAATGCAACAACTTGGATGAATATCTAGGGGGTATTTCAAATTCCAAGGGAATTACACAGAGGGAACAAGCTCATCCCAAAAGATTACATGCTGTATGATATCATTTGTATAATTTTTATATAACTTTTTCTAATGACTAATAAAGAGGAAAACAGCAGCCATCATAAGTTAAGGAAGAGGCCAGAGGAGAAACACAGGAGGGAGACGGGTGTGGCTATAAAGGGCAACACAGGGTTCACACACAACCAGCAAACAAAATCGGGGATAACTAAGATGAGTAAATTGCATTACTGTACTTTCAGTTTGCAAAATGTTACCATTGAGAGAAACTGGGCAGAACATAGAGAGAATTTCTCTGTGCTATTTGCTACAACTGTATGAATCTACAATTATCTCAGCAAAATTTTCAACTGAAAAATGAATTTAAGCTGGGCAGGGTGATTTACATTTGCCATCGCAGCTACTTGATAGGCTGAGGTAAAAGGATCACCAGGGCTCACAAATTTGACCAGGCTGAGCAGCAGAGGATGGCTCTGTTTCACAGACAGGAAGGAAGGGAGGGAGGGAAGAAGGGAGGAAGAAAAGGAGGCAGGGAGGGAGGGAAAGAAGGAAGGAAGGAAGGGAAAGAGAGGGAGGGAGGAAGGAATGAGGGAAAGAAAAGAGAGGGAAGAATAAAGGAAGGAACTTGGTAGGGATCAAAGAAATTCAAGATGGACCATAGCACTGAGTGTAGCGGTAACTTTCTAATTCCTTTCATTATGTTTTTTTGTTTGTTTTTGTTTTTCGAGGTAGGGTCTCACTCTAGACCAGGCTGACCTGGAATTCACTATGTGGTCTCAGGATGGCCTCGAACTCACGGCAATCCACCTACCTCTGCCTCCCACGTGCTGGGACTAAAGTCGTGCACTACCACGCCCAACTTCATTATGTTTTTAAGACTCCTAACATTATAACTCCTAGAAGACAATAAGATTAATTGCTTGTTTCTTAGGACACAAATGCAATAAACATAACATAAAATTTTGATCCATTATACTTCTTTAAGTTAAGCATGGCATTTAGAGACAGTCGGAAGGCTTGTGTGTTCAAGTCCAACCTGAGCTACATGGTGATAATCCACCTCAAAAAAAAAAAAAAAGGAAACAAGAAATGTGAACGTGATCAAAATACAGTATATACATAAATGACATTGTCAAATGTACTTTTAAAAATTACAAAGTTTTCTTTAATTTTTATTTATTTGCAAGCAGAGAGAGAGAGAGAGAGAGCGGGAGAGGGAGAGCGAGAGCAAGAGCAAGAGAGAGAATAGGTGAACCAGGGCCTCCAGCCACATTCCAGATGCATGTCACCTTGTGCATCTGGCTTTATGTGGGTACTGGGGAATCAAACATGGGTCCTTAGGCTTTTCAGGCTAACTGCTGAGCCATCTCTTCATTCCAAAAAGTGTTTTTTTTTTTAAGCAATACTTATTACTTCCAACCTGACTGAAGAAAACGCATCAGGTGGTTTCACCAGGGTGCAAGAGACTGTGCGGGGTAGGACAGCCACTGTAGTCCTTAATTGTGGAGCTGCAGCCCAGCAATATTTATTATTTATTTATTTGAGAGAGAGAAAAAGAGGCAGAAAGAGAGACAGAAAGAGGAGGGAAGAGTGAAAGGGCGCTCTGAGGCCTCCAGCCACTACAAAAGAACTCCAGATGCATGTGCCCCCTTGTGCATCTGGCTTACATGGGTCCTGGAGAATCGAACGGGGATCCTTTGGCTTTGCAGACAAACGCCTCAACCGCTAAGCCATCTCTGTCCAGCCCCCAGCAATATTTTATACCATGAGAGGGACATAATACCTCAGCCCCAGCAACACTTGTGTTAATGTCCAGAAGCTCTGAAGCACAGTATCTTCTCCATAACATTCCGAATGGCAGAAATTATATTCCCCATTGAAGACTGGAAACTGAGTCTGAGGAAGGACATGGCTCACGCAGGCAGACAGCAGGTGGTCAAGCAGCTTCCAGCCCAACTGCCTGTCTGATTGGAAAGCTCTCAGTTCTGCCTCCTGCCGCCTTCCTCAGAGCAAGCCACGGGAAGGGCATGTTACTTATGGACCAGAACACATTACTGAGAGAGAGGAGTCAGGTCAGACAGAGATGTGCTTGTATCTCCTTATCAACTAAGACGATAAGCTGGAAGTAGAGAAAGACACAGTTCCCTTTAGATTTATGATTTGCTCTTCAATTGAGTAGTTTCGTTCTGGTTCCTCATGAGCCAGTCAGCTCTGAAGCATTTGGAAGGTACCCTTGATGGCTAGCTTGGGTCTCAGAAGGGATTCCTTTGAGCAAACCACCACCTTGTGGCAAAGACATGTCTTGCAGGAGGAAAAATTTCAGTAACCCATAAACTTAGAAAATCTTGCATTACAGCAAAACGAATTAAATAAAGAGCACATTCTTCGGTAAACGTCTAACCAGAAACATGACGTCTTTGCGAAAGAGAACTGGCTTTTGATGAGGCAATAAAATCACAGATCTGTATCATCAAACATAAAAAGACAATGCATGGGTACCTGTGCCACTTTGCGCACCCGGCATTACATGGGTCCTTGGGGAATTGAAGCCCAGCCGGCAAGCTTTGCAAGCAAGCGCCTTAACCCGCTGAGCCGAGCCCTGTCCTTCTCCCCTCGCCCAGCTCCAGAGGTGAGCCGGAGGCGGGTCCGCGTCCCTCCCGCCGGCGCCTGGCTCGAGACGCGGTCTCCACGCACCCGGGAGCTGCTGCTCTTCGCGCCCCGCGACTGTGTAAGGGAAGAAAGGCTTCGCGGCGGCCCCGGCAAGGACGGCGGGACTCGGGAATTGCACCCACGATGCGAAACACCGAGAGACCCTGCCCCGCCTCACCGCCTACAGCGACCTTCGCCCCGGCCAAGGAGCGCGTCCCCGCAGCCCGTCCTACGCGTGGGGGCGGGGCGCCGAGTGGGCGGGGCTTGCTGGCCGCGGGCTCCCCTCCCCCTCGGCTGGGAGCCGTTGCTAGGACGACCGTAGCCGGGTCACAGCTTGGTCCACCGGAGACTCCCTGAGCGCGCAGGAGAATCTGCATCTGTCGGAGGTCGCAGGTAGAGGCTGGGATTCCAGGTAGTGCTTGGGAACAGTAGGGACCGCAGGATCGTCTCTCTTTATGGGTGGACAAGGGACACCGCAGATCCCCAGAGGAACGCGGGGCTGGCGGGGGCTGCTGGCTCGGCTCCCACCGCCCGGTCCCCGCCCGGCCGTCTGCGTGCGCGTGCGTGTGGGGGGGGAAGGGGAGCGTTCACTTTGTATCTGTATATGCATTCATGGCCTAGCAGAGAAGCACCTGAAAAAGATGTGGGGGGGCTCCGGGCTTGCTGAGAGGTTGTGGAGAGGCCCGTGGTAACAGTTTGATCTCCTTTTGCAGAGCTATGGGTAGCAAGAAGAAGGAAACTGCCTTGCAGGTATGCCTCAAGGGGCTCTAGCTTCCACACTTGGTTGGGGCTGGGGGCCAGGGAGGGTGGCTTGAAAGGGAGTGGGGTGCAGAATATTCTCCTTTGCCAACATTATGTATGACCTTGATTGTTGTGCACTTCTGTCTTAAAGTAAGAAGAAATTATCTTGAACATCTAGTCATGACGAAGTTTTTATACTTCAATATACGCAAACAAAATTAGGCAATTGTTTTATACTTCTAGAACTTATATAAACATAAGATCCAAACATGCATAAAATAAAACTACAAAACCAAGAGGAACGGTACAATTCCTTGTGACTCATCTTTTTCATTGAATCGAAATTGCAGCTCGGTTCACCTAGATAAAGATAAAGATAAAGACCCTTTTGTACTTGGGCATGAATCTGTGTGCTCTGTGGCACCCAGATTTCCAACCACTGTTTTTTGTAAATATCCACTAATAACAATGCGCCTTAAGTATATTATGTGAAGAGCATTGGTTATATCGAGAGCCTGACTTCTCGCCCTCTCCTCTTCTCTTTCCCCTCCTCTTCCTCTTCTTCTTTCTTTTGCTTCTCCTTCTCCTCTTTCTCCTTCTCCTCCTCCTTCTTTTCCTCCCCTCATCTCTTGGTATTTCTAGACAGGGTCTTGTGCTGACTAGACTGGCTTTGGATTCACTATATAACTGAAGGTAACTTTGAACTCTTCATCCTCCTTCCTCCACCTCTTAAGTGCTGGAATTATACCATTGCACCCACTTTTTTTTTTTGCCTTTAAAAAATATTTTTATTTCTTTATTTGAGGGGGGATGACAGGGGAGAAGAGAGACAGAGAGTATGGGCATGCCAGGACCTCCTGCCACTGAAAATGAATTTCACATACATGCCGCTGGCTTTACGTGTGCACCCACTTTCTTGACCCTGGATAGGAAATAGTAAGTGGCTGAAAAGTGATTTAAAAAGCAAACAACAACAACAAAAACATACTAGCATGGTCCCTGACATTGGGAGAAAATACTTTTTCATCAGGAGATCATTTCAGTGATCTGCCACATGAATGCATTTAAAAACAAATTGTAAAATGTGTCATCATGGATAAGGGGCGGATAAGATGACCCAGCAAGGCACATGCTTAGGCTACAGACACAGAATACGGTTTTGGAGTTTCCTTTTAGTCAGTTTTGTGGCTTTAAATCTATCACACAACACGTCTGGGCTACACATGCCCACATGTGGAGTGAGCACACATGAGCGGTCGTCTAGCCTTGCTATTCGAAGACTCTGGACTTGGGGAATCTTCTACCTGCAGTGGATCCTGAGCACCTGACCCGCCCATGATTGCTGTGTTAGCCTCTCAACTTCTGTGTATGGAGCAGGAAGGCTAATATATAACCTGCACATGGTTCTGGGTTGGCCTGGATGTTCTTGCTGGTGTCTGAAATTCTGGGCCCTTATGCTTAGCATTTCATGTATTTATTTATGCCCCATATCCTCGTTGGGAATAATAACACTTGTTAGCAATATTAGTATTTCTGTCATTCTTCAGAGCTCTCTGTGCCACGCGGTTCTCAAAGGAAGTACTAGTCCCATTTTGCCGAAGGAGGCAGGGAAGTGGCATCTATGTGTTACTTCCTAGAAAGTAAATGCCTTGCAAGCAGCACTCATGGGCTGGAGAGATGGCTCAGAGGTTAAAGGTGCTTGCTTGTTCTTGTAGTTACCTTCTCATTGGTGGGTCAGAGCGTCTGACCAAAAGCAGCTGACAGGAGGAATGTTGTTATTTTGGCTTATAGTCTCAAGGGGAAGCTCCATGCTGGCAGGGGAAAGTATGGCATGAGCAGAGGCTGGACATCACCTCTGCCACAGCAGGTGGAAAACAGCAGTAGGAGAGTGAGCTGAACTCTGGCAAGGGGGAGCTGGTTATAACACCTCTAAGCCCATTCTCAACAACACACCTTCTCCAGTAAGGCTCCACCTCCCAAATTGCCATCAGTTGGGGACCGAGCATTCAAATCCTATGAGTTTATGGGGGACACGTTTGCAAAGTGTGCTGGCCTGGGGTTCAATTCCCCAGTGCTCACACAAAGCCAGACACACAAATTGGTAAATGCCTCTGGAGTTCAATTACAGGGACAGGAGACCCTGGTATGCCCATTCTCTCTTTCTCTCTCTCTCTCATAAATAAATGAGGAGAGAGAGAGAAACAGAGAGAGAGAGAGAGAGAGATGTCTAGGAGCTGCCAGTCCAGGAACCCTGTTCTCTCTCTGGCATGGTTATTTCAGATTCTGACTGTGAGACACAGGACATCAAGAGAGATGCTGGTCAAATGGACCATACATTCTCTGTTCATTCCCTCCAAACATGGAGTTTAAGGAAGTTCAAGTATTTCCCATACTATGATATGCAAGTAGGGGTGAGATTCCTTGGCCCTAGAGTTGGTGTGGCTCACTCCAGGACAGAGCGGGCAGTGGAGTACAGAGTTGCCAGTGACATAAGCCGAGCCTTGAGCAGGGCAATGGGTGGGAGTGTCTTCTAATCTCTCCTATCACTTGCATCGGAATAGCAGCTGTGGGCATAGTATAACATCAGTCCAACTCTCTCATTAAAGGATGGGTACAGCCCCCCCCCCCACATATATGCTTCCTTAAGAAGAGAGATATGTAATAGACGATTTGTAGATGTCAGCTTCTGGCCCTTATTGCAGGTAATGCATCCTAAGTTAAAGGAACAAAGACCTTGTATCCAGAACAAGTTGTCATTTTCATGGTCTCCTGTGTATATCCTCAAAGTGGATCTGACAGAAGCAGCTTCAGGGAGGAGGAGTTTATTTTGGCTCACTGTTCAGAGGGTATGGTCCATGGTCCATCATGCTGGGGAAGGCAGGCCAGTGAGTGGCTCCATCTGTGGTGGTGGGAGCTTACGGCTTACCTTGTTTCAGGGAAAATCAGGAGGGGTGTCAATACCTGTCCTGCAAGGGTTATGTCCACCAGCTCTGCCTCATGTCCCAGTGGGTCCATAAACTTTCCAAGTAGCACCCCAAGCTTGGGACTGAATATTCAAACACATGAGGCTGTGGGAGATCGTTCACAATCCAACAGTAACACCTTCCTTGAAAACGTACTAATTACAAAGGAAAAGAAAATAATTTTCAGGGATGGAGGGATGGCTTAGCGGTTAAGGCACTTGCCTGCAAAGTCAAAGGACCCAGGTTCTAATCCCAGGAACCACATAAGCCAGATGCACATAGACATGTGTGCTTGTATGTTTCTGGAGTTTGTTTGCAGCAGCTAAAGGTCCTGAAACGCCCATTCCCTCTTCTCCCTCTATCTGCCTGTTTCTCTCTTCCTCTCTCAAATAAATAAATAAATAAATAAATAAATAAATAAATAAATAAATAAATAAATAAAAGTTTTTAAAAAGAAAATAATCTTCAATGAAGGACCCTGTCCCAACCACCTTGATCTTGTGATCAAAGTGAACGTTAATCACCATTGGGTCAGTGTATATCACCTGACTGAAAAGTAATAAAAAGGGAATCTCTGCAACTACTCTAGCACTTCAAATTAAACCAAAGACATACCCCCTCGGGCCTAATCAGAGGAAAGAGCAGACACCTCTGACTGAGGGACCATTTTTAAAATGATTGGCATACAGTTTCCAGAATATTCCAGACAGTTGTGGACAAAAAGAAATACTAGAAAGTCATTCCAGACTAATGAAGCCACTGACACTCACCCTCATAAGCCAAACCTCACAGTCCATAGTTCTTACTGCATTCAGGTCTTTCAACTCTGACAAGAATAGCCCATCAAGCTGTACTTACAGCACCACAAGATGTCTCTTAGGCTAAGGTTTCAAATCCTCTTGAAAATCAGCTCCAAAAGGCCAAGCCACACAGCCAGGGCTCTAAGAGCAAATGGCCTCACTTCTGGTACCAACTTCACTGTTGCAGTCAGGTTCACATTGCTGGCAGAAACCACCCGACCAAGAGCAGCTTGTGGGGAAAAATTAAGAGGTTTATTTTGGCGTACAGGCTCAAGGGAAAGCTCCACCACAATGGCAAGGGAAAGCAATGGCTTGAGCAGAGGCTGGACCTCACTTCCTGGCCAACTTAGATGGACAACAGGAACAGGAGAGTGTGCCAAATGCCAGCAAGGGGAAACTAACAATGCTACCCTTAAGCCTGCCTCCAACAATACACTCCCTCCAGAAGGCGTTAATTTCCGAATCTCTATCAGCTGGGAGCTTTGCGTTCAGAACACCTAACTTAATGGAGGATACCTGAATCAAACCACCACAACATGATTTTTAGGTTCATGGGGTCTTTTTCCTGTAAAGGGAATCAGAAAGAAAGGTGAAAGTTGAGGAGGTTGCTCACGGGTTAAAGGAACTTGTTTGCAAAGCCTGGTGGCCTCAGTTCAGTTCCCCAGCACCTACATAAAGCCAGATGTACAAAGTGCTGCATGCATCTGGAGGTTGTTTGCAGTAGCAAGTAGCCCAGCTGTGCCTATTACCCCTCCTTCTGTCTTTCTACTTAATATATATATATATATATGAAACTAAAGGGCTGGAGGAATGGCTTAGTGGTTAAAGCACTTGCCTGCAAAGCCAAGGGACCCAAGTTCAATTCCCCAGCACCCATGTTAGCCAGATACACAAGGTGGTACATGTGTCTGGAGTTCATTTGCAGTGGCTGGAGGCCCTGGTGGGCCCATCATCTCTCTTTCAAATAAATATTTTAAAAAATATTTTATATTTATTTGAGAGAGAGCGAGAGAATGGGCCCACCAGGGCCTCCAGCCACTGCAAACGAACTCCAGATGTGTATGCCCCCTTGTGCATCTGGCTAACATGGGTTCTGGGGAATCGAACTTGGGTCCCTTGGCTTTGCAGGCACATGCCTTAACTGCTAAGCCATCCCTCCAGCCCTCAAATAAAAATTTTAAAAAGAAAGAAAGGAGAAAATATTGAGTAGAAAGAACAGCATAAATTAGATTGTGACTATTTCAGAGAGAAGAGTGCTGGGGGAGGAGCCCTGTCTTTGCTGTCTACGAGTCTACATTTGGTCTCTTTGGCTTTAGGTGAACATCAGCACCCAGGAACTTTGGGAAGAAATGCTCAGTTCCAAAGGACTCACTGGTAATTTAAAATATTTTTTTCAGATTCATTGTTTTCAAAATGACTACCTGAAGTGTTGAACCCTGACAAGAAGGGATACCATGATCACTGTTTTCTTACAACCTAGAGCCTCACAAAGAACCAGGCCATCTCTCCATGTCTGTGTTAAATGGGACTCCCTTGTCTGTGCTTTAACTCTTCTAGACTCAGTTGCCTGAATTTGACCACAGTTTGAATATGTGAAATGGAAAAATTCCCCAAACCACAAGTTTTTCAACTTATTCTGAAGAGTATGCTGAAATCTCATGTCATCCTACCTGGGACAGGAATCATTCTACTTATTTATTTATTTATTTATTAGAGAGAGAGAGAGAAAGAGACAGGGCATACTAGGAGCTTCTGCCACTGTTAATGAACTCCAGACACATGTACCACCTTGGGCATGTGGCTTACATGGGGCCTGGGGAATTGAACCTGGGCCCTTGGGCTTCACAGGCAAATGCTTTGACAACTAAGCCATCTCTTCAGCTAAGGAATCATTCATTATTCTTCTGTCCAATGTGCCCAAGCCCTGTGGGCCTCCTGATTCTTGGTCTTGCAGACCAGCTCACTTATCAGCTTGGTTGTCCCAATACTGAAGCATTAGTATAACGTTTGGTACGACCCACAGACTCAGCCTCCCATTGGGATCTTAGAGCATATCCCTTGAGAATGAGGGGGAACTATTATTGAACTATAGAACTATCATAGTTCTATTAGGTTAGGCATCAGTAACCTCTATTCAGCAAGTAAGTCAGTATCATCAGGCAATAGCCAAGAGTTCTCTTGCTTTAGAGCTCATTGCTCTACTCAGAGTTGTTTGATGTTCAGTCGCAGAAACTAATAACTACTTGGGTCACAAAAGGGAGAATGTGTTGTTAGAAGGAAAATGGTGTTTCATTGGCACTCCCAGGCTGGCAGGAGAGCCAGGCATCACAGGGGGCTGGGCGGCAAGGTCGCACAGCCACTGTCCGAAGGCCTCCTCATCCCCAACCTCCTTGTATTAACTACCCATTGCTACAAAACTGTTTACCCACACAGTAGTGCCTTAAAATGGCAAATACCCTGTAGTTTCTGTGGGTCAGGGCTCTCTGGTGCCTAGCTGGGGTCCTGTGGCTCAGGGGCTTCAGTGGGGTGCAGATACGAAGCCACGGAGGGATTTTCACTTTGGGGTGGATTTGCTTCCCAGCACCTTTGTATAGATGTTGGCTGCCTGAGCTCAGTCAGGTGGCTGTGGCCAGGATTCAAGTCCTCGACCAGTGTTGGTCAGAGACAGTCTCTTGCCATCAGATTCTCCACATGGCTCCTCACAGCATGACATTCTACAGAGCTCTGGAAGAGAGAAAGGATGAAACCAGCCTTTTGTTATCTCAGAGGTGACATCCATGCTTTAGTCTGCTCATTAGAAGTCCATGCCACTCTCCAGAACTGGGGCTTCCGTAATGATGTGAGTGCCAGGAGGCTGCGTTCTGGTAGCCATCTTACAAGCTACCCCCTCCCCCTCCACTCCTTCCTCCTCTTTCTCTGCATATCTCTGCACTCTAACCTGCTGTTCAGTTCTCTGTAGAAATATGGCTGCCTGAATGCCTCATGAGTTTCCCCGCTTCTTCACTTTGTCCACATTGTTCTTGCTCCCTGGAATGCCACACAGCCTTTCTCTTTGCCGGCACCCCAGCATACTTCAGCCACCCCAAGACCTAACACAATGGGACGGCTTTTCATCTGGCACCTGTAGCAAACTTTCCCAAGCCTGGGGCCAAGTTTACAGTGAGTAAACGCTAGTCACATCAATGCAGTTTGTGTGGGTGCGAGTTGGCACACACTCCTATTTAAGGGATTATAAAATCTTTTTGATGGTGCCCAGGCTTCCCTGTTGTGCCCATGTGTCTGATCCAGGCAACTAGAATACAGCTCTAGGCTGGGAAAAAAAAGTGGTTCTTTCTTTAGCAGCAATGATGGAACCATTGTCCTGTGATTTCAGAATGTGCCATGTGCCAGCTACCCTGCTAAGCACATGCATGATCATGGCTAATATCTCCTGAAAACTGACTTGCCAAATCTGCTTTAAGAGAAACACACACACACACACACACATACACACACACGGAGAGAGAGAGAGAGTGGGGCGGGGGGAGAGGCTTCCAAACTCAACCACCATCCTGGAAGTGTCAACTTCTGCTGACTTGTTTTCATTTGCCTTCCAATTCGCACAACTTCTTAGTGTCTTCTGTTATGGGTTCCGACTTTCAGAGTCAACCTCTTTTTTTTTTTTTTGTAATTTTTACTTATGTATTTGACATAGAAAGAAAGAGGGGATACAGGTGCCCTAGGACCTCTTGCCACTGCAAATGAACTCCAGACACACCCACCTCTTTGTGTGTCTGGCTTTACATGGGCACTGGGGAACTGAACTGGGGTCTTCAGGCTTTACAAGCAAGTGCCTTTAACTGCTGAGCCATCACCTCAGCCCCAAGGTCAACCTCTTTATGCCCTTTCTCTTCAGGGCCCCTCTCCCCCACGACCATGGGAAGTACTCTTTGTTGCGACCACTCCTCCCCAGAGTCCAGAGGAGAGGGGACGAGAAGCCCATAGCAATGATGGGAGAGTCATCAATTCAAACACTGCAGAGATATTTTAAATTAATTGTCCCTAGTGTTTCCCTTTAGGGCTTGAACTTACTTTCCTCGGAGGAGCTGCACAACATGCTAAGTTTTTTTTATTTTTTATTTTATTTTTTTTTAATTTATTTATTTGAGAGCGACAGACACAGAGAGAAAGACAGATCGAGGGAGAGAGAGAGAATGGGCGCGCCAGGGCTTCCAGCCTCTGCAAACGAACTCCAGACGCGTGCGCCCCCTTGTGCATCTGGCTAAGGTGGGATCTGGGGAACCGAGCCTCGAACCGGGGTCCTTAGGCTTCACAGGCAAGCGCTTAACCACTAAGCCATCTCTCCAGCCCGCAACATGCTAAGTTTTTAAGAGACATTTTCCTGCGTTGACCTAGCGTGTTGTCTTGTCTTCGCCCACACACCTGCAGTGTGTTGACGGTTTGTTCTTTAGGGTCCTTTATGTATAGAATCATGTCATCTGCAAATAATGATAACTTGATTTCTTCCTTTCCAATTTGTATCCCTTTTATTTGTGTCTTTTGCCTTATTGCTATGGCTAAGACTTCCAAAACTATATTAAATAAAAGTGGGGACAGTGGACACCCTTGTCTTGTTCCTGATTTTAGTGGAAAAGCTTCCAGTTTTTCCCCATTTAGTAATATGTTGGCTGTAGGCTTATCATAAATAGCCTTTATTATATTGAGATATGTTCCTTCTATTCCCAGTCTCTGTAGGACTTTTATCATGAAGGGATGTTGGATTTTGTCAAATGCTTTCTCTGCGTCTAATGAGATGATCATGTGATTTTTGTCCTTCAACCCATTTATGTAATGTATTACATTTATAGATTTGCATATGTTGAACCATCCCTGCATCTCTGGGATAAAGCCTACTTGGTCAGGGTGAATGATCTTTTTGATATATTCTTGTATTCTGTTTGCCAATATTTTGTTGAGAATTTTTGCATCTATGTTCATGAGGGAGATTGGTCTGTAATTTTCTTTTTTTGTTCTATCTTTGCCTGGTTTTGGTATCAGGGTGATGCTGGCCTCATAGAAGGAGTTTGGTAGAATTCCTTCTTTTTCTATTTCCTGGAAAAGCTTAAGAAGCAATGGTGTTAGCTCTTCCTTAAAAGTCTGGTAAAATTCAGCAGTGAATCCGTCCGGGCCTGGGCTTTTTTTAGTTGGGAGATTATTGATAACTGTTCGGATCTCCATGTTTGTTATAGGTCTATTTAAGTGATTAATCTCATTTTGATTTAATTTAGGTAGGTCATATAGATCAAGGAAATCATCCATTTCTTTCAGATTTTCATACTTTGTGGAGTATATGCTTTTATAGTATGTCCCTATAATTTTTTGAATTTCTCTGGAATCTGTTGTGATGTTACCTTGTTCATCTCTGATTTTATTAATTTGTGTCTCTTCTCTCTTTCTTTTGGTCAGATTTGCTAAGGGTTTATCAATCTTGTTTATCCTTTCAAAGAACCAACTCTTTGTGTCATTAATTCTTTGGATTGTTCTTTTTATTTCTATTTCATTAATTTCTGCCCTAATCTTTATTATTTCTTCCCGTCTACTGATTTTTGGTTTGCCTTGTTCTTCTTTTTCCAAGGCTTTAAGGCGAAGCATTAGGTCGTTTACTTGCGACCTTTCTAATTTCTTAATATAGGCACTCAAGGCTATAAATTTACCTCTTAGAACTGCCTTCATTGTGTCCCAGAGATTTTGGTATGTTGTGTTCTCATTATCATTTGACTCTATAAATTTTTTGATTTCCTTTTTGATTTCTTCATTGACCCACTCATCATTTAGTAGTGTATTGTTTAGTTTCCATGATTTTGTGTATGCTCTATAGCCTTTCTTGCTACTGATTTGTAGTTTAATTCCATTGTGGTCAGATAGAATGCAAGGAATTATTTCAATTTTCCTGAATTTGTTAAGATTTGCTTTGTGTCCTAATATATGGTCTATTTTAGAGAATGTTCCATGTGCTGCTGAAAAGAATGTATATTCTGCAGCCTTTGGATGAAATGTCCTGTATATATCTGTTAAGTCCATTCCTTCTATGACCTCATTTAGTCCAGATGCCTCTCTGTTTATTCTTTCCCGGGATGACCTGTCAATTGATGAGAGTGGGGTGTTAAAGTCACCCACCACCACTGTGTTTGGTGTTATCTGTGACCTTAGTTCTAATAGTGTTTGACGAATTTGGGAGCCCCCATGTTAGGTGCATATATGTTTAGGATTGTAATGTCCTCCTGTTGGAATGTGCCCTTAATCAATATAAAGTGACCTTCCTTATCTTTCTTGACTAACGTCAGACTAAAGTCTACCCTGTCTGATATTAGGATAGCAACCCCTGCTTGTTTTCTAGGCCCATTTGCTTGAAACACCATCTTCCAACCTTTCACCCTAAGATAATGTCTATCCTTTGTAGAAAGGTGAGTTTCTTGGAGACAACAAATTGTAGGATCCTGCTTTTTAACCCAGTCTGCAAATCTATGTCTTTTTGTTGGGGCATTGAGGCCGTTGATATTAAGAGATATTATTGAAAGGTGTGTGTTTTTGTTTGCCATTTTTGTGTGTGTGTGTGTGTTTCTGGTTCTACCTGCGCTCTCTTCTGTTAACTGGTATTTGAGTATAGCTTGTTTTTTCTAGGTTCCTTATATGTGTGCTTTTCCTTTTCTTCAGCATGGAGGATTCTATCAAGTATTTTCTGTAGAGCTGGTTTTGTCTTAAAATACTCCTTTAACCTGCTTTTGTCATGGAATGTCTTTATTTCTCCATCTATTTGAATGGATAACTTTGCAGGATAAAGTAACCTTGGTTGGTGTTGTTATCTTTCAGAACTTGGAATACATCACTCCAAGCCCTTCTGGCTTTAAAAGTTTGTGCTGAATAATCTGCTGTAATCCTGATGGGCTTGCTTTTGTAGGTAACTTGATTTTTCTCTCTAACTGCTTTCAATATTTTTTCTTTGGTGTGTGTGTTTGGAAGTTTGATTATAATATGGCGAGGAGAGGTTCTTTCTGGGTTTTGTCTGGCTGGGGTTCTAAAGGCTTCCTGTATCTGCATTGGCACCTCTTTCCCAATTTGGGGGAAATTTTCTTCTATGATTTTGTTGAAGATGCCTACTATGCCTCTGGAGTGGAGTTCTTCTCCTTCTACTATGCCCTGAATTCTTATATTGGATCTTTTCATAGTGTCCCGAATATCTTGAAATTCCCACTCATACTTTTCTATAAGTTTGTCTTTCTCTTTGTTGGACTGCATTAGGTCTGCCACCTGGTCTTCTAGCTTAGATATTCTGTCCTCTCCCTCATCCATCCTACTGGTGAGATTTTCTACAGAGTTTTTTATTTCATTAACTGTATTTTTCATTGCTAGTAATTCTGACTGGTTTTTCTTTATTATTTCTATTTCCTTATTTATGTCTTGTATTGCCTTCTTTATTTCATGAAATTGGTGTCCTGCGTCTTCTTTGATTCCTTTGATTTCCTCTTTAAGTTCCTCTTTGACTCCTTTGATTTGTTCTCTGACTTCTTTGAACATATTTACAATCATTCTTTTGAACTCTTTCTCAGGCATTTCCTCTAACTCTCTCTCACTGGAGGACATTTCTGATGCATTAATACTTTTAGGTGGGTTTATATCGTCTTGCTTTTTAGTGTTTCTTGTGTTATAATGTATATATTTTTGCATCTTGGATTAAGTTAATGCTTGGATTTTCTAGCTAGCTGTGTATTCTTAGCTGTATCAATTGATTTGATGTAATATATTTTCAGGGTAGGACCTTAAGGTGTTAGGTGTGGCTCTTAAGACTCTCAGATTATCTACAAAGATGTTCTTAGGGGTTGAGTTTCCCTGCTATAGGAGTATTCAAGCAGGCTGAGTGGAATAAAATACAGGTAGATTCTAAAATTTAACTAAACACTGTACACATTCAATCAAAAACAGCCCCAAGTATGTATGCAAGAGTAGTTATTATAACGACCAGATCCTCTATCAACAAAGAGGTTAAGATTTCTGGTCTGTTGAGGGATCCAAGTCAGCTTGCGACCAAGTGAGACCCTTCCCTGGTGCAATCCCAGTTACCTTGGATGATTTTGGTCTCAGTCAAGTTGCTGCCTGGGCCGTCTGGCTGCTGTTCTGATTTCTGGAGCTGGGCACTGGCTTTTCCTGTGGGGCCAACCGAGCCTGGCAAGTGTGGCCCTGCAGATCAGCACCCCTGCTGCTGGAACTGCTGCTGCTCAAGCTGCCTCTGCTGGGACTGTAGCCACTGCTGCTGAAGGTGTTGCTGCTGGACCCGCTGCTGCTGCTGCCTCTGCTGCTGCTGTAGCTGCCACTGCTGGAGCCACCATTGCTGCTGAAGCTGCTGCTGCTGTGTCCACTGCCACTGCTCCCCCTGAACCTGCTGCTGCCGAGTCTGCCGCTGCTGCCGCTCCCGGGTCTGCTGCTGCTGGGGCCGCTGGCACCGGTGCTGGAGCCACTGATGTTGCTCCCGAACTCCGCTCCTGTTTGGGTCCTGCTGTCAGCCCAAGTTGGCGTGGCTGGATCCCGGGCCGCTGCTGTGTTCGCTGGAGCTGGGCTCAGGCGGTGGGGGAGGGGAAGGAGCCGCAGCTGCTCTGGTTGTCTCGCTGCTCCACGTGTTCTTCTACCTCGCGGTCTACTCCTCCGCTGCTCGCTGCCGCTCTCCCCTCACGTTTCCCGAGTTGCGGAGAGCGCGGTGTGAGGGGAAAATCCTGCACCTGGCTTTTCCTGTGGCTGGAGCCGAGCCTGGCGGCTTTCTGGTGCGCCGCGGGCGCGGCGGTTGGCTGAGCTGCCGGAGCCGCTTTTCCCGCCTGTGCAGGCTCTGGATGCTCTGGATCTCTCCTACTTCTCCGCTGCCACTTCAATTTCTTATACACCTCACTTTTTAGTAAAAGTGTGTATTTTGCTGAGTTTTTTTGGTCTTTTTTCCCCCCTAGGCTGCTTTGGTGTGGTACCTACGCCGCCATCTTAACCGGAAGTCCGACGGTTTGTTCTTTTGTTGTTGTTGTTGTTTGCTTTTTCCAGATAGGGTCTCACTCTGGCTCAGGCTGACCTGGAATTTACTGTGTAGCCTCAGGGTGTCCTTGAACTCACGGCCATCCTCCTACCTCTGTCTCCCAGTGCTGGGATTAAAGGCATGCACCACCATGCCTGGCTTGAAGTTTTGTTCTTAAAGAACTCCAAAGCCTCATCTTTAAATAGGAGGTTCGAAGCCCTCTCTCCTGCCCCTGCTCTCCCTGGGGGTGTCTGGTGCCGCCTGTGTGATCACTTGCCATAGGTTTTCTGGTTGTCATGGGAACACCAGCCTGTCTAGAATGGCATTAGCTTTCCTCACTCCCTCCAGCTATCTCTCCACAGCCTTGCCCAGGTCTTTTTCTTTGCAAGTCTCAAAGGATGAATCCTTCTCACACTCCCTTGGCTTTCATTGCCAGTGTTTCTACTTTATTTATTCATTTGGTTTTCCATGTATGAGGATTAAAGGTGCGGGCCACCCTGCCCAGCTCTGCTTCCTGTTGAAGTGCTGTGGATCTTCCTTTCTTCCCCTCTTCCACTCTTGTCCTGTGCTTCCTTCCTTGTTCCTCCAGGACCCACTTTGGGTCTCACGTTCTCCAAAACTGTGCTACTCAGTGGGACCAACCAACACTCCTGAATTAGCATATCTTGCTCCTTCCCAGGAGCACAGATGTAACGATTTATTTATTTTTAACTTTTTATTAACTTCCATAAATGCAGATAGTATACCATGATCATAATCCCTTTCCCTCACCACCCTTTCCCCTCTCCCCAGTCCCCCCACCATTGAATCCCTTCTTTCCAATTAGCCTCTCCTATTTTTGATGTCATTTTTTAAATTATTTATTTATTTATTTGAAAGTGACAAAGAGGCAGATAGAGAGAAAAAATGGGTGTGCCAGGGCCTCCAGCCACTACAATCAAACTCCAGACGCATGCGCCCCCTTGTGTATCTGGCTAACATATGTCCTGGGGAATCGAGCCTTGAACCGGAGTCCTTAGGCTTCACAGGCAAGCGCTTAACCACTAAGCCATCTCTCCAGTCCTGATGTCATTTTTTTTCCTCCTATTATGAAGGTCTTGTGTAGGTAGTGTCAGCCACTGTGAGGTCATGAATATCAAGGTCACTTTGTCTGAAGGTGGCATTGTAAGCAGTCCTGCCCTTCCTTTGGCTCTTACATTCTTTCTACCACTGAGTGCTGAACACTCCACTGTCACGGTAGAAAATGTGACTCTGGGGAAAGTACTTTCATAGGTTACATGCCATGAAAACCCACAAGCCCAATAACTCATGAGTTAGTTTACACTGTCTTTCCAGGCAGTGCTCCTCAGCTGTGAACAGAAATACCACTGTGAGGATCAGACTAACGCTCTGGCAGAGACCGCTTCTCTAAAACATGGCCACTTATTGGACTGGGCAGGTCTGACTTGTACCCGGGTGCATGTGAGCTTAGCCTGTTCAGCTTCCTCACAAGCCTCTGTAGTTTGTGTCAGTCTGTCTGGGGTGGGAGGACACCGCAAAATCCTGACACCTTCTGCCAACAGGACCCAAACAGAAAAAGGAATCAAAGTTAGCATCTAGCTGTCTATCAGGTTTGCCTCCCAGGAGAAAGATGTTGATTTTACAAAGTAAAGGGAGCACTGTTTTACTCAAGGAGGTGGCTTTTAATTCATTCTGGGGAAAGGCTGAAGCTGTGTTCACTATTAAGTAGATACTCATCAACTGGATGCTGCCTGGTCACCTCAGTGACCATCTCCTTTTAGACTAGTTTGAGTTCAGTTCAATTGAAATATTCATTGAATACATTTTTGTGCTGACCCCGACCACTGCCCCCCAAGGTAAAGAGCCACTTAAAAAAATAATTTTCTGAGCTGGAGAGGGATTTACAGTTAAGGTACTTGCCTGTGAAAGCCTAAGTACCCAGGTTTGATTCCCCAGAACCCATGTCAGCCATATGCACATGGTGGTGCATGCATCTGGAGTTCGTTTGCAGTGGTTAGAGGCCCTGGCACTCCCATTCATTCTCTCTCTCTCTCTGTCTCTGTATCTCTCTCAAGTTAATAAAAATATTTTTTTTAAAAATTCCTGCCATACTTAATTTCCCTGTCTTTCCATCACTCCCTTCCTTCCTTCCCCCTCCCTCTCTCTCTCTCCCTCCCTCTCTCTCTCTCTCTCTCTCTCTCTCTCACTTCTCTCCCCCCCCCACCCCAAAGTCTCAGGTAAGCTGGCCTTAAACCTGTTATGTAAATGAAATTGAACCTGTGCTCCTGACCCCCCCCCCCACCTCCCAAGTGCTGGGGTTGCAGGCAGGTGCCATCCACCCAGCGTCTTCATTCTATTTCGAGCCAGAATTCTGCATCGATTACAAGGGATAGTTATACTTCCTTGCTCATTCCTCGTCCAGTGTCCATTTGAGGGGGTGTGGAGGCGTGGGAACAGACCACCTGGGAGGGTGTAGGCACCTGCTGAAGGTTCCTGCTTCTTGGCTCCCACAGTTGTGGACGTCTATCAAGGCTGGTGTGGCCCCTGCAGACCTGTGGTGAGTCTCTTCCAGAAGATGAGGACTGAGGTCGGCCTGGACTTGCTGCACTTTGCTTTGGTGAGGTTTCCTCTCAGCAACAAGTCACACCGTAAAGGAATTCAAATTTGAAAACAGAACAGGAAATGTGTGCTGCCCTTTGCAGGGCATTGAAAGGCATCACCTGTAGATTCTGGCTGCCACTGTCCTGATGCATTATAGTTCCTCAAGATGCCAAGGTTCCAACCTCACCATGTCCTAAAGTCCCTTGGCCTGAGCTGTGTGACAGGAAGAAGCAGATGTTACTAAGATGCAAAATGCATGTGCTCCTTGCTCTTGACTGAAATGTCATGACGAGAGCACAACCTCTCGTTTTTCATCCTTTGCTTCATAAAAGGCAACTTTTAGCAAACATTTGTTTGGATTAAAAAGTATGGAAATGGGAATAAGTATGTCAGGGACACTGCTGACATATTGCCTGGGCATGAGGTTCCTAGACAGTGATGACAACACCATCTTTCAGGAGACTAGGCTTCAAGCACTCCCTTGCTTGGGAGTCAGTTTTGATGCTCCTGTGGGAAGTGTATAGAGGAGGAGGGGAGGTGACTCAGCAAATAAGAGTGCTTTCTGGGCAAGCATGAGGACCTGAGTTCAATCTCCAGCACTCATCAAAGGCCAGGCATGGCTGTACATGCCTGTAACATCAATGCTGAGCGAGGAGAGACAGGAGGACTGCTAAGGCTTGGTGGTCAGTCAGTCTAACCCAGAAAAGCAGCTCCAGGTTCAGTGAGGGTCTCAGAAAAGTGAGGTGGAAGAGAGATACAGGAGGCCACACTACTTCCTCCTCTGTCCTCCATGTGTGTTCATGAGATGCACGCACCTACATGCACATGCATCTGCATACATGTACACATGTACACAACCCCCATACACTGTACACATACCAAGAAGGAAGGCATAAAGGGAGGGAAGGAGAAAGGGAGAGAGATGGAGAAGGAAGGGAGGGGGAGAGGGAGAGAGGAGGAGAGAGGATCGTAGAACTCTTTGCCTGGGCGATTGTTTTTTCCCCATGAGGTGTGCTTATTCGACAATGAAGGTGATGTCTGTGGATCTGCAGGTCTGTTGTAGCCACTTGCTGGCTCAGAAGGACGTTAGATGGTGGCACTTCCTTGGACCCACGGAGTAGCTGGGAGGGAGCAGGAGAAACTCACTTCTTCCTTACCAGTTTGTTGGGAGGACTGTCAGACTAGATAAAGAAAAACTGGCAGGAGGGTGAATTGGGCTTCATCTTGGGAGCTGGATTGTGGGGGTCTTGAGTTCCTGGGGCTGTGCAGTCATTACACTCGGGGTGCCCACATGTTTTCTTCAGGCCGAGGCAGATTGTCTTGATGTCCTTGAAAAATACCGAGGGAAGTGTGAACCAACCTTTCTGTTTTATGCAGTAAGTATATTTTCAGATATAGAACTGTTCGATGGTTGCTAATTAATGGTGTTCAAATAGATGCATCTCACTGGTACTGTCTTTTAGAGCATCCCGCTGGTGGTGTCTCTGGGAGTCACCAAGAAACTTCCCTAAAGAGTGGATATGCACTGTCCTGCCTATGGGCCCTGCTTCCCAGGAGGTATAAGACACAGCTCCCAGTGGTCACTGGTGGCTGGCAAAGACTTCCTGGTTGGCTTTGCCTGGGAAAGAACAGAAGTCTCTTAAATGCATGTAATCCTTCTTGGCTTAGACATACTTCAGATGCACGGGATTTCAAGATTTCCACCCTTCATCAAGGGGAACTTTCAGCAAGTGAATAATCCTTTATGGCTTAGAAAAGCTCTGAATTTACCTTTTCAACCATACAATGTGAAGATGTGTTTATATGCAGTCAGAAATGAGCGAGCCTATTGAGCAAAGCCAAGAGGTTTCATGTTGTGAAAGTGAACTTGGGAGATTTGGGGTGTGACACCTGTGGCTGGCATGAAGCCCCACAGGGCCTGATGGTTCATACCTGGCTTGCCAGGTTGAGAATCTCTGCCACATCTGGGAGGCAGCTATTTGGTATGCTGCCCCAGCCCAGCCCGGCCTCCTCACTGTACAGGCAGAGACATGGGACCTGCTCCCCCAGGTCTCCTGACAGCCAGGCCAGAGGTGCTTAACTTAAAACACTTCAGCCTTTTGGCTTCAGCACCATGTGTGTTACACCTTAGAAACTACCGGCAGAACATTGTTTGACCTTTGGCATTTGGAAGGGAGACTGAATATCTATGATGGCTTTATGGCTAAGGGGAAGGGAAAGGTTAGTGGGAAGATCAGAGATGGGCATACCTACCCAGCCATGCTTGACATGAGAGCTCAGTTGGAGTATTACCACAGTGGATTGATTGTTAAATTATAGTCAGCTGTAAGGGAACTCAGACCACAGTCTCCAGCCTATGATGTTCCACAGAGGGATGGACATACCCAGGATTTCTACCTCCATATTCACTCCCCTGTGAGTAATAGGCAGAGACTTCTGGAAAAGATAAAGCAGAAATATCAGGTCCACCTTAAATATTTTATTTGCAAGGAGAGAAAGTGGGACACAGAAAGAAGACAGAAAGATAGAGAAAGAGAGAATGGATACATCAGGACCTCTTGCCACTACTAAACTCCAGACGCATGAGCCACTTTGTACATCTGGCTTTATATAAGTACTAGGGACTTGAACCCAGGCTGTCAGGCTTTGTAACCAAGTGCCTTAACCACTGAGCAGTTTCTCCATCCCCAGGCCTCCCTGACACATCACATCCACTGTGAAGTTTTCCCTTACTATAAAGCCAGTATTGGGAATTCATGTCCTATGTTCCACACTTGTAAAAATTCTATTAGCAGCTGGGAGTTGGCTCAGCAGTTAAAGGTGCTTGTTTGCAAAGCCTACAGACCCAAGTTCATTCTTCCTCAGCACGAGCATCAAGTTGTAAAGCTGGATGCAATGTGGCACACATGTCTGTAATCCTAGCATGCCTATGGCAACAGGAGGCAGGGCCGGAAGAATCCAGAAACTCACTAGAAGCAGCAGAAAAGTAAAATCTTAGAAGGGAGAAAAGAGAGGATAAACACCCTGAGGTTGTCCTGTGACCTCCACACACATCCACACAGAGATAAGGAATAAGTTCTCAATTACCTTACTGCATATTTGGCATGACTACTGCATGCTTCGTTCATTGAGGGCAGTAATGCTTATCAGTTTAGTGATTATATTCTTTGCTTCTGCCTTGGTGCTTGGCACAACCAAGTACACAATAAACATTTGTTAAGAAAATAAGCCATCTATTATAAACCATACTTGACATACAATCTTCTTCTCCTCCTTCCTTCCTTCCTTCTTTCTTTCCTTCTTTCCTTCTTCTTCTTCTAAGTAGGGTCTCTCTTTCTAGCGCAGGCTGACCTGGAATTCACTATGTACTCTCAGAGTGGCCTTGAACTTAGAGTGATCCATTTACCTCTGCCTCCCAATTGCTGGGATTAAAGGAACACACATGTAATTTTCTGTGTATGGTTCCTCCTAAACCAACTGTTGGTTGCCCTGAAGGAAGTATTGATGAGAGGACTATGGGGTAGAAGGTAGAGATCAGAGAGAACTCATTTTGGAACTAAGAGCTCAAAGTGTCTTGGTAGGGAAAGACTCCCAGGGTCAGGAGAAGTGAGGGCCTGGAAATGGATGGTGGAAGCTGTGGGCTTCGGTCAGTGGACCTTAACCTTGGGCACAGACTTAAACACATTTTTTAAGAGCTAGTGAGTGTGTGTGCGGGGGAAGGTGGGGTGGGAAATTGGTGTGCCAGGGCTTCAGCCACTACAGTCAAACTCTAGACACTTGCTCCACCTAGTGCACATGTGCGACCTTGTGCTTGCCTCACCTTTGTGCATCTGGCTTATGTGGGATCTGGAGAGAGACAGAACATGGGTCCTTAGGTTTTGCAGGCAAGCACATTAACTGCCATCTCTGTAGTCCTTAAACACTTTTTTAAAAAACTTTAAAAAATTATTTATTTAGTTATTTATTTGAGAGAGAGAATGGGCATGCCAGGGCCTCCAGCCACTGTAAATGAACTCCAGACCCATGCACCACCTTGTGCATCTGGTTTATGGGGTACTGGAGAATTGAACCTGGGTTCTTTGGCTTTGCAGGCAAGTGCCTTAACTTCTAAGTAGTCTCTCCAGCCCTTAAGCACTTTTGTCGCCTAGAAGAGAACGACAGCTGTGGAGAGGAAAGGATTTCATATGTTTGCAACACATTTCAGGGTGGAGAGCTGGTGGCCGTGGTCAGGGGTGCAAATGCCCCACTGCTTCAGAAGACGATCCTTGAGCAGCTGGAGGCTGAAAAGAAGGTGCTGGCTGAAGGCAGAGAACGGAAAGTGGTAAATGGAGGTCGCTTCTACAAGGAGCTGAGCCACAAGTGCGCCCAAAGCAAACCTTCCCCTCCTGCTTTTCCTGGAGCTGTTAGAAACCTTCATACATGTCCACATCAGCCTGATCTTCATGCAGGCTCTTAGGAGAATCCCCGGTACTCACAGTGATGCCTGTGCTTTGAAGCCTTTTTTTTTTTTTTTTAATTTTATTTATTTATTTATTTGAGAGCGACAGACACAGAGAGAAAGACAGATAGAGGGAGAGAGAGAGAATGGGTGCGCCAGGGCTTCCAGCCTCTGCAAACGAACTCCAGATGCGTGCACCCCCTTGTGCATCTGGCTAACGTGGGACCTGGGGAACCGAGCCTCGAACCGGGGTCCTTAGGCTTCACAGGCAAGCGCTTAACCGCTAAGCCATCTCTCCAGCCCGCTTTGAAGCCTTTTTAAAAATCCAGAGCCCTTTATCTTCTTTTATCCATTTCCTTTTTGCACATGACTCAGTGATTCCATGGAGATTAATAATCCAGAATTGAGTAGTGATGGTTTAGGCAGCTTCTATTCTGTAACAAATACTTGAGACAATCCACTTAAGAAATGGAAAGGTTTATTTTTGGCTCACAGTTTTGGAAGTTTCAGGCCATGGTCAGCTGGGCCCATTGTATCTGAGCCTGTGGTGAGGCAACACACATAATGGGAACCTGCGGGGACGGAGGCTACTCACTTCATGGACGCTGGGAAGACAAGCAAGACAACAAATACCCTTGTCCCACGATCCCTTACTCACCCAGGGATTGAAGACTTCTTGGCTTCATTTCTTAACAGTTCAACCACCTTGCCACGTTGAGGACTGCTGTAGTTTGAATGGAAAATACCCTCCATAGCTTCATGTGTTTAAACACTTGGTCCCAAGATGATGGTGGTGTTTGGGGAGGTTTGGGAGACCTCTAGGCCATAGAGACTTGCTGTAGGAAGTGGGTTACTGGGGACTGACCTTGTTGAGTTTTTATAGCCTGGCCCCACTTCCTGTTCACTCTCTGCTTCCTGTCTGTCCATGTAACCAGCTGGCCTCCTACTGCTCCTGCTGTGCCTTCCCCTCCAGGATGGAGTGCATCTCCTCAAAGCCATAGGCAGCATAAACCCTTTCCTTCCTTAAGTTCCTTCCTCAGGTATTTATTTGGTGAGAGCAATGAGGAGAGTAATACAGAGCCAGGTATTTAACATATGGGCCTCTGGGGGACACTTACACGACTTTAGCGAGTGAATGGAAAGAGTGTCCTCCAAGCCTCAGGGGGAACTCTCTGTCCAGGTGACCCAAGCACTCGAGTTCCTAAAGGTTTTACTTGGGATCCCAGAGGGTTCATTTCTTTCATTTAGAAATGAAGCTCTGTCATTACTATGAGAATCAGGATCAGTGTAGCTTATGATTTTGATGAATGGTTTCCATAATAACCCATACTGAAAGTTCTCCATAAATAATTGGTAATTGTGGTGGTCTGAATGTATGTCCCCTATAGACTCTATACCTATATACCCTATAGGTATTTTATTAAAGCTTGTAACTTGGTGTGCATGGTGGTGCACACCTTTAATCCCAGCACTCAGGAGGAAGATTGCAGTGAGTTGGAGGCCACCCTAAGACTAACCTGGGAATTCCAGGTGAGCCTGGGCTAAAACAAACAAACAGGTTTGCACTTGGGTCTCCAGCTGCCTGGCAGGAGGAGGTGTCACTGGGGGCAGATCTGAAGTCCAGCCCACAGGTGCGCAGAGAGGTGTGAGCTCTGCTGGGGTCCTTGCTGCTTTTTGGTGTGTGTGCTGGTGTTTTGCTGGCTGTGGTTTTTCTCTGTGTGTTAGGCAGCCAGTTTCTTCCACCATCTATGGCACTTCCTTGGATCTGTAAGTGGAAATGAATCTTGTTCTTCCCATAAAACTGTCTGGTTTGGATGTTCATCCCAGCACTGTAAAACAGACTACAACAGTAGCTTAAAAATAATCAATAGGTAGACAAGAGATATTTCCAGATGCTTTGCACACTTGCCAAGAACATCTCAACATGATTCACTTTCAAGTTTTCATATCAATTTGAACAGCAAGTCCATTTTTCAAAGAATCCTTAGATCATGCGTTTTTCTAAAAATACAAGCGATTTTCTTTAAGAAGCAAAAGTGCAAGTGTTTCCAATTTTGTGTCTTCTCTGGGAAAAATGACCTGTCCCTTTATTTGTCCTTACTTATCATCCAGTGACAACTGTCTATTCTTGATCGTTGTGTGGTGGTTTGAATTAGATGTCCCCCATAGACCCAGGTGTTCCGAATGCTCGTTCCAGCTGCTGGCAACTTTGGAGGTTGAGCCTTGCTGGACGCATGTTGCTGGGGGTAGGCTCAGGAGTGTTAAAGCCAGTTGGAGCTCAGCTCACTCTCTTGCTGCTTCCTGCCAGTCACTGTGGCAAGGTTGGATGTCCAACCTCTACTCTACCATCCTTTCCCTGCCACAGTGAAGCTTCTCTTTGAGACTGTAAGCCGAAATAAACCTTTCCTCCCATCAGCTGCTTGCTGGTTTACGTGGGTTCTGAGGGTACAATCTCAGGTCCTCATGCTTCTGTGGCAAGCACTTACTCCCTGGGCCATCACGCCAGCCCTAGCTAACTATTTTCTATTCATGACCAATCTGTCCTAGATTAAAGACGAGGCTCTTTCTGACAGAGCTGAGTGTTTTTCCCAAGAAAAGGCTGGTGAAGATGAAGACATAGGTGAGTGCAGAACCAGTGAGCAAGGAACACACGGATGCCATGTGCATTTCAAACGTGAACAATCACTTTCTTGAGCAACCGAAACTCTGGGAAGATTGATCACTAAAATGTTTGTTTGCAATCACCTGGCTTCTAACAAACTGCCTTGAATCTGTCGCCCTTGTGCCCTTTAAAAGCATCTTGGGTACATTTAAGAGCTGTCTGTTGCTGTTCAAAATAACAAGTGTTTCCATCATGAAATCACTGAGCACCAGGAAAGGATTCGGTAGGCAAAATGCAGGGTAGTGACACTGGGACATAATGCACTGATGCCAGAGAGCTCACTTCTTTCATTGCCTCTTTCTGAAACTTCAGATCTGTCCCCGTAGCCTTCTGTTTCCCCCACATTCCTCAGCTGTCAATCACAGGTTTCACATGCACTAACACTACCGCTCTTCCAAGCCCTCCTATGAGAACAGCAGTGTGGCCTACTGTGTGAAGATAAGACAGGCTGCTGCTGCTGCCAGGAAGGTGGCAACTGAGATGCCAGGGGAACCAGGGCTGAATTAAGGGGATGTGCTGGTAAGAGGAGGTTTGGGCTGGAGAGATGGTTTATTGGTTAAGCGCTTGCCTGTGAGGCCTAAGAACTCCGGTTCAAGGCTCGATTCCCCAGGTCCCACATTGGCCAGATGCACAAAGGGGCACATGCATCTGCAGTTCATTTGCAGTAGCTGGAGGCCCTGGTGCACCCATTCTCTCTCTTTCTATCTGCCTCTTTCTCTGTTGCTCTCAAACAAATAAAAATGAAAAAAAGAGGAGGTTTTAAAATCATTATCACATGAAATAAAAGGCTGTTGCTGTTTTTCTTTTTTTATTAATTAGTTTTATATGACTGCTTTTCTTTTTTTATAAATAGTTTTAACTGTTTTATTTATTCATTTGAAAGAGAGAGAGAGAAGGAGAGAGAGAGAGAGGCAGATAGAGGGAGAATCAGCACACCAGGGTCTCTGGCCACCACAAACAAACCTCAGATGCATGTGCCACTGAAAGACCCCCAGAGGGAGACCTTCACTCAAGTCTTGAGATAGCACGCACCCAAAGACACACGGGAGACCACACTTGCTGCAAAAGCATGAGGCTTTATTCGGGATGACCAGGGCTCTGGGGCTGACACGTATCTCATGCAGGAGACAGAGGAGTCGACCCCGAGCCCTATTGGGTGTTTCTTTTTATAGGGTTTTTAGCAAGGAAGGGAGGGGTGGGGGGGTTTCGCAAGGGTATTTGCAAAGCTTGTACAGTTATGTCTACATATCTTATTTGTGCATAACCAGAGTTTAAGTCCTTGGTCAGGCTGTCTTGGGAAACTATTTTATTATTTTGGTTTTTCTCAAAACTGTATTTTTGTTTTTTCTCTTCCCAGGACATAAAGTTTAGGTTGACCCGATCAACCCATATCTTGGGCCACCCGCAGCCTATCTTTTAACCTATTTTTGATTTACTCCTTCCTGAATATACAGTTCAGGCTGTCCCCTAGCTGTTTCTTCACTAAGTTTACTTTAAAATTTTCCATCCTGCCTTTCACCACCTTGTGCATCTGGCTTTACATGGGTATTGGGGAACCAAACCCAGGTTATTAGGCTTCCCAGGCAAATACCTTAACCACTAAGCCATATCTCCTGCCCAAAACGCTGTTTTTTTTTTATATGTGCATAATAAGGACTATTGGAGTTGAATCCTAACAAGGCTGAAGGTATAGTCTAGGGAAGTTGACTAGACTGGTGGATACTGACCCAAAGGTGACTGGTGAATGGATGAGCCAGTGAGCTATGACTGGAACCTCAGACTAAACCTGTCACTGGGGGTGGAGGTGCAGCTCAGTGGTAGAGTGCTCTCCTAGCATATGAGGAGCCTTTTTCCATCTCTAACAGCCAAGTCTAAAGCTAAAACTAAAACCCAAAGCCCTGAGCTGCTGAGTTGGACCTTCTTTCAGAACTTGAACTGGGGTGGGGGTGAGAGAAGGAGAGAGTGCTGAGACTGCAATTTGGGGGCTGGAGAGATGATTTAATGGCTAAAGGTGCCTATTTGCAAAACCTGACATCCTGGGTTCGATGCCCCAGTATCCATATAACGCCAGATGTACAAAGTGGTGCATGCATCTGGAGTTCAATTACAGTGGCAAGAGGCCCTGGCACACCCATATTCATTCATAGTCTCTCTCTCCTTGCAAATAAGTAAAACCACACACATAAGCTTGGCAGCCTGTGCTAAAGCTGAGAAGTATGAAAAGTCAGGCACAGAGCTTGGGGTAGCCGTTACTGGTCACATGGCAGGAAAGGTAAAGAAAAAACCAGAAACAAAGACACCAAGAGATGGGCTGGAGAGATGGTTCAGTGGGTAAGGTGCTTGCCTGCAAAGCCTAATGGCCCAGGTTTGATTCCCCAGTACCCCCGTAAACCCAGATGCACAAGGAGGCACATATGTCTGGAGTTTGTTTGCACTAGCTTGGAGTCCCTACAGTTCGCATTTTCTCTGTCTCTCTCTGCTTGAAAACAAAAAAAGACACCAACAGAAAGCATAGCAGACAACAGTTACAGGCTGAAAACATTACCTCAGTTCCAGTGCCCTTGCCCACCCTTGTCTCCAGAAGGGCTCATCTGGTTGTTTTTTCTTTCCTCTTCTTTTGTTCTGAGGTAGGGTCTCACTATAGCCCAGGCTGACCTGGAATTCACTATGTAGTCTCAGGGTGGCCTCAGACTCACAGGGATCTTCTTACCTCTGCCTCCTGAGAGCTGGAATTAAAGGTGTGTGCCACTATGCCCAGTTGTTTTTTCTTTAAATATTTATTTTTATTTATTTGAAAGAGAGAAAGAGGCAGATAGAATAGTCATGCTAAGTCCTCCAGCCACTGCAAACAAATTCCAAACACATGCGCATCTTGTGCATCTAGCTTACGTGGATCCTGGGGAATCAAACCTGGGCCTTTTGGCTTTGTAGGCGAGCTCCTCAACTTCTAAGCCATCTCTCCAACCCTATTTCTGGGGTTTTGTTTCCAGTCTTTCAAGAGCCCCCCTGCCTATGTGTCCCCTACCCAGGATTTACTGAGTCAGGTTGTGTCCCTTGAAACCAGGCTGAGGTTGCTAACTAAAGCCTGAGGCCACATTGGTTCACTCACTAGAGACCAAGTCTACAAGGCCAGGGGAGGGAAACCAGGAACTCAAACCTGTTCTTGGCACTAGGTATGCTGAGGCTGTCCTGAGTCTGCACATGGCCTCCTAAGAGCCTCGAGGTTCAGCATCTGACAGTGCTTCCCCTGGTTTAATTCCAGTGTCATCAGAGCAGACCTGTACCCTGGCAATCATTAAGCCGGATGCAGTGGTCCATGGAAAGACAGATGAGATTATTATGAAGGTAAGAGAGATGCTTACCCTGCAATGCCCCTCCTTCCATCCACTGTGGTAAACGGGATGGGGCAGATGTCATGCGCTGAGGAAGGAGGCATATAGAGTTGTAATCCATTCCATTCAAAGGAATGAAATGTCAAGTCTGAGATAGATACTGTGAGGATGTGGATCTCCAGTGATTTTAATGTTGCCTTTTAAAAATATTTTATTGATTGATTTATTGGGGTGGGGGAGGAAGAGGATGGGCGTGCCAGGACCTTTAGCTGCTGCAAATGAACAACAGATGCATGCTTCACCATGTGTATCTGGTTTACATGAGTTCTGGAGACTCAAACCTGGGTCCTTAGGTTAAGTGCCTTAACTGCTAAGCCATCTCTCCAGCCCAGTGTTGTCTGTTTTTAATTTTAATGTTTTGTTGGGCATGGTAGCATATGCCTGTATGAGAGAATGAGAGAGGAGAAAGTCAGAGACAGAGAGAGAGAGAGAGAGAGAGAGAGAGAAGTGGCATACCAGGGCCCCCAGCCCCTGTAACAACTCCAGACCATGCTGCACCCCGTGGGCATGTGCAGCTTTGCATGTTGGCATCACCTTGTGCATCTGGCTTATGTGGGACCTGGAGAGTTGAACATGTGTTCTTAGGCTTTGCAGGCAAGCTCCTTAACTGCTAAGCTATCTCTCCAGCCATGTTTTTAATCTTTTAGTTAAATGTAAATCTGGGCTTGATTCACTCTTGCAGAATTCTTACATATATTCTACAGATCCAGGAAGCAGGATTTGACATCCTAACAAATGAAGAAAGAACCATGACAGAGGCAGAAATGAAACTTTTCTACCAACACAGAGCTGGGGAGGTGCGCTCGTCTGCTCAGTTCTCTTTCCTCCAGCACTGCTGATAGATTGACAGGTGTTTTCAGGAAAAGAAGAGTATTTTGAAGAACAATATGAGGTCATGAATTTGCTGTCAGAACGAATGGTAGCCTGAATCAAGTCAAGTTCAATGGTGGTAAAGAAAAAGATTTTCACTTTAAGGAAAGATTTTTAGCAGAACAGTGCTCCATGACATAAGAACTCAGGAAAGAAACGGAAGGAATAATTTAACAAGAAGGGCTTAGAGGGAAGCAAAACCAGAAAGCTCGAGGGCCCTAAGAAGCCAATGCCTCAGGCGTACCACTTAAGACTGCTAGCTAACTGCCACTTCAGGTTCAAGTGCTTTTCCCACTCGCTTCTGCTTACGAGTCCCCTACTTGAGATTGTAGTTGAGCAGAATGCCACTTCCCAAGGGGCTAGAGGTGTGTTGGGGGATAAACATCATGGTTGTCAAGCTAGAACCAAATGAAATGGAGTAGGGCTCTTCCCCAAAGGAAAACCAGAGTATTCTTATTTAAAGAAAGAGGATAAAGGCTTGTACAGAATGAAGAGAGGGAGCTGGGCATGGTGGCGCATGCCTTTAATCCCAGCACTCGGGAGGTAGAGGAAGGAGGATCGCCGTGAGTTCAAGGCCACCCTGAGACTACATAGTGAATTCCAGGTCAGCCTGGGCTAGAGTGAGACCCTACCTCAAAAAATAAAATAAAAAGAATGAAGAGAGGGAGCCTCAACTATATTCCTTCCTTTAGCTAGCCAGCATTCATACATTTTCTTATTTCTTTGCTTTTTTGAGGTAGGGTTTCACTGTAGCCCAGGCTGACCTGGAATTCCCTATGTAGTCTCAGGGTGGCCTCAAACTCATGACAATCCTCCTACCTCTGCCTCCCAAGGGCTGGGATTAAAGGCATGTGCCACCCATACCCGGTTATATTATCTTATTATTTTTTAGTTGGCATACAGATTTGGTTACCATTCATTTTGGCATTTTCAAATACACTGTTTTTGTTGATTCACGTCCTTCCTATTCCCAGCACCCTTTCTCCCTAATATCCTTTCTCCTTCTGTTTGCTTTCCCTTCACCCCTCTTTCAGCTCATTTACACTGGCTTTAGCTATGAAATTTGCAGGAAAATGGATGGACTTAGAAAGAATTACCTTTTTTTTTCCCCTTTGGTTTTCTGAGGTAGGGTCTCACTGTAGCTCAGGCTGACCTGGAATTCACTGTGTTGTCTCAGGGTAATCTTGAACTCATGGCAATCCACCTACCTCTGCCTCCCCAGTGCTGGGATTAAAGGTGTGTGCCACCATGTCCAGCTAAAAGAATTATTTTAAGTAAAGTGACCCAAACTCAGAAAGGCCAGAATCACCAGTTCTTTCTGATACTCGGGTCTTAGCATTTAATAACTAAAGAGTGTATACATGGGGGATATAAATGTGAGTAAAGCCCGACGTGGTGCCACATGCCTGAATCCCAGCACTTAGGAAGCAGAGGTAGGAGGATTGCCATGAGTTTGAGGCCACCCTGAGACTACATAGTTAATTCCAGGTCAGCCTGGGTGAGAGTGAGACCCTACCTTGAAAAATAATGTAAAATCTATAAAGGCATAATGGTAACCAAAACTTTACGAATAATATATATTTTCCAAGGCAAGGTCTCGCTCTCGCCCAGGCTGACCTGGAATTCACCTTGTAGTCTCAGGGTGTCCTCGAATTTACAGTAATCATCCTACCTCTGCATCTCAAGTGCTGGGATTAAAGGCATGTGCCACCATACCCAGTGAATAAATTATATTTTAAATGTGAATGCCCATCTCACTCAGGTCCAACTTGAGCTGAGTCAATTTAGTCACCTTCTTGGGCTCCCTGGGTGTGGCTGGTCATCAGCCCATGCCCCTCCCTGGAGCTTCCCAACTGGCAGAGGTGGCCAGGCTAGTGTCCATAGGCTCTCCAGCAAGCTGCAGGGCTGCTCACTGACTCTCCTGTGGGACTTCTGGATTTACTGACCCTCCTCAAGCCCCAGTGGCTCCTGATCCAAGTCATTGTTTTTCCTCCTTGTGCCCAGGATACATTTGAGAAGCTGGTGCACCACATGTGCAGTGGGCCAAGCCGTCTACTGATCCTCACCAGGACCGAAGGCCCTGAAGATGTGGTCTCTGCCTGGCAAGCCCTCATGGGGCCCTGTGACCCCAATGTGGCCAGAAGGGAGCAGCCTGAAAGGTGATGTCACTAGAGCAAAGCTGATACCCCACACAGTGGCCCAGAATTTGAGTGACATCGCAGGCACTCTGGTGCCCAGGGGGCATCTCATATTTGGGAAATTTTGACGTCTTTGTGCTCTGATATAATCCCAAGGCTTCCCCTTCCCCTCCTCTAAAGGGTACTACTGGAGTTGGCCACAGGCATTCACTTCTGTTAGGCAGAGGGGCACAGCGAGCTTCCAGAATAGATCCCCGAGCCCACTCAAGCCTGTTGAGTCAGACTCTGTGGCACTGACTAGTGTAGACTCAACCCCACCTCGACGGGGTGTCCCACGGGTCTCTGGAGTCTGACCTTCCTGTTCAGCGCACTGCTCAATGGCCCTGTGAACAGCTAGTCTGGAGTTATCAGTACCACCTATTAGAACAGATGTGGTCACTTAAAGAGGCCCCTGCTGCCCAGGGACCGGGTTCGGGCAGGCAAGTAATGACTAGTCCCATATTGCCAGGGAAACCCAGACCCACCTGCGTTATGGTTCATACGCTGGGTCCCATCTAAGAGCAGAGCGGCAGCAGAGCATCCGCCCAGTGGTTTAGAGACACTGAAGGATGAAAGACTCGATCTCCCACTGCCTCTTATTCTGCATCTTAGTTCATGCAGTCTGTGCCCAGACATACCCCTTTTTCCCAGAACCTCCAGAAATGGTCCATCCTGCTTTGTTCTTCAGATCCCGCTATGCCACCTTGGCATAGTGCTTCTATCTCCCGAAATTTTAAAAGCCTCAACTTGGAAAGGCTGTTGTCTCAGTGCCTCTCATAGACAGCCCACTGCTCTCACTCTTATCCTGGTTCTTCCCACATCCTTGCTTCCAAGCCAAGACACTCAGACTTCAGCAAACTTATTAAGCTGCCAGGGAACTACAGGGCACACTGTAGGTGTAAGGGCCAAGGACATTCAAACACGGGCAGCTGGGCGAGTGAAAGCTGGACGGGGCAGACCAAAAGTCTTCACGTGTGCCAGAAAGTTGCTTCTAGCTCTGGTTCTCTCAGCTGTAAAATGGGGACAGTCATAACCATGAGGAGAGGCATTTAGAGAAGTAATCAACTTATAGCAGTATCAGTGTCATTGGTTACAATGAGGTTTACCCTTGTCAAGCTATATCAAGCACATGGCATGGTGCTAGCCCTTGATGGTAATACGGGCAATATGGCAGCTGTGGTGTTTATACCATCACTCACGTGGGTAAAATAGGAGCAGTCGTCTCCCTGTTAGGCTGGAGAGACATGCACTAAGATCCTGTACCTAAGGCGCCTGGCCGTGTGCCCCCACCACCATGACAGAACGCCAGCAGTTCCTGCTGGCACGGCTGCTCTTCATGGTTACTCCACAAACAGAAAGCAACTTCACAGAAATGCAGTGTGGACTGGCAGCTGGCAATCCTGTTGCCAGAGAACAGGACATTTCTTATCAAACAAAGCAATTGTTTTAACATCGCGCCAATCTTTCCAGTCTCCGTGCCCAGTATGGCACAGAAATGCCTTTCAATGCTGTGCACGGAAGCCGCGGCAGAGAAGACGCCGCGAGAGAGCTGGCCTTGCTGTTCCCCGGCCTCCAGTTCTCATGGGAAGACACACAAGTCCCACGTGGTAAGCGCTCCAGCAGATTTGATCTTTTAGGTCTGGCTGAAAAGGAATTTGATTATGCGCTTGAGTGTGTGAGAGGAATTTATAACTCTTTATAACTCAAATAATTAGGTAATTAATAAAGTCCTATTGTGCAAATGGTCATCAGGTAACTTCAGCGCTGCTAAGTTCTCATTATTTTTATGGCTGCTTAGTCACTTTTCATCATAAAGCCACTTTGCGCTTCCCTCTGGAGACAACTAGGAAATGTCAGGAACTTTCTGTACCCTACTTTAGAGCCAGCTGTCCTTTCCTGGTGTCCGTGTGTCCTGCCCCTGCCCCTGGCCTTTCCCTTAGCAGGTTTGCTGAGAAGCCTTTGCATATAAGGGCCTTCTTTCTGGAGCTCCTTGTGCCTCTAACCCTCAGCACACAGTGGTGACGAGGGTTCAGGATTTCCCTGCCGTGAGAGCGTTCACAGCCTCTGGGGAAGATGTGCCAAACCATCTCCTACTCCAAGTCTGTGTGAGAACCCCAAGGAGTCCACAGTCCATGCTAACAGCCTGTTGCCCGGCCAGAGGAGAAACCAGCCCCAGCCAGCATAGAGGGGAAGAGCTGGACGATCACTATTGCAGGCAAAAAAAAAAAAAAAAAAAAAATCAAAGGATATGAGGGTTGGATTCATGAAAGAAGGCTGCATACAGTTCTAAAACAGTAAAACTTACATGTCTAAATGTCTAGATTTTTACCAATTTATCTGCCTAAATGTTTGGTATGTCCATGGTCTCGAAGTCTAAAACCCAGCCGTGTCAGGGTAAGTGGCCAGGTGACGGGTAAGGTGAGGAGGGAGCTGTTCTGTGCCGGACCCTTCTGTTGCTAGCTGCGGCACCAACGGTGCACAGCGGGGTTGTGACTCAGGAAACCCTGGGGAAGGCGGCCTTGTTGGGTTGTCTCGTGATGTCCAGGTCCCCCCTGCTGGGAGCTCTTGGTGTTGGGCAGCACTGCCAGGTTGAGCTTTCCAGAGCTCACTTCAGAGAGTCCTGTGTGTCCATGGTGTTGGTGTATGTCCATCCGCATGGAGGCGTGATTGGGGGCACAGAGGTGTGACTTGGACAGGAGGGTGAACTGGCTAGGAACTCACTGGGCATCCTAGGGAGTGCTGAGAAACCTCCCGCCTGACTTTGGGGCTTTGGGTGATAAACAGCAAAAGGGCCTGAGCCCCGATACCAGCTGGGACTAAACACAGATGCTCCTCCAGGCCCTGCTGTGAAGCAGACTCCCTGGGCCCAGCTGCTCGGCCTTTCCCAGTATTCTTGCCTCTGTTCCCCGGGGCTGGGATCTTGGTGTTCACCACCAGGCCGGCCCGACACTGCCGTCTCGATCATGGCACCTTTGGGGAGTAGCATGCACTTTGTTACCAAAGTGCTCTGGAGAAAAATCCTGAGTTCAAATTCTGGCTACAGTATTTACTAGCTAACCAACTTTTGGAAAGTTACTTACCTTTGCTGGGCCTGAGTTTCTTCATGCATAAAGAGAACAGGCTGATTATATCTCCAAAACGTAATACTTCCATAATCTTCCTCCTCACAGATCTGTTGTGAAAATGAAAGTTCTAGCCTGTGTTTAACCCTTTCTTAGGTGGCTCAGCAAGTGTTCCCAGCTCTAATTCTGTAACTCCTTGTTGCTAACACACCCAGCCTGACCTTCAGCCACCAGCTCTTTCTCAGCCTATGTTTTGTAGACACAGGAGGCCCAGGTCATGGCCTTTTCAGTCTTGCAGTACATCTGTCATTCCGCAGGTGCTGAAGAGGAGGAAGTGGGCCCCACAGAGGTGCCTCACCTCTCTGGACAGGACTGAGAAGCTGAGTTGCTCTTCTGAGTGTACGGCCAGGAGCAAGGCCACAGGCAAGATGAACTGTGTGCTTCTGTCTGCACAGAAGGAACCTCAGAGTAGAACTTCTGAGTACCAGCACATTCTTTCCTGACTTACTGAAGGACTTACAGCGAATAACCGTCCCTCCGTTGGACATTACAAAGTATTAAATGGGTGTGAATCATTGTGCTGTCTTGAAACATTATGTCACTTCAGAGAACACTGGACCTCTCCAACAATAAATCACTGTTTTTCTGATGGTATGATAGTAATTTGGAACAGCTGTGACACTGCAGTTTTGGGGACAGGCATGAACTGGCTTTCAGTGTTGCTCACCATACTTAATGCTGCCAGATCAACCTGTTTGTAGCTCTCCACACCCCAGAGCACGTTCATAGTGAGGCTTGCAGGTTACATGTGGAGCCAAGTTCATCTAAAATGTTGGCAGTCCCCTCCCCGCTAAGACTTAAGTGCTAATTGCTGTGGGTCCAGGCTGCCTTCAGCTCTTACTAGGTTTCTGCTTCAGCTGCTCCTCCGTGGTCATTTCTATGA
This sequence comes from Jaculus jaculus, assembly GCF_020740685.1. NCBI lineage: Eukaryota > Metazoa > Chordata > Mammalia > Rodentia > Dipodidae > Jaculus > Jaculus jaculus. The sequence continues at coordinate 29,147,936 of NC_059118.1, read as the reverse complement.
GGGATGCAAGATTTCAGCAAATGCAACTTAGAATAGCCAACTCTTCAAACCCATTTACTCTGGCCTTATTTGTCAGCAAGCCCAGGGATGCTCCTCTCTCAGAAGGCTGTGCTCTCTGTACTTATTTTTTGCTTGCTGGACATTCCTGTGACTTCAGGTTTCTTTACATGGGCACTCCATTCCACTATCCTGCCACTCTGTCTGAGCACTGGGCTGACTCCAATGATAAAGGAGGAACCAGGTTCCCTGGAGGTGGGAACTGTGGTGTGTCACAGATGTCTACTGTTTGAGGCTCCATGACCCAAGTCACCTCTGGACTCTGAAGTTCTCAGAAAAGCAGGATCCACCATTTTAAACCCCAAGCACCCAGCTCTCTGATGGGCCCATGAGATTCCCTTTGGGCATGGACTCCCACACCACGGCTGGCAGACAGCTGCCAGCCTGGGCCTCCACACTACAGGTGTCGAGTATGGCCCTGAAGGAGGCTGTACACTGTCAGCTGCCGCTCCTCTGCAGAAGCCAGAATACCACGGGTCTCTCATCTCAGGCAAGAGAAAAGATGGGAAACCAGGTCCTCCAAAAGTGAGAGAGAGAAGGAAAAGCATGTGGGGGAGCTTGCTTGAGTGAGGTGTACTTGTGTTGGCAAAGGAGCTCACAGGATGAGGGCTGGGGAGGGAGAATGCAGTGTGGAGGATGGCCTGCATGCCGCTTCCTCCGGTCACTTGTGGCTCAGGGAGGATGTGGGCTTAGCAATGCAGAGCCTCTATTTTGTAAGAATCCAGGTTCATGGCACAAGGAATAGAGGGTGGGAAGGGGGTCCTGAGAGTGGCTGTAAGTCTAGCCCACTCTCAGAGGACAGCACACATTGGTAGAGACCCTCCCTCTGGCTTCTGGATAGGTATCTGCACTTTCAGACTTGTCCTACAACCTGACACGAAGAGTCAAAGTGGTGACTCCACTCGAGAACTGGCCTGCACTCAGTGAGAGGCGAGCTGCCTGGCAACACTGGAGCCAGAAATCTGGGTCTGCAAAAAGGGACGGCCAACACTTCCCTTCTTGGAGCAACAACTTAAGTACCTCTCTGCTTAGTGATTGGGAATGTCAGTGCAAGGGGGCAGGACTGGGCAGCAGCCCTATACGTGGTGGCACAGTGTAGGAACCCCATTCTACCTGCCTTCCACTGAGATGGGGGTTGGGGGTGGGTGGGATGACCTCTTCCTCTCCTTATTAATAAATCTTCTTAGGGAAAAGTGGGGTCTGCCCAGCCCACTTCCTATTCTTACCTTAGGAGGCCTCTGAGAATCACTAGGATCACTTTCCCCGCCAGCCCCTCACTTGCCCTCAGGCTCTAGAGAAGGCAGCACACAGTAAGTCAGCGAGGAACACCTCCTGTGTGCGCTTGCAGAGGGACAGTAGGGAGTGAAGGGACACAAAGCTGAGAGGAGGAGAGGGATATGGCAGGGCAGGGGTTGGTGACGTGGAGTGAACACTCAAAGGGGTCTGCTGGCCTTCAGGCAGCCAGGAAGGAGCCCTCCGACTGCTGCAGATGCCTGGGAGCCATAACTGCCCTGGGGCACTGACCTCCACTTTGCAATGCAAACAAAGCCACTTCCCAGCCCTTCATTTTCCGAGAATCACAGGCTTAAAAGCCAGTGCACATTATCTTCCACCATTTCCTAATGTTCCAGACATTTGGAAAACAGACTCTTTTTTTTTTTTTTTTTTTTTTTAGAATTTGCCATGGTTTTCTGGCTTTTATTAGCATCTGTTAAAATCATTTTATCCAAACACTACCAGAAGAACATGTATTGTTCTGAATAAAGTGCTTAAGGAAAAAAAAAAAGCAACTTATTAAATTGGACATTCTTTTCTAGTTCATAAATTTTGGGTTACAATCAGGGCACAAGAGGAGAAACAGAATGCAGTATTAGAGAGCGAGAAGCTTAGTTAAGAACTTGGGTGTAGACATAAGACCATGTTCCATTCTTCCCACTTCCTTACAGACTGAACACTGCACCTGTATAAAGCAGCAAATGGCTTTGTCTTAATAAATACATTTCCCTTCATTTGAATCAGAAAAGTTAATTACCATAAAGCACTTTTTATGTGACCACTGTTTATGCCCACAGGCAAGCTTTATGCACAGGTTATAAGGGTGAAAGTGTTATTATTGGGCCTTCTTTCTAATGCTATTGGGGTCAAGATTGTCTCAGCAATGCATTATTAGTTTCTTCATATTTACCCAGTACCTTTTTATACCAACACCATAGCGTTTTGTGTTACACATGCTAATTGAGGGTATTTTCTCAGCACTAGAAATGACTGAGCGGGCCCTAAATAAGGCTTAATTCCCAACAAATAGGTTTTCTCTAAACTATTTTTCTCACAGTAGCACTCTGATATCTATATAAAACCCAAGTTCCTAGAGTAACAGACTTAAAAATCAGCAATCTGAAAACAAAAACTTGTAAGTCTCTGCATTTGCATTTTGGGTGGTTGTGTTGAAGGACAGAAAACATTGCATCAAACATATTTAAAACATTCATTTTCAATCAATCATATTTAAGTCTTCTGAGGAAGGTGCAGGTTGGTGATAGGGCAGCTCCAATATGAGCAGCCCCATCAGGAGTGACTGGTGGGTGGGCATGGGGCCTCTGTCAGTGATACACACTCACCACAATGTTCTGAAACACAGACCTCATGCGCCAGCTGCCATGCCTCTGGTCTCATTCTAGCCTAAGGAAAAGGCAGACCAGGTCTATCTCCAAACAGCTGAGAACAACCTCTGTTGAGTTCACCTTGAAGGGATCAGAAATTGGAGCAGGTGCCATAGGTAGAAGGGTTAAGCAGTACTCACTGTCAAAAGAAGTCATTCATCCTCAGCCATGCTTGGAGGATTCCCTTCCCCTCTCTTAACCTTCAGGAGAAGATTGTAGATCTCATTTTATGAAAGATGACCAACCATCAATCCTGAGCTACTGCACATAATTTGCTGAGATACTAAGAGATAGACAGCTGTCTAGACTATCCTGTTCTTGTCTGTCTACAGATGTCTGTAGAACACTCTACTTTCACAGTGCTCCATGCTGTTGAGGAAGCAAAGTAATCTGACTTTGTTTCAAGAAGTGGAGACTTCCTTTCACGCTGAGCACAAGGCTCCAAGTCTGTTTCTAAATCCTGGAGATATTGCCATATCAATGATAGGACTGAGGGAAGTTGGGAGGCTCCTTGTCCCCAGTTCCTGTCAAAGGTAGCCCACCGAGGTCACAGCTAGGCTTTTACTTCTTTTGATGTTTCAAACACCTCTGGATGAATGTGTTATCTTACTTCACTCCATTCCACCTTGTCCCTCTGACTTGGGAGCCTGAGAACTTCTTAAATTAGGCAGAGAAAAGGCTTTGTACCTGCTAATATTTACGGCAGTAAGATGCTAGCTTACTAGTTTGCACAGCACCATGGAGAGTGCCTGTTATTCAGGCCAACTATAGCCAACTTTTTTTTTTTCTTTTTCTTTTCTTTTCTTTTTTTTTATAAAGAAAATCTATGTAAGTTGAGGTTCAGAAATGCATATATTTTTTTACTTACAAATATTCATCTGACCAAAAATTCAACATAACCTTTATGGAACACTAAACAATTGTTTTGTTTTTAAAATAACATTTCATTCAAACTGTATATAATTCAGTAAAGTTTTTTATACAGCAAGCAATGCTTAAACCCTGGAAAATCTGTAGAAAAGAGATTTTCACACAAAATAAGAAAAGAAAAATCTGAGGTATCCCTCACCCACACATATATTCATTCTGACTCATGTTACACACGCACACACACCCATACACACACATACCCTTCATTCTCACTCACAAAGTGGCTGCAGCATAGGCAAAAAATTGTAGGTCCAAAAGAAAATGATTGTTCTAATAAAGAGTCCAGGTAGCTCAGAAAAACAAAACAAAACACAACAGTCCTCTGAGGAAATTACTACCTCGAAAAAAGTTCTCAAGATGAATTTGAGTTCTAAGCCTACTAAATTGCTCTTGCAAAACAGCTCCCTGCAGTCCAAGGTGACTTGTGCAAATAGAAGGAATCAAATGAGGCTAGTTCCTGAACTTCCTTAGACAAGGATGTGGGATGCTCGCAGGTGCCCAGGGATGCTCCATCATGCCAGGTACTGCTGCAGTGCCGTCTTTGCCCTGAAATCACAAAGTTCCTGTTAGCCATCAGCTCAGAAGTCTAACAGAGGGGGAAAAAAAACCCATGGTTCAATGGTGGTAGTGGGGCAGGGGAGGGGGTTAAAAAGGCAGGTCTCCAGAGGAAAATGGACTGAGTCCACTTAACCACCTACCTTAAAGGGAAGAGACCTGCAGTCAGCAGACCCTTCAAACCTCTCTGTCTATATCCTTCCTGGGGCCCTCCGAGGCAGCTGCTCTTACCCTTAAATTGGTGGCATTCCACAGTCCCTTAGATACACTGAAGTCTATAGTTTTCCTTTGTTACCAGCTCACAGCTACAATGGACTGGGACTCTCACTGCCATGTGGATGCTATCACAATCAGTGCACAAGACTAGGGTAGGATGCTCAGGGTGCTGGGAAGCTAGCAGGAAGAGCTGACCCAGGAAAGGGCACAGAGGTGCTGCTTAGGAGGCACATGAAAGAGGTCCTGAGCCTGTGGGATGAGACTGTCTCACCGTTCAAATGACTCACAACTGTGGAAGAAGGTTACAGTTTGGTAAGTTGTAAAGAAGATGCAATTGTAGAGTTAGAAGTGAGGCTTTAGAAATGGTCTCCCCCTGAGGTTACAAAAAGAAAAGGCTACAGTCTTCAGGTGCTACTTGCTGATAAAAGTAATACCAAATAAATGTGGCTAGACTCAAATGCAGTTTCTATGTAAAGTAATGGATGTACTCTATAGGATTTTTTCTTGAATGTTTATGTTATTTATTTTTATTTTTTGAGATAGGGTCTCACTCTAACACAGGTTAAACTCACACCAATCCTCTTACCTCTGCTGAGGTTAAAGGAGTGTGCCACCACATTCAGCTTGTTTGTTTCTTTTCTGGGGCAGGGTCTCACTCTGCAGCCCAGGCTTGCTTTGAGTTTGTAGTGATCCTCCTGTCTCAGCTTCCTGAGTGCTGGGATCATAGGTATGAGTCACCATGCCTGATATTAATTTACAGTTTTAAAACTGCCAGATTAAGGAGAGTTCTTGCAATCATGTAGCTATAAAAGAAAAAGTTATGAAATGTCCAAACTATCATAACAGAAGCCCTAGAGTCAGACTGTCCCCAGGACATGAGCAAGTTGAATTCTATAATGACACTTTAGAAGCAAGCTTATGAATGAATACTTACTAATGAGCAAGGTCATGAGTAAAAAATCCCTCAAAGATGAGCAGTTGTGGCAGAGGGAAGAGACCCAGGCCCCTGACAACCTGAAGGCCTCTGAGTCCAATGGAGGACTTCCAAATATCTTAAGTGTGTTGGCGGTCAAGGAATAGTAAGGACATGGGAGCCTGGAAGATGCCTTCTTGAGATGACAGACTTTACTGTGCCATGTCATTGTGTATGCGTGAGGACTTTATTCGGATCCTGTATTACTTTCTAGAGCTTCCAATGCAGCTGAGGGTGGAGGTGCATGTCTGTAATCCTAGCATTAGAGAGGTTGAGGCAGGAGGATCATAAGTTCCAGGCTAGTTCAGGCTACACAGTGAATTTTAGGCCAGCCTGGTTGAGACTGTCCCTTGCCCAAAGAAAGAAAGAAGCCACCCTGTCAAATCCCTCCTGAGTCGCATTCAGAAGCTGGCTACGATGACTTGCGGCTGCAGACTGCACCTCTGCCCTACTTCTACTAGCTGTTCTTCTCTAGTCTTCCAGATGGGAGGTTCCGAACGCTAGAGCATCTTTACTTAGACTTAGGCTGGGCAACTCACACTTTGATCTTTTTTTTCAGACAATGTCTAATTATGTAGGGAAACATGTTACTTACAGCCTGTTGGCCTCAAACACAAAAATCCCCTCAGCCTCCCTCGTGCTGAGATTACAGTTGTGCACCACCATTACCAGCTGACCACTTTTTTTATTTTTTATTTTGAGGCAAGCCCAACAGACTGGTCCCCCTTTGTTTATGCAAGGGAGTGAGAGAGAGCATTGGTGTGCCAGGGCCTTCAATCACTACAATTGAACTCCTGACATGTGCACCCCTTTGTGTGTCTGGCTTATGTGGGACCTGGAGAGTCAAGTCTTTAGGCTTCTTAGGCAAGCTCTTTAATCGCTAAGCCATATCTCCAGCCCCAACCTTTTCTTTCAATGGGGATTTGAGTATGAAAAGAACTGAAAATGTGTGTGCCATCCAAATTTGGAGAAACAGTACCAGAATAGCCTAAAGCAATGTATAGGTCAGAACTACTCTATGGCTGATGAGGCCCCTGTGCATTCTAGATCATTCTATAGGCAATTTTAAGTGGAAGTGCTTATATTTCTAGATAAGTATGAGCAAGACCAGCCCTCCCATTAGGCAACCTTGCTCTCAGCCAGAAGAGGTGGGCTGATAAAGCCTATGTACTTAAGCCAGCAACCAGGCAAGGAGGCCGAGGTTCCAGCTCTTGAGCTCAAGCTGGCCTGGACTTTACTTTGATACTATGTTTATCCGACCAGCAGCCTGGGCTGCAATTTACCACTGTCTGGTCTCCTCTTATCTACAGGATGGTTAAGATTCAGGGAGCCAGAAACCCAGCCTGCTCCGGAACAGCAGCTTCCTCAAGTAGATCCTAAGTGCTGACATGGCAAACAAACAGCTGACATCGTGTGCTGTGTTCTGTTGGTTGATGTTCCAAGGAAACACTTGGGAAAGGCAGGGTTTCTTGGAAGAGTGACAACTTGGTAAGTTCTGAATTGACAGGCAAGTCCTTCCCATGCTTTCAGGACACCTGGGCGCTTGGGTGTCTGCCTGTCCCACGAGTTGTTGCTAGTACTCTTCTGATGGAGCAGTCTTATCCTCCCTTCATGACGGAGGGCCTCAGCCCTTGGTTGTTAGCACTCTTCTCACCTCCCTCTTTTGCTCTCCTGAAGTGACTTCACACCCAGGTTCCACTCCTAGTCCTCCAAGTCTCTTGGATATGAACAGGTACCCTAAAGCTGGCACATACAAACAGCTCAGTCTAACCCATTTCTCCCACAGTCTCACCACCTTGGTGAAAGTCAGTATCTTCTATCCAACTGCTCAGGCTGAAACCTAACCAATTTCTTTTCCTCTCTTTCAAGTATACATTCAGGCCAGGCATGGTGGTGCGCAACTGTATTCCAGCACTAGGGAGGCAGAGGTAGAAGGATAGCCATGAGAGCAAGGCTACCCTGAGACTATACACTAAATTCCAGGTTAGCCTGGGCTAGAGCAAGACCCTACCTCGAGAAACCAAAATAATAATAGTAATAAAATATATACTGAGTCCATAAACAAGTTCTACTGATTTTATCTTGAGATTAAATCCTGAATTTAAACACCTCACAATATTTTATCCAATTCCACCCCAGCTCTAATTGTCTCCCTGCCTGCACTCCCTACTATAAATAACCCTCTACCTAACTGCCAGATCAGATAATGTCTCCTCTGCTCAAAACTCTCTAATGATTTTCTATTAAACTTTCAATCAAAGCCAGTCTTGGCCATAGCCCACAGGCCCTTCTAGACCTGGATCCTTTATATCACCACGTTTCCCAAGCCCATTCTTGTTTTCCAGCTCCACTACTCTTCTTGCTTCTCTCTGAGCCTGTTATGTTAACTGCTGCCTCAGGGCCTTTGAACTAACTGGGATCCCTGCCTGGAATATTCTTCCTGTAACCATTTATGTAGCAGACTCCCTTATTTTACCCAGGTCTCTGATGAACTGTCTGACTCAGAGAAGCCTCTACTGATCAATCTATATGGAAAAAGAAAGAAAAAGAGAGAGAGAGAAAAAGAGGGGGGGGCCTCTTTACTCTTCATTCTCCTACCTTGCTTCATCTTTCTTCTTAGTATTTGCTATTACTTGATACTGTCTTATACATCTATTTGCTTAGTGCCTGACTTTTGAACTGGAATTTAAGTTGCCTGAGATTTCATCCTGTTATTTACCTTTTTATCAACAATGCCTAAAACAAGTGAAGGCAATTTTTAAAAATCTAACAGCTGGGGGCTGGAGAGATGGCTGAGTGGTTAAGGTGTTTGTCTATAAAGCCAAAGGACCCAGGTTTAATTCCATAGGACACACGTAAGCCAGATGCACAAGGTGGTGCATGTGTCTGGAGTTTGTTTACAGTGGCTAGAGGCCCTGGTACACCAGTTCTCTCTCTCTCTCTCCCTCCCTCCCTCTTTTTCTCTTAAATAAATAAATCAAAATCTAACAGTGGGAATCTGAATGGGAGGGAACAAGGATGGCATGATGCCTAAGTGCATAAAGGTATGATATCCTAAGCAAGCAGGTAAGGCGACCTCACAGGTGGGCACAGAAGTAGGAGTAGGGGTGAATTGAGAAAGGCAGAGCCAGATCACTAAGCTATCCCACTGTGCGCAGGGTGAAAGAGCTGATGTTCCCTGCTGGTATTATATGCAGAAGCACATGGAATATGGAGGCTGCTATGAGCACAGGACAAGCATTGTTTGGCTATTTTGAGGTTGGCTAGGTCTCTAGATATATGGCTTCCTTCTCCTCGGAAATGGTGATGAGCCTCCCTAGCATTTCTATTTTTATGGCTAAGGAAATGCAAGGGAAATAGCCTCTGGATCCTCTCCAGATGCCCATTGAAATGGCCTCAACTCATGTTAATTCAGAATAAGATGAGAGGCTCTAATAAGTTGGTAAGTTTTAGTTTATATCTTATTCAAATGTCACAGCTGGCTCACAGAAAATTAAAAAGGAACTCCAAGAATATAACAAGATTTTAAAAGGCTGGCAATGTAAATTATTAAGCAATTCAAACCTTTCATAAAAGAATCTAATATGGCCCAGATAATGGCTTCTTTCTGTTGATACTCACTTGTCACAAAGGTTTGAATCTGGTGACTGACTCAATTTGTGTAGAATATCTACAATGCCCATGTCTCGTAACTTATCCTGGCGTTCTTGTGAACCTAAAAGATGAAAGCTACTTGGTTACTGGGAACACGATGTGGGCAGCTGTTCTTTTCGAGCCTTTCCAGTCATTCACTCCCCACCCTCTGTCCCCTTACATGGCTGGATCCCACCATGCTGTCGTGCTTGGACATCCTCACAAGCTCCTACCTACTCTCTCCCTCTTGGCCCTCCTTCCTGTAAGTCTACCCTGGCTTCTGCTGCTGGACTAATTCTTCCCATGGACTACAGGGTCAAGGTCAGAGTCTTCACACAAGATCCTCTGTCACTGGGCCCCAGTTTGGCCACCTTTCTAAGATATATCCAGAGTCTTCGCCGGTCCAGGCTCTTCCTACTCCAAAGAGGTCATGTTTCTTCCCTTCTATTTTTTTTTCCTCTCCTCTTTCCTCCCAGCACTCCTTGCCGTCTCTTGGTTAGCATAACTTAAGTCACCAATTCTGTAACATTACTCTGTCTTCCAACTAGCTTCTGGAAGCCTGGCCTGTCTTCCCGGAGCTCACCTTGCTATCTAGGCCTGTAGACTGAATCGAGTTTCACCTTCTACTTTGCTCTGGACACAACTGCTAAGTGTGAATACACTATCCCCTCCCTCATCAACTCAGTTTTGTCCCCACTAAGGAGCCTAGTGGCTCACTCATACAAGGCCTTCTCTATGCCCAGCAAACCAGGTCTCTAGAGGTAGAGAGCAGAAACTTGTATTTGAAGCATTTCCCAGGTGATTCTAATGCACCCAACCAGCACTGAGATCCAGTACTCTCCTGTATGTTTGTTTTGTATGCTTTGGCTGTTAGGGAATCACCTGGGACCTTAAGAACCACCTGTGCCTGCAGCCTATCACTACAGAGTCTGATTTAATTGCCTGGTGTAAAAATCTAAAAGACAACCAGAGTAGAGAGCCTTTCACCTAGAAAGGCTGCTAACCACCTAGCAGCTTCCCCAGCTCACCCCCTACACCCTTTGCCATCACGCTTCTCTGCAGACAATCCCTAGGTGTCCCATCTCTCTCTCTCACCTTCAAGTGCATCTCAGCATCTTCATTAGCTCTCCCCAGGACAAGGACTGTCACTTCCTTCTCACCCTCATCCCCTGGAATCCAGTGCTGTGCTGGCTTGAAGGGGGTTCAGAGTTAAGTGTCCAGCTGACTCAGACTAGTTCCACTGATTCCCATACCAAGACGACTATATGGGGTAACACGGCTGGTCCTAGTGAATAGGGCTTCTGCCCAGGACTTCAGGGGCACTCTGGCTTCCCTATGTGAAATTCTCCTCCTGTGATATTCAGAACAAGCCTCAGTAATCTCTTACCTTCCTCTTCATTCCATATGAGATTTGATATACAAAACATAGCAGCAAGCTGGAGTTTGACATGTGAATGACCCTAGTGATACAGAAAAGGGGTAAGAATCAAAATGGAGGCAACCTCACTGCATTTCATATTTTTGGTAACATACCATCACGTAATTCCAAGAACCTACACATTTGAAGCAGAGGTCATAAACTGTCTTGAGGAGTTACTAAGTGAGCATTAATGAGGCTAAGGACTGGGTGAAAATCAATAGTGAATGGAGAGATATGTGGTAAACAGAGAAGTGCAGACTTTGCCAAGAGATACCAACAGAAGCAACTGTGAGGCACTGGTGAGTGTGAAGTTATGCCAACTTGTGTATCAGAAACAGTGGCACACAAGTCTATGCTCTTGACTTAATCTATGCCTTCAAGTCACCATCAGCAACAAGCTTAAGCTACTGGTTATCTTAGTCAAACAGTCTAATAATTCCTTTAGGAAGAAAATCATACTGCCAGGGAGTTCTCTAACAACTAGACTTTCACATACAATTTGTAAGTGGTTTATTTTCCTGATACTTCCTGCTGAAAATAAGAATTATAGAACACAGTCACCTTCTGGACTAATGAATTTACTCATTTCTATCAGAGTTTCACAAAAGCTAGATCAAACTGCAACTTACCCCATGTTCCAATTATGATTGCAAAGCCTCAGATTCATTTAAAAATGTATTTATTTGGGCTGGAGAGATGGCTTAGCAGTTCAGTGCTTGCCTGTGAAGACTAAGGACACTGGTTCAAGGCTCAATTCCCCAGAACCCACATTAGCCAGATGCACAAGGGGGCACACACATCTGGAGTTTGTTTTCACAGGCTGGAGGCCATGGCGCGCCCATTCTCTCTCTCTCTCTCTCCCTCTTTCTCTCTCTGTCGCTCTCAAATAAATAAATAAACAAAAAAATTGTAAAGAGAGAGTGAGAGTGAAAGGCCTCCTGTCATGGCAAACAAACTCCAGACGCATGTGCTACTTTGTGCTTCTGGCTTTACAGGGGTACTGGAGAACTGAGCCAGGGCTTTCAGTCTTTGCAAGCAGGCGCCTTTAACTGATGAGCCGTCTCTCCAGCACCCCCCCCCCTTTTTTTTGTTTTTTGATGTAGGGTCTCACTGTAGCCCAGGCTGACCTGGAATTCACTCTGTAGTCTCAGGGTGGCCTTGAACTCCTGGCAATCTCCCTACCTCTGCCTCCCAAGTGCTGGGATTAAAGGAGTGCACCACCACACCTCCATTGTTTTATTTTTAACATTTTAATTTAATTTATTTGAGACAGAGACAGAGAGAGACAGAGAAAGAGAGAGGGAGAATGGATGCTCCAGGGCCTACATCCACTGCAAATGAACTCCAGACACATGTACCATCTTGCGCATCTGGCTTACATGGGTCCCAGGGAATCAAACCAAGGTCCTTTGGCTTTGCAGGCAAATGTCTTAACCACTAAGCCATCTCTCCATTCCCAGCCCTTCATTTTTAATCCATATGTGAAAGCTAAATTAAGAATGCACATTGGACATGGTGGCACATTCCTAATTCCAGCTCTTAGAGAGTGAAGGCAGGAGGACAGGGTGTGAGAAGTATGATGTCATGGAAGCCTGGAGAGATGTTTCCAAGAGTGCCGAAGTCTGATGTAAGTGGAGAATACAAGACAGAGCAGCTTAAACTGAATGATAGAGATGAAGTAGTTTAGAATAGATTTAGGGGTAGGAAGAAGCTAGTATGTCTGGAAGATGCTTTGAAAAAAAACAAACAAAAACCAAAACTAGGATTCTGAACAGCAGTAGGGAATAGTTATACCTTAATGGCTCAATGACCATGGTCTCTGCTCTTGTGGTGTTTATGTTTTGACAGAGACATTTAGTAACACACAGGGTGTGTCACTGCAACTGGATGAAGTGCTCTGAAGGAAGGAGACAGTATTCTAACAACCTACAGAGGTAAGGATGCAAAGATGAAGTTCAGCTGAGATCTGAATGATGAGGAGGAGGGGGAGGGAATGTGTCCTAGCTCGTAGGCCAATGGATAAAGAACTTGAGGCAGGAAAGAGCATGGCCTTGTTTATGAGCTAAAAGAGATGAGCATATGGAATGTAAGGAAGAGAAATGAAATGCATTAAGGGCACAGATGGGTCATGTCACACTCCATTTTCAAGGCCATTACACAGAGGGATTTATTCCAGAGAGCCATGTGGAATTTTGACTTGCATTCTCTTAATTAAAACAAAGAACTAAGGCCATCATGAAGAGTGATAGGGAGTGAATAGGTAAGCTGTAAAGAATGAGGAGAGGATAAGGAACCTATCTTGTGGAGAATGGAACCACCAGCTCACTAGATAATGGCTGAAGAACACAAAACAGACCGAGTGCCCATTTGGGTTAGCTCATATTGGTCTTGTGCCTTTCTCTATAATTGTTAAGTATCCAGATGTCAGGTAGACAAGACAGGTCTGTTGGAAAAGGGGGGCTGGAAGGGGTCCTTCATGTTTGGACTTCTGCTGGGAGACACTGACAAAATGAAAAAAGGTGGGGGCATCCCACTTCTCAATCTCCAGATTTGGGCAAGTGGCAGTTTCTGGGGATGACAAGACATAGGGTATGACCACAGCAGTCAGTGGCAGGCTGTGTTTGGAAACAAACAGCTCAAAGTACTAAGGTACCAGGAAACTAGAGGGTTCATCTACAGGACTGAAGAGTTAGAGGAAAGACAGGGACTGAGGGTACTCGGAGATAGCCAAGAGCTCAGGTCTTTAAGAGGGAAGCAGTCAGCAGGTGATATGGGTGAGAAGTGGGGTGGCAGGGCTAAGATTACCAATAAACGTTGATGGACTAAAGTTCTTGGAATCTTTCAAAGAGTAGTCTGTCATTCTCCTTCCTTTGCACAACTTGTTTTGAAGTAATTCTACAGCGAAGGAGGACAAAGACTTACCATGTAATATTTGATTTTTTGCAGGATATCGTCATTGGTCATAATTAGTTCTTTTGCTGTTGTCCCATCTGCTATGTTAGCTAAGATGCACAGTGTCTGGAAAAGAAGAAAAAGCTGGTTGTCAAGAAAGCTCTGATGCTCCCCAAATTAGCTCCCTAAAGAGCTTGGGCACTTTTTCACCTGAAGGTACATGGATTCCCACAGGTTTCATTATGAGTGCCCTGACCTCTGACAGGAACCACACCCACACAAACAAGAGCTCAAATACTTCAATTTTTTTCTTGTTGGACATTAAGGCAGCTGGGTTACATAGGTCACATTATCACAGAAATCAAAGGGGAAATATCTCTTTTCTTAAAAATTTCATTTCTGAGTTGGGGGTGTAGAGAGTTACCTAGCATCTAAAAGGTCCTGGCTCATGTCGCTGGCCTCACCAAAACACTACTACTATTGCTACTAGTAATAATAAGGTAAATTTATGCATCATTTCTAAGAGAAGCAGGTGTGCCTAACCCAGAAGTGTCTTCATAGATGTTGCCTCTTTGGCAGAGCCTTCAGAGTAGTTGAAATTCTCCTCCCTTCCCCAAGCCCTCACCTGCTACTTGTTCTCAAGCTCATGACTTTCTTCTGGGTGAAGCCTGGACCCTGCCTGCCAGCTACACTGCCTGTGTGCAATAAAGACAAGCTGACTTTTTTGGAACCTTGATAAGAGGAACAGAATTAGAAGCAGAATATGTAAAGGAGCTTAGCCCATCCTGAGGAAGGACAATCGCTATTCTGCTACCGGAGTTTCTGCTCAGTGAAGGGAGTGCTCTTCCATTTTCATAGGCAGGATTAAGACAAAGGTGAAAGGATGTGGCAAGGATAGGAAACAGACAGAACAATGCAACTAACATTTACAGAGCACCTGCCTACCACAGGCCCGCTCTCTGCAGGGTGTAGGGCTGAGACAGGAGGAAGACACACGTTGATTTTGATATTGTTACATCAACAACCAATTCACTGAAGGCAGAACACTTGCTGGGTACTCTAAGAGCCAAGGGAAGTGTCTTGGAGGAAGTAAAGTTTTCATCAAACTTATTAACCTTTTTCTTGGCAAGACAGTGAATGAAGAGATCCATTTTCTTACCCAGGCTCAAGCCCTCAAATGCCTAGATTAGCACATAGCAGTAATTAGATTACTAGGGAGTAAAATCTGAAGTAGGAACCAGAGAAGGCTCCTTCTGGGATACAAGAGACAGAAAATGCAATTTATTTATTTTTTTTTATTATTATTTTTTTAAATATTTTTTGTTCATTTTTAATTTATTTTTATTTGAGAGCGACAGACACAGGGAGAAAGACAGATAGAGGGAGAGAGAGAGAATGGGCGCGCCAGGGCTTCCAGCCTCTGCAAATGAACTCCAGACGCGTGCGCCCCCTTGTGCATCTGGCTAACGTGGGACCTGGGGAACCGAGCCTTGAACCGGGGTCCTTAGCTTCACAGGCAAGCGCTTAACCGCTAAGCCATCTCTCCAGCCCAGAAAATGCAATTTATAATCCAAGGCCACATGAGTGACAGCTCCTCCACCTGCATTCTAGCCCAACAGGATGGGAAAGGGCTGCTGAATGCACTGAGTCTCCCTCCCTTCTTCCGCCTGTTCCCATTCTCGCAGTGCACAGCTGGCCACACCTGACTCACCAGCGCAGGCACAGTGCCGGGATGCTGTGGCTATCCCACCTCCTTTGACTTCCCACAGAGGTTTGAGAAATTAGAGAAAGACAAAGATTTTAGAAACTTACATCTTTACTAATATTTATAAGTTTTATGCTCAGAATCAAGTCAAATGTATAATAACTTGGGTGGAACTAACATTTTAACATTGTATATATTTCTGTTCACTTAGGTC
Source organism: Jaculus jaculus (assembly GCF_020740685.1). NCBI lineage: Eukaryota > Metazoa > Chordata > Mammalia > Rodentia > Dipodidae > Jaculus > Jaculus jaculus. The sequence goes on along the minus strand of NC_059118.1, from coordinate 29,132,681 downwards.
TGGCATTCTTTTACGATAGTGTTTTGTAACTTATTATACAGCTCTTTATGAGCTTCATGCCTAAGTATTTTACTTTTTCTCAAGCTACATTTTTCGCGAGCTACAGTGAATGACACTAGTGTCTTTTTTTTTTTTTTTTTTTTTTTTAGTATTTCCACTACTAGTTATTCAATGTGTGATGGTTAATCTTTGTCAACTTGACAAGATTTAGAATCAAAAGAAATCTCTTGGCTTGCCTGTTAAGGATTTTCTAGGTTAGATTAATTAAGGCAGGAGAACCCACCCTAGCTGTGGGAGGTACTATTCCTTGGGCTAAGGGTCCTGTATTGTATAAACATGAGAAAGACAGCCAAACACCAGCATTCATCTCTATGGTAGTTTGAATGTGGAGTGTCCCTCAATCCTCATGTGTTTATGATAAAACTTCATACTTGACCCAGCTGGTGGAGCTTTTGGGCAGTGGAGCCTTACTGTAGGAGGTGTATGAATGGGGGGTAGACCTTAGGATTTATTAGTGCAGCCCACTGGGTATTGCTAGCTCACTCAGATTACTTCCTCCCCTGCTGCTGTGACAAGATGTGATGGTCAGCGTTCTGCTCTGCCATGCTTCCCCCACCATAATGAAACTTCCCTTCAAGACTTAAAGTTGATATAAGTCCTTTCCTTACATATGCTGCTTCTGGTCACATGTTTTGTGTCAGCAACAAAGACGATCACCACAATCTCTATTACTTGTCTGGGGATGTAACAATGTGATTCTGGTTTCCTGTTCCTGCTATGATTTTCCCACCATGATGGACTTCCCCTCAAAACTGTAAGCCAAAACTTAAACCTTTCCAACTTTAAGTTGTTAATGGTTGGGGATTTTGTCTCAGCAACATGAAAATAACTGATATATACTGCTTATCTACAAAAAGACTTCTACCTTGTAACCTTGCTTAGTTCTAGATTTTTTGAAATATTTTATTTTTTATTTATGAGAGAGAAAGAGAAAGAGAGAGAAAGAAAATGTGCACACCAGGGCTTCTAGCCACTGCAAACAAACTCCAGATGCATGTGCCACCATGTGCATCAGGCTTACATGGGTTCTGAGGAGTCAAACCTGGGTCCGTAGGCTTCATAGGCAAGAGCCTTAACCACTAAGCCATCTCTCTAGCCCAATTCAAGAGTTTTGAATCCGTGACATTTTCTATACAGATATCCGTGTTTGGAAACAAGTAGTTTTGCTTTTTCCTTTTCTTCCTGTATGCCTCATTACCTTTTTTTTTTTTTTAAAAAAAAAACCTTATTACAGTCCCAGTACTGGTATGAATGGACATATTTGTTTGTTCCCAACTTAAGGGCAATGATAGACATGTTCACTACCTTGATTGTGGTAGTAGTTTCATACGTGAAAATGTATTACGTTATATACTTAACTCACATCCCAGTAAAGAATAACTTATTAGATGTTTGGAGAAGCATTAAACTTCTAGCTAACAACTATGCAGTTTAAAGCTTCCATTCACACCTACTTCTGGATTATCTACAGTTACCTATATGAGGGAGCATTATTTGTAAAAACACAGCTGGACTTTTGCCTTCAACCCAATCTTATCTGGATTTGGGGTTGGTAGGATTCTAACCTGGTGAGCTGTTTCCATGGACAAAACATTGCTCTGCTCTCCAAGTAAGTTTATTTTGAACAGTGCAGTTCTTGTCATGTCCCGCTAATGAATCTCTTTCAACTACTTCCTGTGGTGCTTAGATTATATGTTGCTGTGTTAAACTTCTGTTCATGAAGTTTATTATTTAAATTTAAAAGAAATCACCTAAGATATTAATTTTAAGATAACTTTTTCAAGTTTATTATGTTTTCTGCTCACAATTTCAACCCTAACTCCTAAGTCCTACCTATCTTGACTTCCTGAGACACTCTTCTGAAGCCTGCTGAATTGCTCTAACTCAGGAACACAAAAGACACATGGGTCCTGCTATTGTATGCAATGGGTGCAATGTTCCATAATGACCTTGGATAATTTTTTTTTGTCATAAACATAGACATATACCCATCAACCTACTTACCTACCTATCTATCTATCCATCCGATCTACATGAACATACATAAGCATAATACAGTGAAATAAATTTTGAAAGTGAAACGTAGTTAACACTTGTGCCAGAAAATTAAACATTACCATTATCTCAAATTCTGTGTTACTATCTTAAGTTTGCAGGTGAGCTGTACTTTTTTTTTTTTTTCCTTTTCTTTCCTTTCTTTTTTTTTTTTTTTTTTTGGTAGTTTTATGAGGTACTGTTTCACTCTGGTCCAGGCTGACCTGGAATTCAGGGTGGCCTTGAACTCATAGTGCTTCTCTTACCTCTGCCTCCCAAGTACTGGGATTAAAGGCTTGTGCCACCATGCCCGGCTACTTTTAGTAAAACAGAATGGATACAACATTAAAACTCCCATGATATATCCAGAAAAATATAAAAAATGATTCCCAACTGGCTCCCTGATAAATGATGTCATTATACTCTTAAGTAGTTGGGTGTACTATAAAAAACTTACTCTACAGAAATCCCACAGAAAGCAAAGGTTTGGAATGATGACCAATAGCAGAAGATGCCTTAAGAGTAAAGAAACCAAAACTATCTCCAGGATAAGGAATATATCATCATAGAGTTAAAGGAATTTAAGTTCAGAGCACAGTAGTAGAAAAAGTTAAAAACAGCTAATCCTGGAGAAAGCAGTAATTCCATGATGATAAAAGGAAGCTGTTCTCAGGCTGGAGAGATGGGTTAGTGGTCATAGCGTTTGTCTGCAAAACTAAAGGACCCAGGTTTGACTCCACAGGACCCACATAAGCTTGATATATAAGGTGGTACATGCATCTAGAGCTCATTTGCAGTGGCTGGAGACCCTATGCACCCATTGCCTCCCTCTCCATCTCTCTCTCTGCATTGCTCTCTCAAATAAATAAATAAAATATATATGTACACACACACACACACACACACACACACGCACGCACGCACGCACACACACACACGAAGCTGTTCATGTAAAGAGAGATATAGTCCATATTTATGTAAAGAGAGATATAGTCCATATAGTGTGTGACAGCAAAGACAAAATCAAAGATTCTGGTCATGTTTTTCTCTATTCCAGAGAGAAGAATCACTGAAGAATTTAAGGGGTGGTGAAGGAGCTTTCTACTTATCTCCAAAACTCCTACCATCTCAGGCTGGAGAGCTGGCTTAGTGGTTAAGGTGCATGCCTATGAAGCCTAAGGACCAGGTTTGATTCTCCAGGTCCCATGTAAGCTAGATGCACAAGGGAGAGCATGCATCTGGAGTTCATTTGCAGTGGCTAAAGGCCCTGGTGCACCCATCCTTTCTCACTCTGTATCTAATAAATGAATAAATAAAAATAAATCAAACTCCTACCATCTCAACACAGGACTTTTCACAAGACTTTTAGTATTTACCTATGTATGTATGCATTCAGGAAACACATACCTGCTCTTTGACTTCAATATTATGCTCCCCTTCCAGAATAAGAGTGACAGCTTGCATAATTTGCTTTCCATGAGTACTCATTATTTTATCTATATGCTGTAAAACAAGGAAAAATGCAGTTATCATTTGGGAAACAAAGAAAAAAAACCTAGCAGGTTCCTTTTTTGTTTTGAGAGAGGGTATCATGTAGCTGAAAATGACCTTGAATTCCTAATCCTCCTGCCTTCACCTTCACCTTCACTTCACGTGTTGGGATTATAGATATATACCACCATACCTGACTTACAGAAGGCTTCTTAAAGTTAAAGAATATGATACATAATTGCTTTGAGCAGAACACCATAGTATATAGAACTATATTCCAAAGCTGTTTTCATTATGTGTTGGACTCTATAATACATATATATTGAATGACTTGACCATAAAGAGAGCACAAAGCTGGCCCAACAGAATATAGAACTAAATTACTAGGGGAAGGGGGGTTGCTGGAGAGATGGTTTAGCAGTTAAAGCACTTGCCTATAAAGCCAAAGGACCCAGGTTCAATTCCCCAGGACCCACATAAACCAGATACACAAGGTGGTACATGCATCTTGAGTTCATTTGCAGTGACTGGAGACTCTGGCATGCCCATCCTCTATCTGCCTCTCTCTCAAATAAATAAATGAATATTTTTTTAAAATTAAATCACCGGGAATCCTCAAGACCAAAGGTTTTAAACACAAATTGGACTGGTGAAAAGCCAGGGACATGGAGAATATGGTGTAGGTGTATCATCTTGGGGCACAAATATATAAAGATGATTCAATAGAAAAAGCACAGAGAAGGGGAGCCCCCATCTTTCTTCATGTACCTGAAAGCCACTGACATGTCTGCTCAGGGGACATCAGAGAACAACCAGAGTAACCCAGCAGCAAGGCTCAGCCTCTCCTACTCAGCAATATCCTACTGTTCCTCAAAAGGACACTGTCAGAGGTCAACCCTGGATATGTGAGCAGGGGATTGCCAGTGTCTGTGGAATGGCACTAAAAAGAATTCTCTAAAGGATACAAGCAGAGACCTCAGAGGCAAGTAGTTTTGGCAGCTGAGAAACCCACCCTGGCTAGCAAACCAGTTAAGAATGATGTGATCAATCAAGGCAGATACAAATCCAGCACCAAGGGAGGAGCAGGACACCAGATAGGCAATGCAGGAATGGCAGGTGTGGGCTAGAAGCTTCTGGAACATCTGTGCAGGTGACTGGCCTACACATCAACTCCCTGTTTGTTCTGGGAAAGGGCAGGTAGCATTTGAATCACGCTCTCAGGGAGACGCTGGACAATAAATATGCAGGGCTAGCTAATATGGAAACATGGGTGACTTTACTTACAGGCCGCGTAGAGAGGAGATTTCTGAGAAGCCCCAAAGTCTTCATCAGCACATTCAAATCTGAATCTGATAATAACCGGAATAGCTGTTCAGTACTCAAGCTCCGTAAAATATCTGCTTTTATTTTTTGTTCAGCCTGAAATGCCATATTCTGAAACAATTAAAGAAGTTGCAAGAATCATGTCTATGGTTACTCTATTAAATTATATTTTAACAGAATTCTGATGATTTTCAAAGTTCAAACAGAATCTATTAGAAAATCTCAAGTATGAGTCATGCTGTTTTTTGATTTCTGTACATTACCTATACCTGCAGGTCAAGACAGATAACTACCACTCTTAGACACACTTCTGCTTGAGGAACTAACTTTCCTAACATGAATACTTACAATTAGTATGTATGAATATCTTAATGGGCATTAAGTTGCCTTCTGTGTATTTTATGCTTGGTGTTGGGATGCTGCAGCCTATTGTTCTGGAAGCTCTCCAGTGGGTAGGAGGTAGATCTTGGCTACCTGCAATCAGATAGCTAGTTGCTGCTTTGCCTCTTTTTAGAACTACTTTGCACAATAGATGTATCTGGCTTTACTCTAAGCAATAATATGTTTGAGCAACAATAATGGCAAATGCCCCATGGCAACTATACATCAATTGCTGATACAAAATTTCTTAAAAATTGGGAGATATGGCAGTACTGACAGAGTCAAAAGAGTTCTCACTAGGCATCAAGAGACCCAGACCAAAGACAATCTTAAGGTCTTATCTTTTGTGGACAGAGAAAATAGCAGCTACCAATAGAGACTGATGGTGGTAGGACAGTCTGGACTTGAAGAGTGGAATGAGAAATTCAGTTTTCAGAAACAAAGCTGTACAAGACAGAGTGCTCTCTAACTGAAGCCCCACAGGCCATTTAAGGGAAAGATCTGGGAAACAGTTAACAGTTATAGCTGGATGGGTAGATTTCAAGGTAAAAGCTCTTCTGGTAGGGAGCTCCTGAAACTTAAGTGTAAGGGGCAATAGAAGCCCTGAGCTGTTGGGAGTGAGAATGTCCCCTGAAAAGGTATCTGAGGTTTGGTGGAAAGTGAGTTTAGTCCAGCATGGTGGCACACACCTCTAATCCCAGCATTTGTGAGGCTGAGGTGGAGGATTGCTGTGAGTTCAGGTCAGCCTGGGCTACAGCAAGATCCTACCTCAAACTGCATCCCCCCCCCCAAAGAAAGTGAGTTTAAAACAAACAAACAAACAAACAAAAATTCTAGCATTTTAAAAAGAGAAATGTCCACCAGCACTGCTTATGAGTCCATGCAGCTGGCACTGTCCTGCTCTGCTACATCTGCCTCTGTGCCCAACTGCCACCGGTGTGCTCTCTCGCTCCTTGTGGTCTACCCTGCCCATGCTGCCACTGCGGCCTGTACGCCCAGGCACATCAGTTCAACCATCACTCCTCCACACTCACCACTTCCAGCCGTCACTCCCACCCTCAAGGCTGACACCAGTGCTCAGTACACTTCAGCTCTGTGCATATCGCGTCCCACACATGCGCTTATGCTGCCTTCACAGTACAAGTCTGAGCAAAGATACCCCCTTGCAAGCCCCTCAACAAACCACTGGACACTGCCCTCACCAGGTGAGTTTAGGCAGCTGAGATAAAAGAAGGATATTTCATACAGATTAAGGAAACAATTCACTAAGAGGGCCTTATAATCTTAAATATATAAGTAACCAAACACTGGGACACCCAACTTCATAAAACAAATACTAGTAGGCGTGAAGTCACAGATTAACACCAATAGTCATACTAGGTGACATCACCATACCACTTGACCCAATAGACAGGTCACCCAGACAAAAATAAATAGAATAACATGGGTGCTAAATGACATCATAGAGTAAATAGACCTAATACATGTATATAAAACATTCCACCCAAAATTTCATTCTTCAAAGAATCAGAAAAAAGTAATCTTTTAAAAAATTATTTTTTAACATATTGAATATTGATCATACTACCACTGGGTTATACTCTTACATACCCTTTCCCCTGCCTGCAGCTGGGTTACTGATATTCACTACGGGGTCATGAATGAACTAGTAAGTCTATGTAGGAGGGATAATGCCTCAGGACACTCTTTCCCACTTTAAAATCTTAAAATATATATGGAAGGGGCTGGAGAGATGGCTTCGTGGTTAAGGCACTTCCCTGCAAAGCCAAAGGACCTTGATTTGATTCTCCAGGACCCATGTAAGCCAGATGCACAAGGTGGCACATGCGTCTGGAGGCCCTGGCATGTTCATTCTCTCTCACTCTGCCTTTTTCTCTCTCTGTCACTCTCAAATAAATAAATAAGTAAAAATAAACAAAAAATATTTTTAACAAATTTATATGGAAGCACCAAAAACCCCATAAAGACAAAATAATTTTTGCAAAAAATACTACTGCTAGCATTAACATGACACCTATTTCAAGTTATACTACAGATCTACAGAAATAAGACAGCACAGAATTGGCAAAAAAAAATATATATATATATATATATATGTAGATCAATGTAATAGAGGATACAGGTACATGCAACTACAGTCACCAGATTTTCTTTTTACATTCATACTAAAAATACACATTCAAGACAAGACAGCATTTTCCAGAAATGGTGCAGGAAAAACTGGCTATTTGCACATAGGAGAATCAAACTAGAAATTATCTCATACCCAGCACAAAAAATGAACTCCAGAAAGATTAAGGGCCTACACATAAAACCTGAAATTCTGAAAAAGAGGAAAATCTAGATGGAACAATTCAAGACATAGGTGTATGGAAAGACTTCGTGAATAGGATCCAGTTGCCCAGGAAATAAGACAAAAAAGTTATTACACAGCACAGTATACAATTAAAAACATCAAATAACCCAATCAAAAAATGGGCTATGGAATGGAATAGACACCCATCAACTGATTTATAATAAAAATGTGGTACATATACACAATGGAATTTTATTCAGCATAAAGAAAAATGTAATTATGAAATCTGTAGGAAATGGAACTGGAAAATATTATACTAAGTAAAGCAACTCAGGCTCAAAAAGAACAATACTACATGTTCTCCCTCATATGAGGATCCCAGCTTCAAATCTCTAGACTCCTAAGTACAGCTTGGAATGTCTCCAGACTAGGATGTTAGAAAAGAGCTACAAGGCAGGCGTGGTGGCGCACACCTTTAGTCTCAGCATTCAGGAGGCAGAGGTAGGTGGATCACCGTGAGTTCGAGGCCACCCTGAGACTCCATAGTGAATTCCAGGTCAGCCTGAGCTAGAGTGAGACCCTACCTCAGAAAAAGAAAGTCATGTCCCATACTGCACAGACAGAGCTTTGTACTGGTTACGTCCTGCAGGGCTGTCTTTCGTGCTGACACTGTAGTGTCCGTACTGTTTCAAGGCCATGATCTGTATTGTACTTCCTATTGTAAATCATCTTATACTTCTTTTGTTTTGTTTTGTTTTTTTGTTTGTTTGTTCGAGGTAGGGTCTCACTCTAGCTCAGGCTGACCTGAAATTTACTATGTAGTCTCAGGGTAGCCTCAAACTCTCAGCAATCCTCCTACGCCTGCCTCCCGAGTGCTGGGCCTAAAAGCGTGTACCACTGCGCCTGGCTCATCTTAGACTTCTTTTTATTTCCGTAGCACAGCTGCAGGTATCTTTATGCTAACTGACCCTTTTTTCTGTTTCTGTAAAACTTGTCCACTGCATGCTCAAAGTCTCTGGCACTAGGCTGGAGCTCTAAGAATTAACAATAATGAGGATAGTCCAAGATATGGTATATAAGCTCTATACCACCAAGAATCAGAGTCCAGGCTTTGGAAGAGATTCCTCTGGCCCCACAATGCCATGAAAATAAAATGATTCTCCACTCAGTCTTTGGTGCTGGTGTTGTGAGCCTCAATTTTCCCTATCACAACTACCATAATTATTTTTAAAAAATCAAAGTAGTATAACTTCCTTCCCAAATGCAATAAAATTTTATTTTAATAAACCGAGTTTCACTCTCATGTTTTATAAATTATTTATTAGAAGCTGACAAGTCACTAAATATTTATGTGCTGTGATGATTAATTTCAGTTGTCAATGTGAATCACCATGGAAACAAATATCTGGGCATGTGTGTTAGGGACTTTCCAGATCCCAGTTGTGGATGGTGCCATTCTATGGACGATACAAAAAGGAGACAGCCAGCTGAGCACCGGTATTCAGGGCTCTGCTTCCTGAGACTTCGGGGCCAGGTGCTTCAGGCTCCTGCTGCCATGACTGTGTCTCCTTGAACTGTAAGCTAAAATAAATCCTTCTTCGCTTAAGATGCTTCTGTAAGGTATTTGAAGCAGAACTGAGAAAAGAAACTAACATATGGACCACCTGATTCCCATGGTGAGGTAATCATTCTGCAAAAAATGGTAAGATGTAAGGCGATGAACAAGTTAGCTCAATTCAGCTACTCCAGTGTGTTATTTTAAAATGTGTTATACATCCATGAACATGTATAACTTTCATCTGCCAGTTAAAAAGTAATCTTTCTGTCCTTTGGTTCACCTATATGTAAATGCACAGGACAAGAATGCTTCCTAGCTTATTTACACAGTTGTTCTGACAGACAAAGGACACATGGACATATAAAATAAGCAGCTCCCAATGACTGTCAGCATGTTTAAGAAAGATTTTTTTTTTTTCTCAAATTAGGTAAGTGAAGTTCTAACATCTGTTCACTTTTTATGATAGTAATATAAATAAGGCACACTGTGGCCAACCAATTTGATTCAGCTGAATCTGAAAGATAAACAGAATCTCTTTTCATATCCTACTTCCATCATTATAAAACTAGGCTATTCTTTTCCATTTGCAAGCAGACAGAAGACACACACACACACAGAGAGAGAGAGAGAGAGAGAGAAAGAGAGAGAGTGTGTGAGAGTGTGTGTGTACATACATGCCAGGGCCTAGCAACTACAAACTAATTCCAGATGCATGTGCCACTTTGTGCCTCTGGCTTTACTTGTGTACTGGGGAACTAAAGATGAGTTGCTAGACTCTGCAGGCAAAAACCTTAATTGCTGAGCCATCTCTCCAGCCTGATAGTCAGGTTTTTAAAAGAAAGCTACAAACATTTCAAAGAACATATGTCACACACTACAATTCTAATTTTGACGATACCTCTGTTTGCTTTATAGATTTTTGACACATAAAAAGGTGAAACGTACCATTAAAGCCCAAATTCCATTCACTCGTAGAGCAGGATTTTCACTCTGAGTTAATCCACAAAGTAGCTCTACGGCTCCTGATTCTAAAATTGGCTGTGATTGGAAAAGGAAGAACAAAATGATGAAAGAACCAGCTTTCAAGTCATATTTGAAAACCAAATGTGCAATACCCTGACTCTGCCTCCTTCCCCACCTCATGCAAGCAGCTTTCACCAAGCACAATGCAGCTATTACCTTGAGTAAAGCAAGCAAGTTCCCTTTGTGCCACTGTGTGTGTGCATGCGCACACCCACACACACCCACACGTGAGCTGCATCCTTCATTTTCTTAGACTTGAAAGAGTCTGGAAGCATTATAATCATCTTTTTACTCCACACACCCTTATGATCCCATTATCTAGTTCCTCAGTCTCATTCTTTTTATTTTAATCATAGTGTGGAATTTGTGCCAGAGAACATTTTTCAGGATTACTTACACAAGCAAAACATAATTGTATTTGGATACTCATGACACATTTTGCATCTAAAATACCATGGTTCTAAGTCTGACTACATACTATAGTTATGATACTTGTTTGAAAATGGGTTTCTAGTATCTTAAAAATTCACATCTTAAAAGGTTTGAGATTTAGCATTATCAATGAATACTGAAAGGTCAGGTCAAGCGAGTACTAGAAACAGCTTAAACAATTCCGATACCATATCTAAAAAAAGCACAGTGGCTTTCAAGATATTTCATTTTGTGTTTTATTTTTGTGCATACATATCCGTGTGTGTATGGAACATGTATGAGAGTGAAAACGTACATGTGTGCATATGCACGTGGAGGTGAGAGGACAACCTCAGGTATCATTCTCAGGAATGCTGTCTACCTTTTTTGAGGCAAGGTCTCTCAATGACCTGGAGCTCACCAGGGACCCTGCCTCCCCCTCCTCAGTGCTGGGATCACAGGCATGTGCCATCATCCCTAGTATTTTTATGAGGGTACTGGGAACAGAACTCAGGTTCTTAATGCTTGCATGGCACGCACTTTACTGACTGAGCCATCTCCTCAGCCCACAAGATGACACTTTTTAAAAATATATTTTTTACTTATTTACTGAGAGAGAAAGAATGAATGAGTACAGCATGCCAGAGTCTCTTGCCACTGCAAACAAACTCCAGATGCATTTGCAACTGTGCATTTGGCTGTATGTGGGTACTGAAAAATCGAACCCAGACCATCAGGCTTTGCAAGTAAGTCCATTTAATCACTGAGCCAACTCTCCAGCCCTCAAGATAACATTTTCTGAAGAAAGTTTTATATTCCCCTACTTGTACAAATTGTGGTATTTCTCACATTTTTCAATAGTTGCATTTCTGGTTTCAGTCAAAGCCTGCAGTTGTTACAATGAGAAATAAAATCAATAAACATGAGACCACTAGATGTCCAATAAACCCAAGTTCATATTGGCCCAGCCAGATTTTATCTTTTTAGTGTTAGTGATTTGAAACCATGCACTACAAGCATGTAAATATGCTCTACATCTCCAGACCAGACATACCATGACATAATAAAACAATTATTCAAAGATCCAGTCCTTTTTAAATTTTAGTTTACCTTATAAAAAAGAATAAGCTCAAATTTATTGAAATGCAGGAGAAAAAAATCCCCTACATCTAATCCTCCCTAACTAATTATCATTAACACTAAACATTAAAAATTATTTTGTAGCAGGGCATGGTGGAGTACGCCTTTTATCCCAGCACTCAGGAGGCAGAAGTAGATGGACTGCTGTGAGTTTGAGGCCACCCTGAAACTACATAGTGATTTCCAGGTCAGCCTGGGCTAGCAAGTGAGACACCCTACCTCGACAAACAAAAACAAAAAGAAAAATTTTTTTTTCTGATGTAAGCAATTAGTTCCTTGAAATGACTTATAATCCTAGTTTACAAAACTTTACACAACTGAGTAATTTATTCTTAGTCGATTTCTTATGTAATTACTTCTTAACTTGTCATTTCAGCAATCTAGACTGACTATATGCTCACAGCATCTTTCTTATTTGTTTGTTTGTTTGTTTATTTATTTATTTCAGATAAGGTCTTGCTATAGTTCCTAGACTGGCTTCAAACTCCTAGGCTTTAGCAATCCTCTTGTCTTGCCTCCCAGGTAGCTGAGACTAAAAGTGAATATGGTGGCTGAGGGCTTTGTACGGTTTTAGTAAGTTGAGTATGCTAGGTGGAACCAGAGAAATAACAGCAAGTGATTATCCTACTTAAAAATGAGTGAGGGGGCTGGAGAGAGGGCTTAGTGGTTAAGGCACTTGCCTGCAAAGCTTATAGACCCAGGTTCGTTTCCCTAAAACCCACTTAAACCAGATACACAAGGTGACACATGCATCTAGAGTTCGTTTACAATGGCTGGAAGCCCTAGCAGGCCTGTTCTCCCCTCGACCCCGCCCCCACAAACAAAGACAACATGCAAGCAAAGAGAGAGAGAGAGAGAGAGACCTCCTCTCTCTACCCAAGTCAAGTCATTCAGTAGTAGTTCATAAACACATCCACAAATTTCAATGCCAATGCCCATAAACAGTTTTTAACTAGAATCTAGCTATACAAGACAACATTCAGGAAGAGAAAAATCAATACTAACCTCTTTACTTGGAGAAAATTCCAGAAGAAGGTTACATAGCATGGAAGATGCTACTACTAAGATTTCATCTGGTGCATTTTGTAAAACCTACAGAATTTTTTAAAAAAAGGTTATTAATTGTTTGGAACCATGCAGGTGAGATCATAGATGAAAAACAACTATCTTTCAATGTGACCTTTTAATAGAATATACAAGAAAAAAAAAAAAAACATTGAAATTCAAAAGTTGGTATCTAATATTGAGCCAACAGAATTTCACCAAAACAGGACTGGGGATATAGCTCAGTTGGCAGAGTGCTTGCCTAGCATTCATGAGGCTCAACACAAAAATAAATAAATAAAATAAAAACAATAATATAAAAATAAACAAGTAAATAGAGGGAAAGAAATTTTTAAAAATCAAGTGTATACTCTCCTGTGTTTTGCTAATCAACAACTGAAAACCAGATAAAAATTAGTAGAGACATTAATAGGCTTGAAACTATGAGAAAAGTATCTGAAACAGGGCTGGAGAGATGGCTTAGCGGTTAAGTGCTTGCCTGTGAAGCCTAAGGACCCCAGTTCAAGGCTCCATTCCCCGGGAACCACGTAAGCCAGATGCACAAGGTGGCGCATGCATCTACAGTTCATTTGCAGTGGCTGGAGGCCCTGGCGCACCCATTCTCTCTCTTTATCTGCCTCTTTCTCTCTCTGTCGCTCTCAAATACATTAATAAAAATAAAACAATTTTTTTTTAAAAAAAGTATCTGAAACAAATCACTGGTTTCTTTCATGCTTCTAATATTGTGTCATGGTTTGAGAGTTACTATATATATACCAACAAAAAGCCAAGGGCACAAAACCCTTCTGGAATGCTGGGTGTGATGGCTCATACCTATAATCCCAGCACTCAGGAGGTTGAGTTAGGAGGATTGCTGTGAGCTGGAGGCCAGCTTGCACTACAGGGAGGCCCTGTCTCAAAAACAAAACAACAAAAACTTTCTTGACTACTCATCAGACCTTCCCCTAGAACAAGGCAGAAATCATGCTGCACCCTCTCTGATTTGTGCGACTTAGAAGTTCTGAGTTGAACAATCAGCAAAAGTGGCTCCAGATGTATTTTGAGAAACCTAAGAATATTCAAGAGTAAAAACAATTTGAATGAATAATAAACAAATCAAGATCAACCTAGAAAAAAGTACAATCTGAGAATAAGAAAGAGTGAAAACAGTAAAAGAAGTAAAAGAGCCTTCATAAGTCTAGGAATGTCAAGCTGGCCCAAATGGTTTTGGGTAAAGGATTGTAAGTCTGAAATGGATTTTGTTGGTGGAAGTTGGCACATCCCCAGAGCAAGTATCTTCCCATTGTGAAAAGCCGATGCTGCTGTAGCTGGAGAGTGAATGAACTGATTTTCTGAAGTTGGGGACTCTCAGTCAGTTTCAGGAAACAAAAGGACAGTAGGAAACAAGTAATACTCAGATTACTGACAAGTCTAATATGGTGAAAGATGATGAAAGAAACTCAAGGAGTACCAAAGGATGGAAGTGGACCAAGTTCAATGTCAGAGTCTGCTTACAGGTGCCCATAAAAAGAGAAAACAAAAACAAAACCCAAAAACTGTCCTGGTTAGCCTTGCAAGGCCATATCCTGAGATCCTCTGAGACATCTGAATAGTAAATCATACACCAAATCCTGTTCCAATGACGTATTTCCAGGGCTCACGTTGTCTTTCTTAACCCACTGCTACCATCTTATTCCAGACCTCAATGCATAAACCATTTACTTGCCATGAGATGAAATGCTCCATAAGAACCACCTAGCATGCCAACTCCCAAGGCCTATGGCACTGGCCCAATGTCTCCACCTGTTTTGTCTGTTTGGTTTTTAAAAGTCTCTCACTATGTAGGTCAGGCTGGCTGCAAACTCATAATACTCCTGCCTCTACCTCCCAAGTGCTGGGACTCCAGGTGTGTTCGATCACACCCATCTTCTACCTGGTTTCTAACTGTCCATTGGTATGTCTCTTCATACCCCGGTCAATGACAGTCACAATCCTGTTTCTGCTTATAGAAGGGAATCCTCCTGACCCTTTAACCTTCACATTCCTCCTGTATTAAGTCTCATTTTGCCATGCTAATGGCCCTACCCTGACCTGAAATTTTAAGCAAGAATTCTACTAAAATTTTTTTCAAACTTATTATGCCTATGGATTTAAAAAACATATATTTTATTTATTTGAGAGGGAGAAAGAGGCAGATAGAGAGAATGGGCACACAAGGGCCTCTAGCCACTGCAAATGAATGCTAGATACATGTGCCACCTTGTGCATCTGGCTTTATATGAATACTGGGGAATCAAACCTGGATCCTTTGGCCTTGCAGGAAAGTGCTTTAGCCACTAAGCCATCTCTCTAGCCCTGCCTAGAAATTTGGTTAGTGCTTAGTAAGTACTCACAAACAAAATAAGAAAGGTCTAAATAAATAGCAAAAATTCTGTTGAATAAATGCAAGGTATATATATGGTCACTTAAGAGATTAAGAAAAAGATAAAACATCAAATTCTGGACCAAGGGATGTTAGTAATAGCAACTCAATATATACTCTACTCACAATTCAGACTTTTTTCCTTGAACCCTTTCCTATGGAGGCAGAAGCCTTCAAGAGTAAACCAAACAGCAAAAAAGGTTATATTTAAAATATCCAAGTTGGGGCTGGAGAAATGGCTCAGCAGTTAAAGGAGCTGGCTCTCAAAGCCTGAGGGCCTGGGTTTAATTCCTCAGTACCCACTAAGGCCAGGTGCACAAAATGACACATGCATCTGTAGTTCATCTGCAGAGGCCTGGGTGTGCCTATTCCCTGCCCTGCCCCATTCTCTACTTACAAATACATAAAACAAAAATACTTAAAAATAAATAATCACTTAACTTAAAAAAATATCCTGGGATTTCCATAGACTAAGAACATTATATATCTGATCATCTTCCTTTTTATAACTAAAATTACAAAGATAACTTTGGATTTATGTTTAAGGAATACTACTAAATACATAGGGAGATCAGAATGGATAACTGTAAGACCTTGATACTCAAGGACACTAGGCTTGCTTGAACTTCCCCTTCACCTCTGAGATGCGGCCCTCAGAAACTCATTTGTTGATTTGTAACTACTTACAACATCTGATTTAAGGAGATAAACGTCCAAAATGCTCTACCCAAAAATCAGACATATTCCTAGACCCACAGTGATTACTAGCTAGCTCAGCTCTTACAGGCTCTGTGGGATCTGCTGTTACTTGGTGATCCTTTCTCACCTTCATTAAAGGTTTCCACACGGCATGATCCTGGAAACTGGTTCGTAGCTGCTGTACAGATCTGGATAAACTGTGCAAACATCTATAAAGAATGATCAAAATTAGCTTCCCAAGAGGCCCCAACTTATATTTCAAATAAACTGCTTGGCTTTTCACTAGTACTAATGCATACTTCAAGCTTATCTACAGATGTAAATCAACTACAACAAGAAACTTGGTGGGCACTGGAGGCTAAGTTCCTTGATAGGTACCATTACACACAGTACGAATTCACCTGAGCACGCTTTCCAGTGACATTTGGATCCTACGCTTACTCAGTGAAGGACCGGAAAGGGAACAAATTAAACACATAGCAAAGGAGTTTTATTCAGACCATGTAAAGCTCATACCTGACAGCAGCTAACCGCACCTTGACACTAGACTCAGACAAGCCAGTCACAATTCGGTCCATCATATTTTCAGTGTCAATGATCTGGAGAAAGAGGTTAATGCTGCATAAATAACAACACGCAGGTGACAAAACTTCACTGCTTGTAAATGAAGCAAGTTAATGGCCACTAAAAGTTCCAAGGTTTTCGCAAAGGTTTCAGATCTCAAACAATCATCTTGTGGTGGGACAGACATCTCCCCAGAAAGGCAAGGGCTGGCCCAATAAGGACAAGCCACACTGAATGACAGGCATAAAAGGTTATGTTTCTTTATCTTTGAAAACATTCAAAACAAAAATTTAACACCATGAATACTGCAGAGGTAGCACACAAACAATTTGGAGAGATTGGTGGATATGGGTAAGCTCCTCATAGGCAGGTTCCTGTGAGACTAACAATCTAAAAAAACTACAGTCCACGCTATCCCCCTGAAGTGAAATCTGTAGCTTTCTAACAAAGCCACCTTGTGGCAACATTTTTACCAAGGAAATTGAATCTAAGGCAAATGTTTAGAAAAGTAACACTTGCCATCATTCACAATAGTACCAAGTCCTGACATATGTAATCACTATAATCATGAAGCTTTATTAACTTAAAAATAATATGCCCTGCAATTCACTTTCATTAAACAACATATCAATAACAAAAGGAGCAGTGTTCAGAGACAGTAAAGTCTAATTCGCATGGACCTATAAAACAGACTATTCCTATTAGAATAAAGTATTAGTGCAATCACAAAAATAGTAACAAAAACAATGGATACATGTTTAGTTTGATTATGTGACAGGCATTATGCTAAGTAGGTTACATTATCTGGTGACGTGACTCTCCTGTCATCTCTTCTGCACACTTTATCGTGAAAATTCCCATTGACATATCAGGAACTTGAGGATCCTAGATAACAGAACTTTCTTGGAATCAGAGCTGAACTCAGACATCTCCCTAGAGTCCACAGGCTTAGCCACACCTGTAATGCTGCCCTGATTAATATGCCTAAATTTGCCACGTGTTTCCACTATAAATAACTCGTCAATAGAACCCATTAATCTACCCTTCGATAATGTGTAGATCAAAGGAATGTTAACCTTGACTGTAGAGAAAAAAACTCAGGGGAGCTTTAAAAAAAACTCAGGGGAGCTTTTAAGAATCCTTATATTTAGGGCACATCAATGAACTCAGATTCTAGAGTGGAGACAGGCACCTGTACTTGAAAAAATAAAGCTTTTCAGGTAAGTCCATTGTGCAGCCAAGGCTGAAGATCGCTGACCCACGGTGGGCCTCAGCAGCCTGACTCCAGGACAGGACAGGGTGAGAAATCTCAGCATACTCAAAGCCGAACAGGAAGAGAGCAGAAAACAGTTCAAATTACCACTGACTAGGAAGAAGAGTCCCTACTATTAAGAGCAGGAAGCCACACTTCAGCTATAGGTTAGGAAAGGCAATGTTCATGTTTTATGTACATATTGATGTATTCCTTATGTCACATCAAACCTAATGCCATGCTTACCTTATGCACATACCTGTGCTGCCACCAACACCACTTTATGCCCCTCCCCGTTCTCAGGTTAGCTACTCTTTTTAATCCTCCTGTACTTTTCCACCAACATGGATACATGACTGCCTTCTCAGCACACATAATCCCACCTCAGCCAGACCTTCACTACAAGTGCTCTGGCCCTGCACATACATGCAGGAGACCCCCATATTCCCTGGGCTATCTACCTCCACCATGCCCTCCACCCCTCTGTACCCACCTCCAATTTGATTTTTGCTTTTTCTGTGAGATACAAATTATATCAATAGCCCCCCCCCCTTTTTTTGAAAGGGGTCTCAGTATGTTGCCCTGGCTGGTCTCCAATTCATATATGAGTCCAAGTGACCCTCCGATCTCGGCCACCATAGCTGAGACCACAAGAAGACTAGAAGCCCGAGTCACCGGGCCCAGGTTCTGAGGCACCACTTCTTACTGAGACATCTCCATTTCTTCTTTTTCTCTTTATTTACCCTTGCTGTGCTGATGTTGGGTACAGTAAGTGCAAAGCCCTCTACCAACCCCGCTACTCACCCCAAGCCCTCTTTCTTGCAGCTTTACTCTGCCCCACTTGTCATTCTTAAGTCCATTTAAAAAATAAAGACAGTTGCACTTCAACCTCTGGAGGCCACATTCCTCTCTATTCCCACCTAATGTGGGCAGGCATCCCAAAGGCTCTGCTTATCCCTTAGTCTATGTATACAATGATGATGTTTTGACTTCAAGATCACCTTGGAATGGGATAGTTTCCTAATCTAAAGTTCTGCCCTGCAATTCTTAGGATCCACATTTCTGACTGCCTAATAGACACAGCATGATGTTCAGTGAAGCTTCTGCTCCTGTAGCACACTGTTCATCTCCCACCTCAGCACCCTTGGGCCCAGCTATACCTGCTTACCCTTTATATCTCAACTGTCTCTGCTCATGTTGCCACCAGGACTAAGTTTGCATTCATCTCGACTCCAGCTCCTTTGTCCTGAACACATATCCTTTGAACTGTATATAATGCCACCATTCTCACTGGACTCAAACAGCTTGGAATTCATTACTATTTTATTGTGTAGTTCACATTATGAACTATCTTCTCTTTGCTACAGCAGCCATAAAAAAAAAACCAAACTGGTTGGCTGGGGGCTGGCATGATGGTTCCGCAGTTAAGGTGCTTGCCTCCAGAGCCTGACAACCTAGGTTCGATTCCCCAGTACTCATGGAAAGCCAGATGCACAAATTGGTGCATGTGTTTGGAGTTCATTTGTAGTGGTTAGAGGCCCTGGTGCACCCATTTTCTCTGTCTTTCTCTGCTTGCAAATAAATCAATCTAAAAAAATTGGCTGGTTGATGAGTCACTTCAAGTACTATCCACTGTTCTTGAAATAGATAAGGGTAAATCAGCACTTTTGCTATAGGGGGAGGGGAAACAAGCAAGCCCTGAAACCTGGAGGCCAAAGTCCCAGGTACCAGAGACCAGTGCTGATGACTGGGTCGCCTTGAGCCTTAGAAATTTATACTTTTACTTTGAATGAGGAGTGGTGACTTAAAAAAGTTATATTTGGACACAATGACATCATTAGAGAATAACTGTGTGTTGAGGCAGGGAAAGGGGAGTGGAGAGGAAATGCGTGTCAGGCAAAGAATGAGAATTGAGCTAGGCATGGTGGCGCACACCTTTAATCTCAACACTTGGGAAGCAGAGGATTACTGTGAGTTCAAGGCCACCCTGAGACGACATACTGAATTCCAGATCAGCTTGAGATAGAGTAAGACCCTACCTCAAAAAAACATAAGCCAGGTGTGGTGGCGCACACCTTTAATCCTAGCACACAGGAGGCAGAGGAAGGAGGATTGCCGTGAGTTCAAGGCCACCCTGGAACTACATAGTGAATTCCAGGTCAGCCTGAGCTAGACTGAGACCATACCTCGAAAAACCAAAACCAAACCAAAACAAATATATATATATATCAAAACAAAAGAATGACTCCCCAAGAAAAACCAAAACCAAACCAACCAACCAAACAAACAAACAAACAAAATATATATAACAAAACAAAAGTATTACTCTCCAAGAAGAACCAAGAAATACTACTATTAGCACTGGCTCAGGTGCTTGGGAAACCTAGGCATGAATAAGACTTGAAAGTGGTTTCTGGATAATGTTTGCTGGCCACATTTAGCCAAATAAATAAATCTACCAAGTGACAGGGTAATGTAGTAACCATGTAGACATCTAGTAAAGGTTACCTCAGTACAGCAACGGCTCACAAATGCCTGGAATTGCTTAGCTTCATGGACCAGAAAGTTCTACAAGCTTAGCATGACTCTAAGTCAAGGCTGTGGTTCTTTCCCAAAGTGAGTAAGGCTTGGCAATCAAAGAGCCTGGCGGGGGGGGGGGGGGGGGAGGCAGGGTGATGATCAGAAATGAAAGTCAGTAGCTAACCGAGTGGGGGAAGCAGTTAAGTGAATAAGCAGTGGCTTTCCGCAAAATGAGGAGCCACAGTAATCATTTTGCTTCTGTTTCTTTGTTTTCAGCAGGTGAACAAAAATCAGCCTGTATGGACCAAATGATGTTTCTCAGAAGCAATATGGGAAGCAAAGTAGATGACAAGAGACTGGGGATAGAATACGTCTAGTGAGAAACCCACTGGAATCAGGGGAAAGGCAAGGGAGCTCCTATTTGAAGTCCTGTGTTCAGCAAATATACGAGTGTCCACTGAGTGTCAAGCATGATTTACAACTTAGTGAGATAGTAGTGAAGGAGTCAGCCCTGAATATCAACTAAAATGAACTATGAGTGCTAGCTATGGTATTGAGTAAGATCGTTAAAGGACTGATGGGACATCTATAAAGGGAAGGTAGGAAAGACAATCATTCTCAAGGGTGGAACTTTTACTATTAATTGGAAGATGGCCACTGATGACTGTGCAGGAATCCATGGTCAGAGAAGAGTGTAGAGTTGTGAGTGCCCAGCACTGTAACACTAACACAGTGTGGCTCCATACTTAAGTTCTAAGTGTCGAATGTTGTGTGGTGCTTGATCCTTTGGAGATGGAGTCTGTCCCTGGGTTGGGATATAAAGCAGGAGGCCTCTCTTGAGACACTTCTCCTTTGGGCACAAGATGACCTTCTGTAGACTGTGGCCTGTCAAAGTATTATAGGTTTCGATTTGTAAATCAAACTGTTATAGAGGGGACTTTAGTAATCCAGCCAGGGTTCTGGAAAAAATACCTGAGCATCTGAGTCACCTTCTCCATCAAGAGTAATAGTCCATGAGAAGGTTAAAAAAAAATACAAAGTTAGAATTTGAACTTATGATTCCAGTCCAAAAGTGCAGCCAGAGAGGCCATGAGAACGGGCAATGTGACCTGAGGTTTCACAGCCTCAGAGAAGGAACTGATACCATGATGCATAAAGGAGCATTAGCAAATACTCTGACAAAAACAAAGATGAAAATAGTATTAAAGGACTTTAAGGAAAGGTTTGAAAATCCAAAACAAATTTTCCAGCTTAGCAGTAATTGGTTCAAGTGGTAGCAGTTGGCTGCCAATGTCCTGACTCATGATGGTGTGGCATAACAGAGTACCACACAGCTTTTCAGACCTGAGGTTGGGAAGCCAAGAGCAATGAACCATGAACCATGTTTTCTACAGTATCTTTATGAATAGGAGCACCAGACCTCCTGCCACTGAGATAAATTCCAGACACGCCATTTTGTGCATTTGGCTTTATGTGGATACTAGGGAATCAAACCCAGGACATTACATTTTATAAGAATGCACCTTTAACCACTGAACCATCTCTCCATCCCTAAAGTTTTGATATAATGGAGTGTACCAAGTCCTATTACCCTGCAATGGCATATCAAGTAGAAGTGGAAATTATATTGCCTCATGGGTCTTGTTGGAGATTCTTCAGTCATAGCCCAACAAATATGCCCTTAGGCATAGCTAGCTGCATCTGCTGAAAAGAAAGACATTACACAGACATCATACCAAGGAGAAGTGGAACTATTAATGGGTTGAATCCTGAATGGAGGAGCCACTTTTCTTTTTCTTCTAGGGACCAGGGTTGTCAATTTAACTACAAAATTAAATCACTGTATCCTAAACTGACCAAAGTTTTAGGTTAATGGACTAAGTATTAAGCTGGTGCCTTTAGCCTTCATGACTTTTTCAAGAATGGGCAAGGATCTATGAGAACAAGACTGGAATTCCCTGTCTGTACCCTATGGAAAAGAGAAGCAATCACCCTACAGTGTCATGGGGAAAGTGCAGAACCCAGAAAGTACCACGACTATTTATGGCACACATGGGAATGTCAATAATCCTAAGAAGACCTTTAGCTTCAAGCCCCTTATAAGAGAGCTCTGGTAGACCAGGATGGTTGTGGCCATCTTTTCCTCGATCTCATGAAGAGCTAGAAGAGTCAGAAGTGTAGTTTATAAGCAACTGCAAAGCAAAACAAATTACCTAGATTCAATTACTTTTCCAGCATAATCTGTCACAAAACACTCTAGGTAAGAGAACAACTTGTTTGGACATTGAACTGTGTTCAATGTAGGACAAGCAAAACATATGGAAAGTGAACCTAGGCAAATTCTTGGGGTCTTTAGTATGAACTAAATTGCAGGCAATTTAAAGTTGGTGGGTTT
This sequence comes from Jaculus jaculus, assembly GCF_020740685.1. Taxonomy (NCBI): domain Eukaryota; kingdom Metazoa; phylum Chordata; class Mammalia; order Rodentia; family Dipodidae; genus Jaculus; species Jaculus jaculus. The sequence continues at coordinate 29,110,047 of NC_059118.1, read as the reverse complement.
GGGGCCAAAAAGGCAGATGACACAGGGGCCAAAAAGGCAGATGACACAGTAGTCACTATCTTATGCTAATGTGCACAAAAGCTAGGCAGATACAATTTAATTCCAAATGGGCCTGTGAAAGATTTCCAGAAAAAGTACTAGTGCAATGAATGTCATACTTCTAAATAAGACAGAATTCTCCACTAAGTAAGGACCTGGAAGTGGGCTTTTAAAGCCCAAGGAGGCAGCCTTCTAAACATACGAAATGATCCAATCCTGAAAGTTTAATTAAAGAAGGAAGCCAGCAGCCTAACAGGGTCCACGTAGGTAGGAAAGAAGGGCCTGTGACAGACTCGACCTGGTAGGTGGCAGGGCTGTGATCTCTTGAGTGCTGATATGCATGGGTCCTTCACACTGGTGCTCTAACCCTGACCTATCTTTTTTTTTTTTTTTAAGGAGAAGAGCATATAAGCACATAAACGCCTATTAGCACAGTCAAGAGGAAATGGTATAGACTGGGCAGGAAAAAGAGGGGTTATAAGATAGTAAGGCAGACAGTGGAGTGTCTACCACTTCATTCAACCAGCTTATCTAAGATGGAGTACAGCCAACAGGGGTCTGGAGGTTGCCAAAAGAAGTGACCACGTGACTACAGAATTAACTAAAGGACATGATTACCCCACATGTATCACAAAGCTTTCTTTTGTGTGTGTATGTATGTTCATATGTGTGGGTGCACATTTGTGTGTATGTGTGGAGGCTAAAGGTCAATGTTAGGTGTATTCCTAATTACTCTCCATCTTTTAAAAAAAAAGATTTTTATTTATTTATTTGTAAGGAGAGAGAAGAAGAGGGAGATTGAGATCAATCAAGCATGGGCACACCAGAGCCTCTTACCACTGCAAACTAACTCCAGATGCATGCGCCACTTTGTGCATCAGGCTTTACCCAGGTATTGGGGAAATGAATCTAGGCCATCAGGCTTTGCAAGCAAGTGCCTGTAATCACTGAGCCATCTCCCCAGCCCTCCACATAATTTGTTGAGACAGAGTCTCCCACTGAACCTGGAGGTCACTGATTCAGCTAACCAGCTAGCAAGCAAATGCCAGGGACCCTCCTGTCTCCACCTCCCCAGCACTGGAATAGGCACTCACCACTGTGCCTGGCTTTGATGTGTGTGGTGAACTGTGAAGCTCACACTAAAGCCACCAAGAACTTGCCTACGTTCACTTTCCATATCTTTTGCTTGTCCTACATTGAGCACAGTTCAATGTCCAAACAAGTTGTTCTCTTACCTAGTGTTCTGTGACAGATTATGCTGGAAAAATAGTTGAATCTAGGTAATTTGTTTTGCTTTGCAGTTGCTTATAAACTATACTTCTGACTCTTCTAGCTCTTCATGTGTAGACATCTGAACTGAAGTCCTCTAGCTCATAGCAAGCACTTTACACATTAAGTCATTTCTCAAGTTCCCTGGAAATTCTTCAGCACCCAACATTCGAAATTCTTGAACATATTTTTATACCCTTTAGAAAATAATACCTGCGCCCCCCCTCAACAGCACAGTGTCATGAATCAAGAAGAAGCTGCAGTGGTCGATCCTAACACAACTGCAGTTAGGAAACCAATTCTCTACTATGTTCTTCTGCAGAGCAATGACAACCTTGAACCACTGGACATAATCATCTGAAAGAACCTCATATATTTATTAATTTTTAACTGATTTATATTAAAATCTCAAGACATCTTAGGAACTCTTTTTTAATTTTAATTTTAATTTTTTTGGTTTTTCGAGGTAGGGTCTCACTTTAGCCCATGATGATCTGGAATTCACTATGTAGTCTCAGAGTTGCCTCAAACTCATGGGGATCCTCCCAGTTCTGCCCACCGAGTGCTGGGACTAAAGGTGTGTGCCACAACATCTGGCCTTAGTATCTTTTTTTTTGTTTGTTTGTTTATTTTTGTTTATTTGAGAGGAACAGAGAGAGAGAAAGAGGCAGATAGAGAGAGAGAATGGGCATGACAGGGCCTCCAGCCACTGCAAACGAACTCTAGACAGGGCTTCCAGCCACTGCAAATGAACTCTAGACACGTGCGCCCCCTTGTGCATCTGGCTAAGGTGGGTCCTGGGAAATCGAGCCTCGAACCAGGGTCCTTAGGCTTCACAGGTAAATGCTTAACCGCTAAGCCATCTCTCCAGTCCCTTAGTACCTTTTTAATTTAACTTTTTTAGTTATCAACAAAGACTAAAGTTCAAAAAGAATAAGTTATGAGTAAAGGGACAGGAAATGAGTAGAGGCAAGGTTTCTCCAAGGTGTTCTAGGTCAGGGTCTCTCTCATCTCTGTGCTGTAGGGAAGAGATTTCTGTCTAATTCTAATAACTAAATTGAGATCTGATTTTGGAAATAGGAAAAGAACTCTGAAGTCATTAGAGCCATAGGAACTACATACTCTGGCACCTAAAGATTAGTATACTACATAAGGAAAGAGAGGCCAAAACGAATGAGATATACTGACAGAAGAAAGAAAGATGTATTTCACAGGACCTCCAACAGAATAATGACAAATCATTAATTTATAGCTTTGACTGACAAAGGTCAGAGAAGATAAGATGCAAGCCAATGAAGAAAAATTTAGCCAAGAAAAATCTAGGAAGAAAACATAAGACTGAGCTCCACTAACTTCAGTTCAGTTTGCTTATGATCTGATGTCTATTCTGGAATCACGT